>NC_041715.1:6263416-6618416 GCF_900700375.1 Denticeps clupeoides
GCAGCCAGACGCCCAGGTAGATCACCCGGTCGGCGAGGATTCTCCTGAAGGACGCACTGTTGGTGGCGCGCACCACTGCCAGGTACCTGTCCAGGCTGATGAAGGCCAGGATGAGAACGCTGCTGTACAGGTTAATGGTGTAGATCATGTGCACGGCCACGCAGAGGAAGCCCCCAAAGTACCACTTGCTGGCTGTTTCAACAGCCCAGAATGGCAAAGACAGGACAAAAAGCATGTCGGCCACCGAAAGGTGCAGCCGGTACTTGTCAGTCATGTTCCTGGACTTCTTCTGGTAGCCCATGACGACTATGACAAGTCCGTTGCCCACGATGCCCAGAACAAAAAAAATCCCATACACGATGGGCAGGAAAATTCTCCGGAAGTTGTTGTTGAGGGCTCCTGGACAAAGCTCTTCATACTCGTCAATCCCAGAGCCCTCATCAGTGATGTTCATGTCTTCAATGTTGAACAGAATTCGCTCCTTGGAAACATAAACATGTTCATTGAGAGACTGTTTTATATCTAGTATATAATTAAGAGAGAGAGAGAGTTGTCTGTCTGTTATTATTAATAACAGACCAGCAACCGTAGCCTCAAACAGAACTCCAGAACAAACCAAAAAAAATAAAGCACTAGAGATGTTCTTTTTCTTTTTTCTTTTACAGTTTCACTTCAACAGAAGCCCAGAAATGTCACAAACCAACGCGATACTTACTTCGTACAGAGTTTCCATGATCTATGGTTCGCTTAAACGTCCGAGATGCTCGGGTGCGTGCGTCAGGGGCGCAGATGCAGGTGTGGCGCGCTTGGCTGGAGGGGCGTGTTAAATAGCCAACGCTCTTTCGTGTGGGCGGGGCCACGGCACCCCGCGTGGCGGACGCCCCGCCCCCAACTGATTCAAATCAAGACTCGTTCCTCCCTAACGTCTGTTCAAGAACAACTCTATATAAATATATATATATATATAAATTGCTCCCCATCCTTCGCCACTTTGCTACTGGCTTCTGTCCCCAGCGTTTCCTGTGACTCATAAGGGACTCTTTAAAAAGAAAAACTGCACTGCCACTGGCCACCTGGTGTCCCCGAGTCTCACTGCATGGATCGGAATGTTTTCTAATCGTCATGGTGATCTACTTTGTAAAAACGCGCCCCCAGAAATGAGTCACATGATGAGTAAAAACAGATGCCCCCTCCCTGCGGTGGCCATGTGGTGGATCCCAAACAAAGTTTTGGCTCTTGCCTGACTGTACACTTATTAAGTTTTTCTTTTAGGGTTCTTGAGGTGCATTCCATTTTCGCATATTGGTTCAAAGCCCACTTACTGTCATTGTGTCCCTGAGAGAGACACTTAACCCTGTCTCCAGGGGGGACTGTCCCTGTAACTACTGAGTGTAAGTTGCTCTGGATAAGTGCGTCTGACAAATGCCGTACATGTACATATTGAATACTGCATCTTAAAGTCCCCAGAGTTTTGGATTGTCCATGGCAGTCCATGGCAGGTGGACGTATGCAGAAGAGGTTAAACCACTTGGGGAAGTGGTTAGGGCAGCCGGTGCTAAATCAGGACCCGTCCCCTTCACCGGGCGCAGAGCCCTAATTAAATTGGTTGAATTGGACCATATGGGGGTGAAGCTTAGAGGGGCAGCGGTGAGGTGGCCAGGGAAGCACCGTCATAAATCTCACCCCGAAACCCTCATAGGACGCAGCGGGGCTATCTCAGAGTGTCCCTGGTGTTACGGCTGCGTGATAGAGATCTACGACTCCTCGCCACAATGCAGTTTTTCATGCTGTCTCAGTGGTGGAGGAGATGCAAGAAGCTGCACCAAAACCTGCTTAGAAGGTGGCAAGTTTACTCGGCGTTCCATGAAAAAGTTTTATTGGCTCACGTCCCTAAAGCGAGACCTTACACGTGGTTTAGTCTAATGGACAACGTTGTCTTCTCTGACACTTGAGATTTGATGCTGCGTCCTGGAGACATGTTATTTTGTATAGCTCACCGTCCCAGAATGCAGTGCTGCATGCTCATATAGGCATCCTCTATGTAAAAAAAATCTGACCAAGGATTTCATTTCACCGGCTGCACATTTGATCTGTGCATCAGACTCTCAAGTCCTAATGTGGTCCAAGGGATCAGTTCATTTCCTCTGGTACCACAAGAACCTTTTATCAACGCGAATGAGATGATTTTTCTCGAGCCATTTCTACGCATGTCAGAGTGAGTTGGTTAGTAGGATGTATTTTTTCTTTCATGGGGCTTCAGCCGGATTTTAGAACGATCGAATTTGAAGAAAACAGGAGACTTGGTGCCCCCCAGAGCATGCTATCTTCCGAGCACAGAGTTTAATTACCTAAGCCTACGGCAGCACCCGAATGGCAATTGCTGTCTTCTTGCGGGGGGTGTTGCATAGTTTGGATTTCACTTTTTTGGAAGTTACATAATCGGGCCGGCCTACAAAGTTTTTCGACATCAACGTGTGTTTTTGTTCACTACTAACCGCAAAAGCTGATCTTTTTTTATATTGAGCGGCATTAGTAGGGTGTTAGTAGCCTAGTGGGTAACACACTCGCCTATGAACCAGAAGACCCAGGTTCAAATCCCACTTACTACCATTGTGTCCCTGAGCAAGACACTTAACCCTAAGTTGCTCCGGGGGGGGGGGGGGGGGGGGGGGGGGACTGTCCCTGTAACTACTGATTGTAAGTCTCTCTGGATAAGGGTGTCTGATAAATGCTGTAAATGTAAATGTACTGATAAATGCTGTAAAATTATATTCTCCAGTTCTAAACTGGATTTTTTGTTTATGGAACAAATAAACCTTTCCCAGTATCTTTCCCCTTTTAAATAAATGTACAATAAAAGGTTTATTTCACCAGAGGGCTTCAGCTGTGTGGGTTTGAAAAGAGAACTGCTCTGCTCAGAATGCATATCAAACGTGTGAATTGGCGGCTGGGTCTTGAAGTGATCGAAAGAATGGCAGCTCACGATATAAATGCAAGGCCGTATCAGCACATCCCCAGCCTGGCCTCACTGGGGGCAAAGACAACAATACAAATGCAGCTTGTTCCTGTTGCGACTCATTCACATCCCTCAGCTACACGAGGAATGCCTTATAATAATGTCATGTGGTTCGTATTTAACTTTCGTATTTCACCTCCCCCGACTGAATTCATATATAAAAGTGGGCATGTAAACGTGTGTTATGGCCAGATATAGGGATCGAGATTGTCTTTCCCTCGTTTCAAGCTGCACCGTGCCTTTGAGTGACAGCGTTACCTTATCCAGGCCGTACATAATGATTTTATTACAAGACAACAAAAGAGGCCTTTATACGATTATGTGATAAGAGGGGGTAGCAATGTGTTGTGATCTTCTTTCCAAGCACATTTCCCCCCCACATGTCAGCTCTTTGCAAGCGTTTGATCTGCATGCCCTATCACGAGGATGAGATGATTGCAGATTTATTTTCAAATTAGCTGTCACCCCACTGTGTACGACATTATATATATATATATATATATATTAAAAAGAGAAAGAACAATTCACAAAGGAACGAGTTATTATGCTTTTATTCGGGAAAACATTCATTTGCTTCCTTCTACGTAGGTGTACTGGATTCCTTTATATCAAGATGGACGTTGTCCCCTGCATGCATTCTTGTGCTTGCCCAACTTCAAACGTACCCTGGCTCCTAATATTTATCTTGGAATGCACCAACCTTTACCTGCTGTCTCCAGCCCGATGCTATCGTCGTGTTGTGGTAATGGCCTGTGTAGAGTTGTGGAATGACGTGTGGGTGATTCACACTTCGGAGTTGCTCTTCTGGATGGGGCGGCAGGCCCTGTTTATTACGGCTAGTCTGCTGTACTACACCGTTCCACAGTGGAAAAGCATAAAACCAAGAAAAAGAAGAGGTACACGTTTGGCGCACACTGGGAGATGTGAATGGCTCCCAGTTGAGAACAATGTGGAGACTTTTCACGGACAAAGCACGGCCTTATCATGGGAAGGCGCCTTTCCCTGGACTTCCTTCCTGGGTGTGGGGTAACCCTGCCGGCTCTCTGAAACGTTCCGAAACGTCTTCCCCTGGCAGCGAGAGATTGTGGATTATTCGGATTCTTATGCTACAGCACTGGGTTTATTTAGGATTTTACTCATCCCAGTTGCATTCTCCTAAAGCAAATGTATTCCCATGAATCCCGGTTAGTGGCACTCACACCAGTGTCACTTTTTCTGTATTACTTGGTAAACAGTCTGTTTTTGTAGCAGCACAGTATATTTCCCTCTGTAAGAGCCTGTCAGTAGTGAACTTGTCCAATTACCATTAATGGCAGATATTGAGTGTAGGTTTCTGTTTGAGAGAGACCATGACACCACAAAGAAAATGATCCGGTCCATCAGCATGGCACTTTAATTTAATTTAATTTAAATTCCTCTAATTAAACAACAGTTGGAGGTTTTATGAGTCGGCGTGGTCTTTTGTAGCCCATTGTAAATGTGAAACATGTTGCTCACGCATTATAATACGTTTATATCTTTGTCCTCTTCATCATAAGCAGTCAAATATTAAACAGAAGGGTCTAACAAACGCAGAAGTATTTGAGCTTTAATTGTGACACTGAACACTCAGATTTCCGCATTGCAACATTATTCTGAAAAATATATTGATCATGCATATTAAAGTCTGGAAATAGATACTTTAGGAGTACTTAAGTGTACATTATTTACATTTACATTTACAGCATTTATCAGACGCCCTTATCCAGAGCGACTTACAATCAGTAGTTACAGGGACAGTCTCCCTGGAGCAACTTAGGGTTAAGTGTCTTGCTCAGGGACACAATGGTAGTAAGTGGGATTCGAACCCGGGTCTTCTGGTTCATAGGCGAGTGTGTTACCCACTAGGCTACTACCACCCTACATTATGGGTATATGACAATTTTTTCATAGAATATTCCTTCCCGTAGTGTGCCGACACTGTGTAGAAGTGAATATCATGTTCTTTCGTCTACACTGGTTCTGATCACCTTGTCTGTTCCACATGAAGCTCATAACAGGAAGTGGGTGGTTTGCTATAGAATATTTCACCCTGTTGACACCTCCTCTCTCAGGCTACGTGTCCTGACATGGGTTCAAACTCACGTACACGCACAGAAGAGAAAGGGAAAGGCATAAAAAGGCATTTGTTTACACACACACACATATATACATACATATATATATATGATTTGTTTGTTTTTGATAGGTAGGGGCATTTTATTCCTACAGGGCCCAGGAACAGATAAATTAGAGCTACAGAGACCGTGTGGAGATACTCTGCCTTAAAATGCTCTGTCTGAGTGACTGTGATAAATGAAACAGGGGTTTCCTTTCCTTTTTTCCCAACGTCTAAATTGTGGTTTGCTGTGCAACAGCCAAATCAGCTGCCAAAGACAGCCCAGACGAAATACTGCAGATACCAGCACTGAAATTCATTCAATTTAAACCGAGGGGAAAATGCACTGATGCCTGACACTCCAACAGATCCGTGTGTGAAGAATCGAACACTCATTCCAATGCACACGGAATAAAAATGAATACAGCATTATTTTGTGGTAAAAAAAAGTCCTTTTGCCCAGCATGTGCTCACTGACTGCCACTCATTGTATGTGGGCAGCAGGAGGCCAGAAGAAAGGCCCAGTTAGTGACAGAAGGTGGTGAAAAGGATCGCTCCCCGTCCCTTTCAAGTCCCCGGATCTCTGAAACCACCCATATGTCCAGTGTGGCTTTCGCTGGAGAAATAAGCCGCCGTCGAATGCAATGGCAGATCAGCCCTGGCCTGGATCTGCTTAGATAAGTGGAACAATGGCCCAGATGACGGCAGATAAGGTTTTATTGGTTCATAAGGTTCATAAAAAAATTCAGTGTGAGCACGTCCCATTTACATATAGAGCAATTAGGCAGTTTAGAATCAAAGAGGGCGCAGCGTTAAGAGCCTAATGTTCAAATCCTTTAACCCCCCTAATTAGGTGGTGAGACGCTTTGTTCCCCTTTAGCTTTTAACATCACAGCATTAACATTAAATGGCGCTCATTGCAGGAAAATAAAATGTTTTCCTTATTTGTGTTCATGTTCATGGAATCTCTGATGTGCAAAATGCCTGTTTTAATGTCATTATGCTCTTATTCTGGTTTTAATAGATAATAAAACCATGTCTGCAGCAATAATTTTGCAAAGGAGCAGAAAAAAACTGCAATGTGAATGAGACCTCCAGAATATAAAAGCATGAAAAGTCAGTATGAGGCCATGACCTGCCGAGGCCGGGTGTCTGCTTAAGCCTTAGATGGAAAGTAAGCACCGGCGGACGGGCACCAGCACAGCCTTAGGGCCATCGCGCTATCATGTGAAGTGTGTAAGACTACACCGGAGCATGTCTCGCCCAAAGCGGAGAAGTAACAAATGCACAGTAGAGCCAAAAAAACAAACCCGTTTACCGTGTACCTGTGTTTTCCATTTGCCGAAAGAAACACACACACACACACACACGTCAAAGTGTGTCTGTGTGCAATCGTTCATGGCCCCAGGGAACACAGTCGGCACCGGGCGCAGTTTTTTTTTTCTTCTTTTTCTTCAATTTTACAAGCCATTTGCTATAATTGCAGGTCTAGAGAACGACGCTACTTCTAATTATAATATTTAAGGCAATGCACTACCCGATGCTATTTGAAATAGTGCTCTCTGAATTATTCAGTACAGTTGTTTGATAGATGGTGATGGCAATTTGCATATAAGATTAATGTTGTCCCAAAAGCTCCTACTTTAAAGAACATTTTCTTTTTTTCGCAATCTAACTAACCTCAAAAGTGCTTCCAAATGTTTCCCTAACGATGCTGACAACTGGTAAACTCCGCTTCAGATTCTGCTGGTGCTTTTTTTAACAAATATGGGACTAGCCTCCCAAGAGGTTTTCCAAGTCCATAGTTGTTTTAAGGCTCATAAACAGCAGCTTTCCTCCCGCTGTGATAGGGCTTCCTCTGCATGTCTTTTTCGGCGTGCTGAAGGGATATTACTCTAAAGCCCGAGGCTCTTTGTCTTGCCGTGGCTTTTTTTGGTTTATTTTTCCCAGAGTACGGGGGCACAATTGAACTCTCTTCTCGGCGCGGGAAGACTAGTAAATCTTAAGATCCTTCTGCCGATATGAGCTGTTTCTTTTTCTGGCTCCACGGCCCCTCAAAGAGGCCTTTGTATGTTTCTTGGGGGAATTTAGACACAAGCATATACATTTTTTTTACTGCTAATTGATAAAGTGTTGTGGTGCAGAAAGCAAAAAAAAAAGGATGCGGAATCAAGCATGTTGGTGTGGTGAATAAATATCATGACAAAACAGACCAGCACAGATTACTTTGGGTTCCACGTATCGAGTCTAAAAGCACAATGGTCAGGAGACCACCATGGATTATGGTATTAGATTAGGTTATGATTATTAGACATATAGACAAACTCAAAGAGTGGTATGGTCAAAACCTCCTTCAAAACCAGCCAAATCCAGCAAGATAATATGTCTGAAACAGCCTTTCGATTCTGAAGTGTCCGTGCCAGACGGAGCTCAGTTGCCTTTGAATAGCTTTTGCCATACACAGTGGCAAGTTTTCCTGATTTCTTTCAAACTCATACAGGTGACAAAATATTGAAACCTTTCATGGATGCATGAAGCCAGAGACGGGGGGAGAATATAGTGTCGGCAAGATTTCAAAAACTACTTTCACACCACGTTAAGTGTGATTTTGTTAAATGTGAAGCTTCTTTGATACAGTTCAGTAGGTCGCATGTCTTATGACCGAAGGGTGAAATGATGCAGAATTAACCAATTCTTTCTGTTGAAGAATTGGCAAACTGTGGAACTTGAATGTGCCAACAGGCAACGTTATTTCATAATGGCCTCAACCCAACAGTCATAGGTGTGCAGAGTGAAGAAAACTGGGTGAAAAAGGACACTTTTTGGCAAAAAAAAAAAAAAAAAAAACGTACCACGCTGTGCAATTAATGTGTACGTGATCATGCTGATGCCTCGCGTGAGGGGCTAAAGGGAGAGTGGCTGTCATGCCCAGAAAACTTATCGCAATCACAGGCAACCCGAGCGCAGCCTTGGCTCCTCTTCACACGAGCGGCGAGGGCCTGCTGCCGCGGTGTCATTATGCCGAGACCCAGACACTTGCTCGAGGCTGCGCCTTCCACCGAGGCCATTATCAACATTGTCAGCCGCCGCCAAAGGTTATCAGGAGCATCAGCCTTGCGGTGTAGAAGATGTACTCGGCTCATCCCATGTGTAGGACACTGACGGTGATGACACGCTTTACTATGCACTTGGTAGCGTCCACATCACGCATTGGCGTACAGTTGGCACGCATCGCAGCAAGATACCGCGAGCAGTCGAGGAATAGAGTTTCACGCTCTTCTTGTTGCGGGAACGGTGTGGCGTGACACGCCAAGACAGCTCTGCTCGAGCTCCAAGGGGAGCACAGACTCTGCCTTTCACTGCTATTGAAAATTAGATCAATGTCTGATCAATCATGGCTCCCATGCCTTCAGGGCTGCTTGTGACCAATCTGTCTTTTTTTTATTTTTTTTTTTCAAGCGAGTCCGCCAAGCAGCTTATATATGGACTTGTGTCTGCCGAATGTAGACTAATTAAATTAGCGGGGCCATGTCCCCCGGGGCCGTTTCCATCTGCTTTCATATGTTTCTGACAAGTTGAGGGGACCTAAAGCTACATCAACAGATGCGGCTGTGAGTCCAAGAGGAAATGGGACTCCTTTGGGGTTGTCAGAACAAGGCAATGCTTCGCACTCAATTTATTGTTAGTTAAATATCTGTCATGGTTTTTTAATTCAAATTACATTCATCTAGTTAAAAGAGGACATTCAAGTTTTTTAAGTAAAAAGTTTTTTTTTTAATTTTAAAGTAAAATGAGATCATTGCCCTGATGTAGATATTGTTTCTGTTAGTTTGCTGAACGATGTCTAATGTCCATCACAGCACAGTACTACCATCAGCCCCTCCCCCTTTTTTATCTCCTGGCAAGGACCCACCCCCCTCACCTGAGATTCTGACCTTTGTTTCCCAACACCTCTCTGACACCCTCAGATCTTCATCCCTTAGGTCCTGAGGTGCTCATCCAAACTGTCTGAAGGCAATTCGTCTTGCCACTTCTAAGGTCAACTGACATCAGGGTCAACAAAAAGACATGTCTAAAAATCTTTCACGTTTCTCAAAATATCCCGAGTATTAAGAGTAAAACACCACAAAAGACACTTCACTTACTTTTTTGTCACGTGTGTCTCAATCCTCATTGCTTATTCACCATGCGATACCTACAACCTGCCCATTCACAGTCATATTTGAAGCTGCTGAGACATTCAAACTGTATCTTAGGCTTAGCGCAGCGTGTATCGCTGCCAGTGTTGTGTCAAGAACATTCTCTCAATTTCAAATATGTACACACGTGAAGCCTTAAGATCTGCAAGGAGCTCAGATCAGGAGAAAGACATGTGTGAAACAGATTAGCATGGCTGCTAACTGTGTCACCTGGAGAATGGAGAAATGGCCGCCTGCTTAGTAACCCGCTGGGAGAGGGGGGAGCCTTTTCTTTTTTATATTTCTGATCATGAGGAGGTTCTGTGCAAACGTACTGAAATGGAGAGTGTGCGTCATGTGATGTAACGCGGTTAAGACACAGCACTTTGAGTCTTGCGTTTTTCTTTTTATTGAGATTGCATGCTAGGATCAGGGTTCATCCTTGACCAAAAAAAAAAAGAAAAAGAAAAGAGAAGGTCCCACCAGGTCACCCCCCCTATTTTGCATGCTCTACACTGGAAAATCACTAACACTCAGATAAATGACGAACATCTATGACTAACGATGGGTGCAGACTTGTTTACTTGGACTTCCATGTTTTACTCAACTCCTGCTAGTCTGCACCTGCCAGACAGCCCGGCTGCTCTGTACGAGCTGAACTCTCGATGAACCTGACCGGGCCGGGCTGTCTCTGCGGTTGCTGTTGTTGTTCTCGTCGTTCTCTTGTGCACCACGCGGCTGCACCATCACTTTCCCCGTCCACCGGCGAGAGTGGCGTGCTTTAGCCCGACGGCCACCCAAGTGCAGGGCGCTGGAATCGGCACAGATTGATGAGTCACTGTCATAACTCTTCACTTCTCTTTTCGCCCCGGCTCGCGTGAGACGGTCTGTGGAGAAAAACCAGAAGTGATGGGTTGTTTATCTGCATGCGCCAAATCCTGTCCTTTCTTTCACCGAACATACAGTACTACATTTTTGTACATGCAAATTTGGAGTTTAAGCTCATTCAGTACAAAATGGGCACAATATAGTACATAAAATGTGGAAGTGTTTTGGTCCTGTGATGACAATAACAGGTCATGATTGTGACATCATGACCTCTAATGGCCTCTTCATCAAAGTATATACAGATGTAGAGAATGGTGGGAGGGCCCACACAGGTGTGGATCCAAATGTGGGTCCCTATAGTGTAGCCTTCTTTGTCTGGGTTCTTCAGCTTCATCCGACTGTACAAATGCATGCATGCTCTGTGGACACCCACAACCTTTGATTAAACAGTTATTGAAAATGGGTCAATGATGGAGCCAATGCAGGGGAATGTGAGGAGATGGTCACTGTGCTACAAAAGAATGATGAATTAGGATGCACGACAGACATCAGTCACGCTCTATGTCTACAGGCTCCTCCATTTTTAAAGGAAAAAAAACACATTTCTGTGCACAAACACTTACAATATCTACTTTAAGACCATGAAAATAGGGCTCAGAGCGTATTTTGCTATTTCTACAATTTTATGTTGTCAATGAATCAGGTGCAATAGACTGAATACTAAACCTGTGATCCAAGAATATGTGAAAAGATGCGCATATTTGCTCTTTAATAGGAAATAGCCTACATGAAAACGTGCTTTGCAACCACGGACGCTCTCCTCTATATTGACCGGGTTAACCCCAAGGTCTGCGCATCAGAGAGAGACGGTGGATAAATATTTAACGGCCCAAACTCCTCCTCGTTACTGCATTCCACCGACGCTGCCTTTATGTGCCCTCGCTCGCCGAGGCAGATGGCCTCCTGTCCCCAAGGGCCGGGTGGGGGTGGGGTGGTGTGGGCTGGGCCGGGCTTTGGGGTGAAGTGTGCCCCGGCTGCGAAGAAAGGCGGCCACTCGGCCGGCGGGAGCCATGCACAATGGCCGGCAGCGGGGAGGCGGTAACCCTGCAGCAGGGAGCAGGGATGTGGAGAGCGGTCAGGGTGCTTTGTGGCGCCTGAACAATGGAGCTGGGCACATCTGGGGACACCGGTGCTCTTAGCTCAGCCGCTGAGTCCTCCTGCTGGGAGGTTCTGCTCCATTAGCTGCTCAGTGGGTAGAAATGGAGCATCTCACTCGTGAGGGGAAAGTTTTTTTTCACGCCCATAATGCTCCACTGCTGGGTGAGAACAACGGGCTGAAGGGGATTCTGGAAATCTTAAGTCTTAATGTTTGTGCTCTTACTGCCTAATGACGGCTGCCGCATGATTTCCGAAAGGCAGAGGTCAACGACTTCCCTCACACTTTTTGTGCAAATCATTGTTTTGTTGCTACTAGATGTTTACTAGGGGATTACTTCTTATTGTGCCACTCCGTAGCAACTGCATTCATGCTTTTGCAACACTGCAGATTTACGGCAACTTATTTCAGACAACATGTCTTCATTTTAAGACTCATAATCACTAAGGCAGACTGAATTGCAAATGAAATCAACTTGTATTTGCCATATGACTTCAAATTGCCAGTTACACCAACGTCTAGGTTCACTATTATTTTACCAGCCACCTACAGGGGTGTTGTAATAGTGTACCGCTGGAGCAAACAGTGTGAAAATAAAGCACAAACTAGACATGAAAGGGACAAAACAACAAGACACACAAGTAATAGTGCAGTAAATTAAAACAAAGGAGGAAGTAGATAACCCTTTTTCTGTAATAACACAGAAAAAAAAACGCATTTTGAAACAACTTTAAAGTGGCAGTGCACCATATGATCTTTTTAAACATACACCTTTTTATATAGATACTTACTTTTGCTCATCAACAAGCAACAAGTTGTAAATAGCACAACATATACTTTAATGGGGACTGGCCTCGGCAGATTTTAGACGCACCGAGGCCTGTTCCAGTAGTTAGAAAGCTAATTCACTATATAATTTGGGGGCAGTTTAGGCGTCTCTAGGGCAGAACAGGGATCAGAAGTCAAGGCACTTAAGTCGTAAATCTTTGCCGTGGCCTCCCCTTGTCACGCTCTAATGTAGCCGATTGGTTAACAGGGACAGATAAGGGTTGCCAGGCTTGTTTTGACTTCCGTGATGAAATTACTGTTTTTCTTTGTTTTTTTTTTTGGACTGCTCCTTTTGAGGTTTGATACCCTTGGTTGCCTCTTGTCCAGTACAGAAAAACACACGTGTGGAAGAAAAAACAACTTGAGCTTCGCCAGCTGCCCACCAGAGCGGCGAATGTGTTTTCTTTGCCGTGATAAGAAGCCAAGAGCTGCTGTCGAGGCTCGAATTTAGCGCGGCATCAGCGGATTTCACCGTTACCCGCACCCCTTGATCTGTGGTGTCAAGTTCAGCGTGACTTTTAAAGGATCGCCTTGACAAGCAGACATCACATCTGAGCCATGGCTTTTGAAATGAACACACACATGTACATCTGACCTACTGATGGCGGTGCGATTGTTGTGGTTGTTCAAAATGGAATTTATGTCAAACTAGCAAGGTGGTACCCATCCTTCCATGACATTTGCACCTCAGTCCTATTTATACAGTTATAATTTGACATTGTTCAGATAAATCTGAGAATAATCCTCCCAGTCATTCGGTCAAACCCCTCGGCATCAGATTTTGGATGTACGTGATCACATGTTTCGTTGTATTAGTGTGGGCAGAGAGTGAGGCTTTAATGAAAATGTGATGAATGGTCGCGTTTCATCTCAAGGTCTCGGCGTCCCTTGAGCGTCCAGCTTTCTCAGGGTTTAGTATTTCGCTGGGAGTCCACCTACTTAATCAATGCCTGGTCTGCATGCTTTCCCCCAAAGAGTGAAAAATGGTCCCAGAACCCTAAACAGACTGAATTTAATCTGCGTTTCATTTAACTGTCTGGGAATGCAAGCGCTTCATTTGCGGATTTGACAGCAAGTGGTCAAGGAGAACATGTTGATAACAGTGATTCGGGTGCTTCACGATCATAATGTAACGACAGGCAAAGCTTGGCCAAATGTTCCATTTAGTCTACAGATTTGGAGGCAGAGCATGGCAAAACATCAGCATGCCATAGTTCATAATCCCTTTAACCAATTTTGTTCAATGCTAGCTGCTTAATGTGAAAGTGAAGTGATTGTCATTGTGAAACACTGCAGCACAGCACACAGTGACACAACTAAATGTGTCCTCAGCTTTTAACCATCACCCTTGGTGAGCAGCCATGACAGGCGCCCGGGGAGCAGTCTGTGGGGACGGTACCTTGCTCAGTGGCACCTCAGGATTCAAACCCTCAACCTTCCTTAACCACTAGGCCACCACTGCGTCATTAAAGTCAAATCAAATCTTATTAAGTTTTATCAAGGGTCTCAGAATTTCACCCCATTTGGGAAACATTAATTCAACGGTTAATGAACGTCATGAACATGTGATCCATAAGGTTCAAAGTTCACTTTTATTGTCGGCAACTTTATACATGGTGAGGTGAAACTGCGGACATGTCATGATGTCTAACACGCAGACAGTGGGCATCAAACATAGGATCAATTCAATAAAAATGAATAAACAATGAAACAATAAGTAACCAACTGAGTAACTTGCAGATAAAGACTACATAGAAATGACTGATGCCTGTCATTACTATTACTTTTGTTACGGTGATGTTAACATGGGCGTGCTGCCGGAGGCGCGACTCTCCGCGGAGTAAATTGAAGCTGATGCTGCAGATCCACCTCGGCACCTGAGTGATCTCTCCCACGCCCACGGCTCCACTCTCCCTGTTTGGCCACTGACTAACACGCTTTCTCCAGTTTCCTCAAGAAGAATAATTGGGCCTCCCCCTTGTTTTATTGTTTTCTCTGCCCATAAACCAAGCCCTGGCCTCAGTCCGCAGGCTCCACTTCAGCCCTGCAGCCATGACAGGACCCGGCACTCCGGTGACACAAAGAAGTCCCAGGAGGCTCTGTGTATGGATCCCAGGGCAGCCACTGCCAAAAGAAACAAAAGATGTCTTGTAAAATTGTGACCGAGTGCCCAAAGGCTAATTAGCTGGGGGACCAGAAGAGAAACCTGGAAATCAATCAAACAGCACCGACTGCCCTTAAATAATAAATGACAGAATAATGCATTTTCGCCACATGTTGTCTGCTTTGGAAACTGCTTGGGGGGGAGGGTGAAGTATGGTCATAGATTTTCCCAAAATGACTTCTGAGAGCATGATGTAAGAAAGCACTCAAGCATGTTCATTAGAGCACTTTTGGGGAAGACCACACACACATATCATTTGAATATCTGATGTGCGCAGATGAGCGCAGTGACAGGCAGAAAAAAAAATCCCACTTCCTACATCGTGCAGTACAAATTGTCCTTGTTCTTATGTGGTCTTGGGTGCAGCAGTGGGCTATTTTTGCTCGATGTGAATGATCAGCAGATATTTGCATAGGAAGCACAGTGGCGTAGTCCCTACTGGCACATGGTGACGTCAAATGGTCCCTAAAAAAGAACAAAAAAACAATGTGTGTCTAAAAAACATTTCAATATCATGAAAGGTTTGCTTGTGTTCAAAAAGATAACTCTTCATATATGCTTCACCCATGAGACATTTCTTTTGTATTTAGGTTAATGGCTCATGGCTCCCATTTCAAAATTCTCAAATAATTATAATATTATCTACGATAAATAAAAATAGCTGAAACGTCTTCATTTTTACGGTCAATACCATTTGACCTTTTTGGCATATTGTCACTTCTGAGTTAGAAACGTATATAAATTGACATTAATGAACAATTTGAACGTTATGTTGTTATTCTGTGATGTATAGCATTTCTTGGTGCCGAGGCCACCTAGTGGAAAGGTTGGCAATCTGCCCCAGTGGTCCCAGCATCCTCCACACAGATCCTCTCACACCACACACCCTCTTTTAATGGCCACTTGATTCGTCTTTTAGGTTGCAATAGATTTGCAGGTCGCCCCCCACTCATCAGGAATCAAATGTGAAAACACAGTGGGCCAGCGTCCCGCCTAATTGTCATATTGATGGCATCACGGGAAAAGGCAAATGCCTGCCATGGAGGGAGGCCATGCATAATTCCCGGCCAGTTTTGTGCAGCCTGGCTTGGTGAGTGGGAAATGTGAAAAATGGGGTCTGTGCACCAATTAAAATCCCAGCACAGGCTATTAACTCCCTGCAGCAGTTTGGAGTGTCGCTATTACCGAAGGACAATGCGCCACTCGTTCTGAAAAAGGTAAGCAAATGGAAAAATATCCAGCAAATTACGGGAGCCCGTGGCCGTGGCGATGAAATGGAGCAGAAGGGGCCAAAAGGGGAGGACGGTGAGCTTGACTGGCAGCTCTTTTACAGACTGCAGAAGGCAATTGATTGGGGCTCCACTCTATACTGTGGAAATACAAATTGAACAAGCCCACCGCGCTGGGCGACGTTAGGAAAAGGTGCGGGAGCATGTCAGGACGCAGTCGCAACAACGATGGGAGCAAGAAGAGAAACCTCTCAAAATGGAAATGGTCCGCTTTCTGCCATGGCCGTCCGTCTAACGCAGCACTTGAAGCATGTCACGAAATGCATCTGGGGGGGTCAAAGCAACACTAACCTCACACAAAACAGAGAGTTCTGTTGGCTTCAGTGACCCACGGTCAATCAAATAGATTTTTTTTTTGTAGGATCCAGATGCAAAATGCACATCCAAAACTCATTGGCATAGCTCGCATTCTAACCGGCCCTTCTGTTGTTCTTCCTTCTACCTGTAGCATTTGTAGACAAAGCCTTGTCTTCTGAGGACAGCTCATATATTAGGCCCATTATGCCACGACTCTTTGTCCAAATTGATTTTGGACATCTGTTTTTTTAGTTTTCAACGCTTACGTTATCTAAAAGTCTCCCCGTTCGAACGGCGGGGAATTGAGACAAAGTTATCTCATTGGAAAGCGCCGTGCCCTTGAGACGCTGGACCGGACCGTAATGACGTGGCGGCCATAATTATTTACCGCGTTTATTTACAAACGGGACGACTCGGCCGCTCAAATGAGGCCATTAATCTCCGTTGGTACAGGTGGTTTGTCAGGTAAATGGGTTCACACAAATCAATGTTAATGGGAAACTGTTTCCCTAATGCCACCGTGGCCGTTGGGTTAATGTCCATCAGCAGGCAGTTTTGTCAAGGCGCACAAAAGCGGCTCAATTTACCTCTGTTATAGTTCTACGTTTCTCCCGCGCGAGTCTCCCATTTTTCCCTCTCGCAATTGCGGCCTCGGCTAAGTTTCTATTTACGAATAGACGTAAAGCTTTTAAGAGGAGAGTAAAATGATGAAGACACCGGCTTGGAGGTGTCAGGGGAACATTCATTTGGATAAAATGGAAATTCTCCCGACAGGTACGCTGAACCGAACAAGCACTCTAATAAACAAACCCCTCCGTTTATTTATTTGATTTTTTTTGCGGCTAATATGTTCAGCTTCCATCGGCTTAATAAATGTTGCTGGTTTCTCAATCTTGCCCCGCTGGAGGAGGGGTTTAATTTTTTATATAGCAGTAATAAAAAAAAAAAAAAAACACTTTTATTTCCTGACAGAATGCCGCTTAACAATTTCCCCTTGCCCAGTGTCGCCTGAGATTACTTTAATCGTATGGAGCATTGGACCGGGCAGAGCTGGGGACCGACACGTCCCAAGATATTGGAGCCAAATTGACAGGCTCGTCCATGGCGGCTCAGTCTTCATTTTCACCGGGATGATCCAAGCCAGCCCTGGTGGCAGCCAATTTGCCATGGAGCAGATGAATGTGGGAGGTTATATGGAAACAGTGGTTGTCGTGCAGTGCACTACTGGGACCAAGGAATCTCCATTATTGAGCTCCATCCTTATTTACGGTCCCTTAATAAAGCCACAGCCTTGTAGCCTTGAGCCCTTTTCATTCCATCTGACTCATGCCCCAGCATACCACTTACCTTCATTAATGCACGTTTAATATGCATGTGACTTATAGTTACAAAACCCTCAAGACTATTTTTAAGCAACATGTATCGAGAGTGCCTGGGTCACTTCGATTTGAGAGCTGGATTTTAAAATGCAACGTTTTCCCCCTATATTAGTGGGTGGGTTAAAATGTATAAAAATCAATATGGCAATATATCGTAATCACTCCTCTGCTGACGCAGCATCAATATGCTGGTGATTCAAGTATCAATATATTGAAGTTTAAAGTTAAAACACTTTCATGTGGGTGTAAAACATGACATGCGTTTTTCTTACAACATTTGAACCTTCACAGTTTTTAAATCATATAGACACTCACATACAATATTTGTATGTATGCAAATATTATGGTTGATTATCGTGATGAAATATGTTGGTTATTAAATATTTCCGAACAGGAGATGGAACCGTATTGTAACATTTCATTTCTCATTCCACGTATGCTTTCTTGACGTCGGAAATTGAACACAGCGATGGGGTCACACGGAATTAGAATTTCAGACAACCATTCATGTTTTCTCAGATTTAAGGAGAAATAGTAACTCTCCAGAACCATTTTGCAGAGTCCTCGTCTCCCTCTCTCAACAAATGTGTCCGTTCTCATCTGCGAGCCTCGCCAGCTGCTTCTCTTGATCAGTATTCCCTGTGATGGGCCTGGTTTTTTTTTCCTGCAGGGCCTGATTTTTCCAATGCTCACATCAGTTGTGTTTCATTTGTCCTCCATGAATTTCTAAGACCACATGCTGGTGCCTCCGCATGTTCGAGCTGCGTGGCGTGTTTCAATTTTCTGCGAAACCTGTCATTTACGAAGAAATTCAAATTAAAGCCGATCGCAATCCCTCACCGTCCCCCATAAGCCATTACAGGCAGATCGTTGGATGCAGGGAAATATATTTTTGACAGCTGCCGTTTCCTCCACACATGACGCCCAGATACCCACTTTCCCCCGTATGGCCTCAGCACAATTTCTCGCTGAAAAATCTCCCCCTTAATGCTTAAAAATCTACCTATCCCAATTTTGTTCCAAGATGTGCTCCCCATTATTTTTCCATCCTTCCCCTTGATGCTAACAGTCTGTCATATTTTGCAACGTTAGCCATTTGTACAGGCAAAAAAAAAAAAAGAAAAAAAAGAAGACTGATCAATGTTGTTTACTGATTCACCAGGTAGGGCCTGAAATTATCCTCCATAAATCTCGCAGCAGCCCCGTTGCTTGAGATCCTCGGATGGATGTCCGTGCCAAACGCTCCGAGCGATGGCATTCCTGTCAGGGAGGGGGGAAAAAATGCATGCGGGCAAGTCGGTCCTCTGTATTTTCAGACGTCTTATAATTAATCTGGACGCCTTCCAGCAATCTGCTAGCACCCCGCGCCGGCTCATCTTTCACCCGGGAGGGTGACGGATGAGGCGCGGGCAAATTGTCACTCCTCTCGGCAGGCGGGCCGCCACTAGCCACGGTCGCCCACTGACCTGCCTGACACTACTTTGACTCTGAGCCAGATTTCCCCCCCCAAAAAAACCTTCGCAATTGCAAATGTAAGCTAGCGGAAAGCTGCGCTGCTCTCCTCCAGGTAGTCCTTTGGGGGGTGGATGATGGAAGAGGATGAAATGTGGGAAATGAGTTGATCAGCTGCAGTTTTGTTGCACGTCCATTCTGTAATGCCCACAACGGGGCCACGTATCCTTAGCCTATAAATTATTTGCAGTTTTTTTTTTTTTTTTACCTGTGTGTTTCGGCCACTCATATGATATTATTTATCATGGCTGCATGCAATTTGTCATTGTCGGTGGAGCTTAATGAAGTACATTACGAGGATTTGCTGAATGTACGACGGGAACAGATGGCCAAACAGCATAACCAGCTAAACAGTGCAGGTGGGCCACCTTGCCTCTTGCTAAGCATTAATAAAGGCATAAATCCATCTCTGTACAAGCATTGGGCACAGCAAGACATTATATATATATGAAAGTCATTTTACATTTCTCTTCAAACCAGACAAGGATCAGACTACAGTTAACGCCTACATCGCAATGCTTCCGTGAAGTTGATGACAAGTGCTAATCACTTCAGTATTTTTAACTACAGTTTCATCTTAAGACACTAGTCATACACCTAGGACGAAGTCTTCAGGTATAAAAAAGATCATTCACGTCCCCTTTCTTATTTATTTGTCTTTGTTACCATCCCAGGTTGTATCATACAACTGAAACAGTCCCACCCCAACAACATGGTGACCTTTTCACACATATAAAAAGGTATAATGGTGTATTACTGATACTCACACAGTGTTCATCTCACCAATTATCCTCATTCATTAATTAGTTTTAGCAAAAGCAAGTAATGGCCTTTCCATACCTAGGTCCTAATGGACCTTTAGCAATGTTGCAATGATGTAATAATGGACATGCAGGGAGGGGTGAGCATCACACAATATCAACACGATCTCGACCAATTAGAGCCCCACAGTGTGTGTCCTGTTCTGATTTCTCTGACATTTCCTCTTCTGCAGTCACAGCTTAATTGAAAGTTTTATGTCATTTGCAGCTCATTGAGAACAGCTCTTCAAATTGCTTGAGTGGTTAAATAATGTCTGATTACTGGAATTAAATAAAATGAAATGACGGCATGAAGTGAATAAGTGCATCTCTTGTTCATTACTAACTGTGTGTGTGTGTGTGTGTGTAAACATGTGCATGTTTCTGATTATCTCCAACAAAAGGCAAATGCTGCATCTTCAGTTTCAGCATTCTCTAAAAACATATAAACATGGAAAATATTGCTTCTAGTCCTAAAGTTTAACCTAACTGTTTAAAGTCTATTAATAATCTACTGAATCCAGTTGTCATTGTCACGTCTACGGACTTACGAGGGAAGGAAGCGCAGAGGTCTGACATACTGGGGAGGGGTTTTTATTCTACAACAAATAAACAATAAACTCAAAGAAACAATGGCGCGGTGGCCGAAAACAGTTTAACGTAAATAAAGAACTTAAACAAACCCGTAGGCGTGTGGCGATTGCCAGAACTCAAAACACATGAAAACAAAACTAGGTCAAGTTCGTGCAGCGAGTTCACGAAAATGCCAGCGACCCCGAACGGGCGGAAACTTCCGGCATTTATGGGGCGTCAGGATTGGGTTCCGGTGTGGAGCCCAGCTGCAGGCAATCCTGACAGAGCCCCCCCTCCAAGGGCTACGTCCTCGGAGCCCCAACAGTACCATCAGTGGAGGCGGCGGGGCGGACGGCGGCAACCACAGGGCTCCTGCCCTGCTGTATCCTCCCCTTGGAGGACCCGGTCCCTCGGGCTGGCTCCCCGGCGTGGTCAGGCGTGGCGGCCCCGGTCCCTCGGGCTGGCTCCCCGGCGTGGTCAGGCGTGGCGGCCCCGGTCCCTCGGGCTGGCTCCCCGGCGTGGTCAGGCGTGGCGGCCCCGGTCCCTCGGGCTGGCTCCCCGGCGTGGTCCCGCTTGGCGGCCCCGGACCCTCGGCCTGGCTCCCCGGCGTGGTCCCGCATGGCGGCCCCGGACCCTCGGCCTGGCTCCCCGGCGTGGTCCCGCATGGCGGCCCCGGACCCTCGGCCTGGCTCCCCGGCGTGGTCCCGCATGGCGGCCCCGGACTCCCGTACCTGCACACAATAATCAGGGCCGATCCATCTGGGTACGTGTGGGCCCTGTCTCCACATGTCCCCTCTGACACATCTTGTGTCACCCCCCTGCACCGCGCAGGGAGATTGTCCCAGAGCCTCCGGCGACTGTTCCAGGCACCCCAGGCTGGTGCCTTCTGGGACTATGCAGCCCCTCTCGCTGCACGGCCCTGGTGCCAAGGGGGGGGCATTGCCAGACCATCCGGCTAGCCCCTTCTGCGTCCGTTGGGACAAGCAGGCCCTCTTCCTGTCTGTCCCAGCTGGGTCCTCATGCCTACCCGGGGGCTTTATGGCGCTCCACCCCTCTGGAGGCAGACGCAGGCCCATGCCTGGCCCGCCCTCCTCACTGGCTACCGGAGGACCCAGCTCCATCGCTTCCCCACCTCCCCTCCCCTCAGGAGGAGTCCCCAACCCGAACTGCACCCCCCCAAAAAATTATTTGGGGGAGCACCCCCCCCGGCTGGACTTAGGGGTACCTTGGGGCTCGTCCACCTCGCCTTGGACCGGTGCAGTCAGGTTGGGAACTCCCTCCCTGGGGTTCGGCTCTGCTGCTGGGTCACCATCTGGTGGACACAAAGAGGGGAAGTGGGGGCGACATACGGACACATATGCCACACACACACACACAGACAGAGACAGACAGAAGAGAGGGTCGTCTAGTTCCCTCTCTGAGCACTCCGGGACCTCCTCAGGGGGCACAGCCAGGATCTCGGGAGGCGCGACCTTCTCGTCGCCCGCCAGTGCTTGGTCTTCTTGCCCCGGATCCTGACTGGCGCTGGATGTGGTGGAGGGGCAGAGTTCGATCCCTGGCTCAGGCTCTGGCCGATCAAACTCCGCCCTCAGTCTCTGCTGGAAGTCCCGAAAACTGCTGTCTGTCTCTCCCTGCTGCCAGAGGGCTGCGCTCCAGCCCCATGCTGACCCAAGCAGACACGAGAGGATGGTGGTGGTCTTATCAGTGTCTGCTGCCCCACTGAAGGGTCCCGGGACAATTGGGCTGTCCCACACGGGGCTGGGCACGTCGCTGGAGATGGTGGTAGGTGTGTGGTGTGGAGGGGGGTGGACGTCTTCTCCAGCAGGTGTGGGCGCTGGTGCTGCGCTGCCATTTCGCTGGGGAACGTCCGGGCAGAGGGAAGGCGGGTCGTCGACTGGAGCAGGAATGGAGGATTCCCTGCGAGGCAGTCCCGGCAGCGCAGTTGCTGGCTGGCGACCTCCCGTCGCCCTCTTCCACCAGCTTTCCTCACACTGCTGGGAGGGACGTGGGTTTCCACGGACCTCGTGACGATCCTGGATGGGCGCGATGGGCGGAGCCATCCCGGCACCGACTGCCCAAACGGCGTCATCCTGGTCGTCGTCCGTGTCCACCTCGTACCCCCGGAAGTCACATGGGTCATCACGGACGCCGCGATGATCTCGGACGCGCACGCTGGGCGGAGCCATCCCGGCACCGACCGCCCACCGAAAATCCACGTCATCATCGCTTTAGTCATCCGTGTCCTCCCACCGGTGACTCCGAGGGTCGTCCACCCTGCGGACATCCTGGACCCATGGCGCGATAAGCTCCCATGGGCAGTACTCTGGCCATTCGGGCTGGAGGCTGCCCACCTCCTCGCTGGAGGAACGCCGCCGTTGTTGTTGCCGCTTCTCACCCCCCTGGAAGTGACGTGGGTCCCCACGGACCTTGCGACGATCGCAGACTGGCGCGATGGGCGGAGCCCAACTCTCGTCTCCCGTGCTCTCGTCCTCGTCGTCCGTGTCGTCCCAGTCCACAGGGAGCCTTGCCAGCAGAGCGCAGAGTTCTTGGCTCGACATGCCGAAGATCGTGGGGGTCGCATCTTCTGCGCTCGCTTCCCACGTCACTTCCTCGCTGCTGCCGACGCCAACGTCCTCGCTCCGCCCACTCACCCGCCGACGTTGTCGCTTCCGGGTTTCGCGGAGTTTCCCGGGGGTGACGTCATCACGCGGCGCCGCGTACCACGGCTTCTCGGGGAGAAAACGCTCCACCAGAACGGGCGGCGCGTCTCTCCCCTGGCGTCCGCGTTCGCCGCGCCGGGCTGCGTCCTTCGCGGCGTTTCTTCTCCTCTGCTTTCCACCTCTGCGCTTTTGGGTGGGTCGCTGGCATTCTGTCACGTCTACGGACTTACGAGGGAAGGAAGCGCAGAGGTCTGACATACTGGGGAGGGGTTTTTATTCTACAACAAATAAACAATAAACTCAAAGAAACAATGGCGCGGTGGCCGAAAACAGTTTAACGTAAATAAAGAACTTAAACAAACCCGTAGGCGTGTGGCGATTGCCAGAACTCAAAACACATGAAAACAAAACTAGGTCAAGTTCGTGCAGCGAGTTCACGAAAATGCCAGCGACCCCGAACGGGCGGAAACTTCCGGCATTTATGGGGCGTCAGGATTGGGTTCCGGTGTGGAGCCCAGCTGCAGGCAATCCTGACAGTCATGTACATTTTCTGGAGAGTCGTACATTTGTATTTGCACATTAAGGCTTGATCTCAGTGCCTAAACTTTGGGCAAGCGATTATCAATATATTTATTTTATTTTAGATTGAAACAAGTAGAACCTCTCGTGTTTTGAATGTAACATATAAGGAAGCACCACTAGATGGAGCTGTCTGGCTGCGGTACTACCCATATTACATTTGCCAAAAACGTGACTCGCAACAAAAAATTGACTATGCAGGCATGTGCATTGTGCACAGTTGTGCGACAGACAGAAGGAAGTAGAAGTATATGCTTCATCTGTTCTTTTTTTTGCCTGCTTGGATAAATAAAAAAAATCCTAAAATGTTCAACTAGAAAGTGACAATAACCATGCTACATTACTGTAATTCATAGGCCTACAGATATGATTATCAATATAATGACTGATTAATTGTATGAACTCCACAACAAGACAATAAAAAAAGACTAGACAACTGCACTCATTCAGTGTCTGATAAGTGTAGTTGAATTAAGTTAACAGGCTGAAGTTTACAAAAAAAGATGCTTACTGACACCTACAATAAAGCACTGCCATGAATTCCCAGAAGATTGGTTCCACCACCAGGTGCATCACACATAACTGAAACGAACCGAGCAAACAGATGAGTAGAATGAATGAACTGAATTGAACGTCTGCACTTCATCTTTGCCCCCCTTCATCTTTATTTCTTTGACGTCTGAAATATTAAATGCAGCGGCGTTCTGAAACCTTCTGGAAATCTTATTACCAGTCATCCCACCCCAGCTTCAAAGTGCTGCGGCACATAATTCTGAGTTAGCTTCAACCAGCAAGGGTCTGCATAATTAGCTGTTTGATTAAGAACTGTAATTAGCATTGTTTAATTACCTTGATCAGATGTTCTACTCCCTTAATACAATTATCTTGGTCCCCGAGCTAAAGTGCAGCAATCTTGATTTGAGGTAATAGTTTTATTTTGAGGAGGAAAAGATGCACAGTTTCAATCTCTCCAAAAATGTTATAACAACGTTTAAGGCAAAAAAAATTTTTAAATCATCTGTTGGGAAAATGTAAAGCTTTCTCAGTCTAATCTCCTCTGACGTGCACTGGAATACTGCTCTTGCATTCATTGTGATAGTGAAAATATGTCACAAAAAGTATTAGAAGGCTTTGTAGATTAAACGTTGCTGATACAGATTTGAAAAGAAGTTGAGTAATCATCTTGGGTGAGGTTAAATATTTAGAAAATATGTAATCTTATTTTTTTTAAATTCCTCACTGTGGGGGAGGCTGATGTCTTTTTATCATTTCGGTGAACAGGCGCATGCAGGTAAAAATTCTGCCCTGTGGTCATACAAGCAACAGCTTGTCACAAAAAGGTGCCAGCGCAGTCCTCCTCAATACAAGTAAAATGGGTTAAAAATGGATTGTGTGATTAGTGTATGAACAAGGAGAAACCTTGAACAAGACTCAAAAAATTCTTTTTTTTTCAGGCAGTCTATTGTTGGACGGATGATTCAGAACCCAAAAATTACGGCAAGTGCAATCAGAGGCATGAAAACTCCAATGCCAAATGACTGACTACATGAAGAATGAGTTGGAGACCTTTGATGAGTTCATGGACAGTTTGACTGAAGCATAAAAGGTGGCCCTCTCTACTTCGTCAACGTGGAAGTTTCTATGAAGACACCGAAGCCAAATCTCAAAATGAAATTTAGACAAAACCTGAACAGCCCGGAAGGTTCCGATTACCCGGGATGAATGAGGATGGGACAGAGGAAATAGAAAGCAGAGACGTGGCCTCCTGGCCTGTGCAGCGGCAACGTTGGGATTGAGAACTGAGCATCGCGCCGCAGCCTCAGTCGCAGAGGTGTGATGATGGAGAGGCCCGTCACCGCGCATTTGCACAAACTAAATCACAGGCAGGTGGAGGCCTGGGAGTGCCACCATATATTAGCTTTTAAATTAACATCCTCCTCCGGCGCGGACACAGCGTGCGGTTTGCTTCCCCACTTCCCCACACTCCTTCTGAACCAGAAGCAGAGACAAAGAAAGACGAGCCGGAGAAATTGCTCACTGGCACGTGGGAAAGGCAAGAGGGCTGTGAGAATAACACCGCAGGCGACTGTCTCTGCACCTGAATCGCAAAGCCCCGCAGAGACGTGCCACTATTTATAGCCAGAAACTTCAGGTGGCATCACTTTAGGATCATTGTAGCCGCCTCCGTCGTACTGGCCCCATTACCGTAGCCGGAGTGTTTGTGTTTGACGAAATAGATTTGAGGTTTAAGGGATTAAACTGGATTAAGATATCAATATATGAAAAGCCAGGCAGCAGGGTTATTTATTCATTTCCGGCTCGGTGGAAGCGCGTGTCGTACGAGCCGCTAGATGGCAGGATTTCAACTCGCAACCCTGCAATGAAGGAAGAAAAAAAAAGAAGATGGAAAGCAGTCAAAGAACGGCAGAGCGTGGAATCGCTTACAGATCATGTGAAATCTGAAACGCTCCGAGTTTGTGGAACTGGATATTGATAAAGATTCGCTCCTCTGATTACCTGCCTCTCAAGCAGCGTCGCGGAGGGCAGCGCGCCCACGGGGTTACCGCCAGGACCCCCGAACACTCATGAGGGGAATGTGAATATGGGGGTCCTGTTGTGCCCGTGGAGGATGTGTCACACGGGCCACCTGGGACTGGTGCAGGCAGTGACCAGCTGTCACACCGAATTCCCCTTTCAGGAAGAGCCACATCGGTCAGGCAGGCGTTTGTTTTCGGCCCCGTCGGTTGGAAAAAAAAATTCCCATTCGTTTCACCGGCTCGGAAAATTCGGCCCGTCTCGTCAACCTGTCACGGTTCGCCGCGTGTGATTTGGCTACGGGGCTGCGTTCTGAGCAGCCGAACGTTTGGAAAGTCATGCATCCCGGGGCCAGGACCGAACGAGGCGCACCAGGAGATGCGCGGCGGACGAGGGGCCGGAGGGCCCGATCTGCCACGCGGTGCAGGCTCGCCTCTCTCGCCCCTCTCCTCTTTTTAAAAAGGTGCCCGCTTTCATCCGCCCTGCTGCAGGGGCCCGGTGGCATCGGCGGTTCCGCCTTGCTCCCCTCCGGGTGCATGGCTGATGCAGGTAGGCGCGCCGATATCGACCGCCTGCATCATACCGTACGAGTCCGCCAACAAAAGAAAAGAGCCCTGCTCGGTTGCACGCTGCCGCTTTTGTACAAGCAGGTGTTACAATATCAATCAATTGGCACCGTAATAACCGCGCACTTGTACACAGCTACCCGAGTGGTCCATGAAATATAAATGGGATTATTGAGTGGCATCCCTCTCGCCTCCTTTCGTTTCTTTCTCCTTTTTTGGAAAAAGAATTTTCCCGCAGGACGGCTGCTGGGAATGGAATGGGTGGTTCCAGCCGGTGTAATCCCATGGTTAGCATTCCGCCTTTTTTTTTTCCCAGCGTGCGGCGGAGTCTGGGGGCTCCGGCTGCTGGCAGGTGTTCTCCGGCTCGAGCTCGGCTAAGCTCCGCTCTATCTTTTGTAATTAGGAGATAATGGCGCCTCGCGCATTCAACTTTCCGGCTCCAACTTTCAAACGGACGACGCCTCAGCCTGCCTGTCTGCCTGCCAGGCTTCCCATCTCCCAGCAGCCTACAAATACCCCACCCCCCCCCAAAAAAAAAAAATTAAAAATACCCACATGCTTTATCTCCCACACAGAGGGAAGAATAAAGGACGGAATTTCAGACGTCTGCTTTCCTTTAAATGAGAATAATCTTTCTACTTGAGGCTGCCATTGAGAACAGTTCCATTAATTGCACAATTGCGAGTGCATCCAAAAAAAGCTGTAATGCTGCTTTCATTACGGTGTTATTAAACTGCATTTTTCACTTTTTTTCCCCCCATCCACATTTGCCAATTTATGTGTAATGACTGTTGATGGTTTCACTGGCGGAAAGAAAGGAACCTTCCGGTAATAATTGTCTCTAATTTTCTTGGTGCCAATGAAACAGCTCCAGAGGAGCAAGAAAAAGAGTCTCCAGCCTTGCACGGGCTTGAGAAACTTCTTTTCTTTCTTTTGGAGATGTGTCGGCTCGTCGTGTGAGTGATGCTCTCGGCTTCTTTGGTGTGTCAGCACTCGCCAGGTATTAAACCACCGTAGTGCATTACCGCCTTTCAGCGTGGAGAGAACCTCTTCACCGCATCCTGCCGTCGCTGCTGAGACGAGGAGGCGATTGAGGTAACAAAGCTAAACGTTCTCATTATTTCCCTCAGTATGAATATGATTGCTGTATTTTACCCCCCCCCCCCCCCCCCATCCCGACACAATGAGACGGCTGTGGGATTCGGGAGAAAAAGAAAGGGAAACATTTACCAGTGTGAGAAGGAAAATGGACCGTGCCGGAGTGTTGTTATAGGTTCCTTGTTGCCTCTGGGTAATTTAAATGATCTGTGAAGACTTTGGCAATGTTATAAAGTGCACAATATGTATTTTTCCTGAAGGAAAAAAAAAAAATCACAATTTGACCTCTCCATGTTGGACAGAAGCCATCAGTTATGTAACAGCAAAGCATGTGCCAGTTTGGGTCCTGGTTCCAGGTTTTTTGAGTTCCTTTCTTTTTTTTATGATTGTTATTGTTTTTTCTTTTCATATTTTGGACATTCATTATTTGGTCTGAATCGATTGCTCGATGTACTTGAGTGCCTCATTTAAAATTTGTCCGCCTCAAGGCTTTGTTTTGTTCTCTTCGGACTCTAATTGCTGATTACCATCAAGAGAATAGATTAAAGTGATATAAGGCTAGTACATGGCCAAAATAGCCTGATGGATGCATGGACAGTGCACAGTGCAAAACTAAGAATACACGTCGCAATAAACCATGCTGTTTGCTTGCACGAATACTCTATATCTTAAACCGCTGGAATGAACAACATTTGAAACTGTACAAATACTGTAGTGACCATAATAAAAGACAAAAAGAAGAGCTACATTTAACATTTAATGCATTTATCAGACACCCTTATCCAGAGCGACTTACAATCAGTAGTTACAGGGACTGTCCCCCCCTGGAGACACTCAGGTTTAAGTGTCTTTCTCAGGGACACAATGGTAGTAAGTGGGATTTGAACCTGGGTCTTCTGGTTCATAGGCGACCCTTAGAACTAGCGTCATCTTACGTTATAAGGTATAAACAGAAAAAAAAAAAGCTATATAAGTAGATGGTGCCAAATATGACTCTACTGACTACTAATTTCGAAAAACCTACCCTACTCAAGCATCGTTTAATAGCCTGAACAGGTCTCAGAAAGCTACCTCTATTGCACGAGCCGACTCAGGCCAACCAAAAACATTGCACCAGCAAACTTTTGCCACACATTTTCTACCTTAGGAGTAACACTGAGAAGGGGTCTCGGCCATGCTTGAACGTCCTGCTCCTCCGAGTCGTCTGCCTCTCGGGGGGCGGCTCCCCGTCTCCGGGGCGGAAGGCTCCAGCCACTTGCCTCCCATTTGTTCTGACAGCCTTCTTGTAGTGAAGACGTTCCCTTCACTGAACTCGCAGTGAATGGGAAAGGAAGTAAAAAAAATTCAGTGAATATTTACCTCATGCTGCTTAAATATAGACACTCTTGGTGAATAGCCCTCCCAGGACACAGGCCATCAGCAAACCGCTGCGGCAGGTGATGGATTTGCTCCATTTGAGTGCAAGAATGTCACAATAGTGCACAGATAACGTGGATGAAGCATAATGGGTTTTGACTGGAAACAGTTTGAGATGTGACTCTCTCCCACATGTGGGGCAGACGTACCTCGGTACCTGTCAGAAGGAAAAAAGGAATTGAGATGAGAGGTCTGAAGGGTGAAATGGCATGATGGGTATTCACGACTAAACAAATGCACCCTGACTGGGTTTTTGTGGAAAACGTCTTTTCCCATTTTGCTTTTTAAAATAACATCTATCTTCAGGCCTGGAACATGTTGGAACATTTATCTTGATTGCTCTAGTAGATTACTGTTTCCAACAAAAGGGCTTCGGTGCTGTTATTGTACAAAAAAAAAAACAATAATTTCATGAATTACACAGGTTACAAACACACTCAGTTAAGGCAAAACTGTTTTATTGCATTTGTATATTTTCTATTTAATCTAAACCAGATACTCTATGAAATTCTGTTGTATTCTGTTGGGTTATATTATATTATATTATATTAGTATAATATATTAGTATATATTATATAACTATATTGTTTGAGGACACCAATGTCAATAAATGGGGCAGTGGAGGCCTAGCGGTTAAGGAAGCGGCCCCGTAATCTGAAGGTTGCCGGTTTGAATCGCGATCCGCCAAGGTGCCGCTGAGCAAAGCACCGTCCCCACACGCTGCTCCCCAGGCGCCTGTCATGGCCGCCCACTGTTCACTCAGGGTGATGGTTAAAAGCAGAGGACACATGTTGTGGTGTCACCATCTGCTGTGCTACAGTGTTTCACAATGACAATCACTTCACTTTCACCTTAAATCTATTCTATTCTATTGTAGTGGTATCATGTACAATGTCTAAAGGATGTATAGCAACAAATTCTCTAAACTTCTGTGCTGTGCTGTTCTAATCTGTTCTGTTCTAATCAATTGTTGCCTGTATTTAGCATTAGATATAAAGTACCAAAAATACATTTTTGGTAATGGTCCCATCATTGAATTCAAAATATGAATGAATACCCAGACACTGGCAAATCGTTTGTTTTAATAAAGTGGCTAAGCTACAACGGCCTCTGTATCGGGGGACTTTACCTTTTAAAGGTTGCATTAAAGGGCAGCGCATCACTGTTGTTGGCCAGGCCAGGCTGATATTGATGGAGCTTTTAACTGATGTCTTGGGATTCCTTATGCATAATTCATCTGGTGGCTAGGGGACAAGTTGCACCGCTGCCAGCAGGACTGCGGAATGACCTGTGTCAGACAGATTTAGAGCTTGCTCCAATTTACCCTGCAAAAAAAAGACAGTGACGTCATATGGCTTAATGCGCACAATTTCCAATTTAAAATGTGCAACATTCAAATACCCAAGCTGACATCTCCTGGTAATAGTGCTGTTTAAAAGTTTAAAGCATGCTACAAGTCTGGAAAGCACCAGTCTGGGACTGTATTAAGACGAATAAATGAATGAATGCAATGTGACAATGCGCAAGTCTTGCTAATTTGGCTAATTCAAAATAATAATGATTTTGCTCCCGGTTGACACCTGTTCATTCTCATAAGAGCCCCATTTTGAAATTCATTAATTAAAGGCCAGAGGCGCTGGCCGTGCATGTGAACGTGAATTCTTAGAGGAGCCCCTTACACGGAGATCACTGTGACTGTTTCTGCTGGAAAACAGACGCCTCTGTGATGATTTTTGACCTTTCACAGCCACACACTTCTTCATTTATCTTAACAACAAAGGAGACTGATATGCGTGACCTTTCCTTTGGACGAAATGGTATATGTTCAGATACAACTTGCTTTCACAAAAGCCTTTCTTTCAGTTATCACGCTCGCGTTCTGTGCAATGATTTCTGAGCCCCACCTTTGACTCGTAGCGCAGAATGTCACCTTCGGACCAGCTCGACTCTGGCTAATCGGGTCTTGCGAAATCCAGTCAGATGATGTGTTTAACTCAACAGTAATGAATTCAGCACCAAATTTAGATCTCCCTTTGGATCCTCCGTGGGATTGAAAAGAACGGGAAACATCTGAACGAACATCAAAAACGTCATCTTTTTCAAAGCTGAAAACTCGCTGGATAAAATGCACGTGCCTCTGAGTCAAACTCACCAGTATAATCAATGTTGCACCATTTTATTTCATCACATTAAAAAGAAAACAAGGTTTTAAACAGTAGAAGCACGATGATTAAGATCTCTAACACAGGCTGCTTTCTCGTTCCCATGACTTTACCCTTCAACACATCACATATGCAAGCATCATTAAAGGTCATGTTTTTTGCTGATTTTCCTATTTATTTCTTTATTCTTGGCACTACTGAACAGCACTTACTATGAATTGCTGCACTTGGCACCAGTGTGATTAACTTTGCTAATCCAGTTGAATGGACTTTATCCTTACAAGCATTTTTAAAGGCGATTTACTCTGGTCAGGGACATTTTTATGGAACATGAATTGGATCACTTTCCGTGTGAATGCTTGTCTATTGATACGGTCTGAGGACCAAGACTGTCGCTGATTGTATAAGGCATGATGATACAAGCCACAGTACAGTCATTACTCTTTGTTAACAGAGCAGAGTGGAGTTCATTCATTTATTAAACCTCACTTATTTTGATCAGGGACAGGTTTTTGAGAAACAACTCCAGTTCTTCATAGGCACAGACAGTGTGTGTGATCACAGAATTTAGCACAAAGGCCAATTCAGAATATGGTAGGAATCAAACACATGTGGAAAAAAAAAAACACGTGTGGTAAATCAAGCTTTTCTGTAGACCTTGTGGGTAAATTTATCTAATTTTACCGTGGGGAAAAAGCCAGCTGAGGCAGTTCACAAAAAGTCACACCTACTTAGTATAGCATTGCTGTAACAAACTAAACAAACCTGTTGTCGGTAGCATTATAGTAAAGTAAAAAATAAGCAATTTACTCATAAGCAAAAATGAGCAAAGAGCAAACTAATATTTTTAACTATTGTAAATATTTTAGCATTGCTATAATGTAAATAAACCAATCAAACCTAGTGTAACCTGTTTATTTACATTACATCAATGCTAATATATTACATGTGACAGATTACTCACAATTTTTAAAAAAAATTTAACGCAGCGTTCACTTTTTCAGTGTAGGGTCTTGCTATTAATCTGGATATTGGCCACCCTCCTCAAAATTGTTGAACACCACATATGTTCCTTCTTGGAAAAGCTATTACCTGATGTTAGCTGACTCTTTCTGCAGGATAATGTGACCTGTCACACTGCAAAAATTAAGCATTGGTTGGGCTACACAACAAGAAGTTCATGAAAATCTCCTGTTCTCAATTCAATTTAGGATCTGACAAACGGGCCACAATCGAACCTGGTCCATGGATGCTCCATCTCACAACACATAGCATTAAAATGACCTGCTAGTGATGTTTTTGAGCCAGATACCACAGGGCACCTTCTGAGGCCCTGTGAAGGCCACTCCTTGAGTGGACGGAGCTGATTAGGTAGGTGTGAAAAAGCGCATATATAAATTAAAAGAGAAACAAGACGTTGAAAGGAGAAGCCCCCCTCGTAGGTGATAATCCACCAAACCCTGACTTTGAATCACTGCCGTCGCATTCACCCCGATGCCGATTAGCTCACCTGAGCGTCGCTCTATTGTCCCATTATGGCTGTGACTCTCGCTCCATTGTGATAATCTCATTATATTCCGCGGCGCGGCGCTTTAAGGCTAATGTGATGTGACAACTGCAATCGCTGAATGAGTGCACGGGCGTAAATAATGCGCCATCAATGCTCCTGCTGTCTGCGGAGCGCGCGTCCCTTTTTTTTTTTTGATAATTTTCAGCCACAGTGCTGCTCCCCGCTTTTTTTCTGGCCCTATGTGTGCCGTAATCCGCATCATCGTCGGCGCTAATTGCCGCTCGCGTTGCCACAGGGGGCATGTTTATGACCAGCCAAAGCCTGGCGAGAGAGACAATTATCCAAGAGTGCCGAAAATAAGAGGCCAGCGAACCGTAAACAACGCGAAGGTCAGTCATGTTTGGGGCGGACGTGGAGGTGCTGAGAGACTCTCTCCGAAATCCTCCCGAGGAATAAATTGACTTCGGCCCAGCTTCGGGCCAGTTGTCAGTCCGAGCGTGGGCTTTTTACGGCCTCCTCTTTCGCAGAGCCGGCCGTGTAATTAGTGCAAGCCGGGCCGGCCGTAAAACTTTTTTCTGCACGCGCCAGCTCCGATAATGTGATAATGAAATGGCTGCCACATACAGGGGCGCAGATGGAGAGGTGACAGTCACAGTGTCCGAGGTGGGAGGAAAACAAAAGGGCGGGTTTTATTCTAGTCCAGAAGGGCTTTATTAGACATGGTTATGCCACTACACCATTAATTTTCATCTGAAATAGGGCAGCATGTGATGGTTACAGTCGAGATTCATAACTACCATGTTGACCTGAATATAAGAAGACTCTGAATACAACACAGCCCCCAATTTAAAACAATTTTCTTGTATACAAAATGACCTTATTTGAACATAGGTGAATGGTGATTAGGTAAGACGCAGTTTTTAACACAATTTAAATAATTTAAATTCAATGAAAGCAAGAAAATGAACCTGAATGCACCTTTTCAATTGTATTTTGCTATTATTTATTAAAATAAATAATGTGCACGTTCAAAAAACATGATCTGTAGATCTTCTGGTTGTAGAGTCTGAAGATCATTCAACATTTTCAGTCAAATAAATATAAAATATTTTATTTAGCCATTTTTTTAAACTCTCTTTCTCTGCCCAATTTATAACAAGTGATTACATTTTTAATAAATATGCTTTTTGCAATGTCAATGGCAATACACCGAAAACAGGATCTAGCAGAAACCTTTAAAAGGAGTGTTTGGTACTGGATTGCCGAAGCAAACAATCTGTAACTTTTTAAGCCATGGTAAGATGCTTACATTGATCAATTTATGCATCGATTGAATGATAGATATCCAGGAGGGGTTGAGAACTGGTTGCCTCGACTGGACTGAAAGGCTTTGGCGAACTGAAGGTTGAAATGAAGGTTGCACGGAGCTCAGTGAACAGAAGTGTTCCTACGGCGGCCATTGTTTATGGATCGTTACTGCTAATGGCATATTTTAGTGGAACCCCCCCCCCCCCACTTCTCGTTTGACTGTATTCTTTCCAGTGCCTTTTGTTTGCGGGTCTGAGCTCCTGGTGAATGCCGCACGCAGTGGGTTAGGTGGCATGTCGGCTCTCCACTGTTTCGAGCTCACAGCCATTTAAAGGTTTTGGTCCAGGGGGAAGCCTTTTGTCTCTCTCTCTCTCTGGCTCTCTCTCTCCTCGCTATCCTCGGCATCCGATTTCACTTCTAATTTCTCTTTCGACCTGATCACTAAGGGACCAGCCTTATCTCCCAAACTGAGAGAGACAGAATAGATAGAGAGGAAGGAAAAAAAAGTAAAGGTGGAGAGAGAGAAACAGAGAGAGAGGGGGAGTTAGGAAAGCAGATACTGCAATGCAGGTGATGCACATCAATGGCCAAGTGGTGACTACACATACTTACTCATTGATTTTTTTATTTTTCCTGACTTGTTTCCTAACTTGTGTTCATATTTCATCTTTCATTTGCTGTAGATGTGGTGACATGTTATAATGGCCTGGACCTCAGTATGTAACATCTTGACTTTTTTTTACGTGTCAGCTTCCAATTATGTGCCCGGACAAACCTACACTGTTATTTTTGGAAATTTGAGGGCCACAATTTTAATAGAACATGCCAGCTTGCTATTATTGGAAACAGGCTATTGTTAGAGACTTTAAACAAGGAAGCTTAGAGCATTTGTGGGGGACTGGTTGACAAGTACAAAGGATGAAATTGAGATGAGATTTGAAATGAAATCGAGGCCACATCTTATATATTGCGAACAGTTTTTGTCAAGTATTCCTATTCTAATCACTCTCGATTCATTAAAAATTGCTAAAACTCCCACAGTCCCTAGACACCACAGGACATTTACCTTTTTGCACAGCCACCTAGGCTATGCGCTGAGGCACATTGTCTTGCTGAATGGAGAGCTTTTGCTCCATTCCTTTCTGCTCTCGTTCTAATAAGAAGCCCGGAAGCTGCTGATGAAAAGCAACCCAACAGCATCATTATACCACCTCCACACTTCACAGTGAGGATGGTCTTTTAGTAAGGCACACACTTTTTTTTCTGTTTGCACTTTGTGTTTGTGCTATGAGGAGCTATTGCTGACTACACAACCTTTTCTTTTTCACAGAGAAAAGGTTTCACGGCCAACCACAACAAAAGCAGCAGTGTTCAGTCAAACCTGAAACCATGGCAGTGTAAGTTGCAGACCAAACAGTTATAGCAATATGCCATGTCAAAATACATCCCCTGAACAGAAGAATGAAGGTTTCAGACCAAATCCTGCCCCGAGTGAACAACGAAAAGGTGTAAAATTGGCACAGTCTACGATGTAGAGGAATATATACCTGTGAAGCTGGGTTGGCCCGACCGCATTGGCTCTAACCAGCAAATCCAGATCGGCCTACCCGCTCAACCAGCTAATCTCAAATCCATTCCACTCAGACGTGGTATTTATTTATCGTGATTCTGTATGAAGCAGTAATGCAGGTGAGGCGACACATTGATTGAGCTCCTGAAAGTTTGGAACCTCTGTTCAGTTATGTCTACAACCTAACACAGGTGGCCGGGCGAAAAAATCAATCTTTACATTTCCAAGTGAAATTGCTTGTTGATCAATCTACTCGGGGAGGATTTTAAACCCCTTAACCCTGCAAGGGACTCTGTGACCCATTCCTGTGCCCTTTTTCATTCAGTATGCTGAATAACAAAGATGAGCTGTCCATGGTTCTGATCCCCGAAGAGTTGTTTTTCTTCTGTTATTCAATTGTGAGGCAAATACACCAGTGATTATGACGTCCTCCAGTGATAATCCAATCTACAACATATTGTCCAAAAAACCTTCCATGTGTTGGTTGTTTGTTGTTCCTGCTTGCATGTACAGTTTTTGAATGTATCTGGTTATGGCCAGGAGGTCCCATTATATTTAAATCATGGGCTCTCTCCTGGGTCGGGCAAAGAACTGTCTAAAAACTGAATACACAAGTATTAAGTACAATAAACTTTATTTTTCTATTTCAACATGGTAATGTAATCTAAATACTATTCAGAATGTTGGTGAATGTTTCTACTACCCTTTGCATATTCAAGATTCAAGATTTATTGTTTATTGTCAGTACAACAGTATGCCGTGTATTGAAATAATGTTTCACTCAGACACACCCATAGTGCAATCATAAAAGAAAAAAATATATATGTACTGTTTATCCACACTAAACTAAACTATACTAACTAAAACTAAAGCTTAAATACTGTACGGCATTTTCTCTATAGGACAATGAACAGGTCGAACAGGACATAACTGGGCAAGACAAGACAAACGTACAAAATGTGCCCAAAGAGCAGAGATGTGCGAAATGAGTTGAGATGTGCAACGATCAAGTGCATAAGGCTGGACCAAGTGATGGCTGTGCATTGAGAGCTCTGAATGCATAGGGGAAGAAGTTCTGATGCTGTGTAACCATCTGCCAGACGGTAGGAAGGAGAACAGGGCATGTGAGGGGTGGTGAGAGACCTTCATTACGTTCCGAGCTCGACAGATGAGGTGTTTGTTGTAGAGCTGGGAACCTCGATGATTCGCGCTGCTGTCTTCACTATCCACTGCAGGGCCTTCTGCTCGGCGGCAGTGCAGTTCCCATACCAGACAGTGATGTAGCATCAGAGAACACTCTCAACGGTCCCCTGGTAGAACGATGTGAGGATGGGAGGAGGGAGGTTGGCCATCTTCAGCTTCCTGAGGAAGTGCAGACGTTGCTGGGATTTCTTGGTGGTGGACGTGGTGTTGAGGCTCCAGGAGAGGTCGTCTGTCATGTGCACACCCAGCAACTTCATGCTGCTGAAGGTCTCAACAGCAGGTCCATCGATGTGCAGTGGGGTGGGTTTCTTCCTGAAGTTGACAACCATCTCTTGGTGGCATTGAGAGTCAGGTTGTTTTTTCTCCTCTCTGTAGGAAGACATTGTTGGTGATGAGCCCCACTACTGTTGTGGAACCTGTGCTCAGTCTGAGGACCCTGGAGGTGTTATTTCCTATAGACACCGACTGAGGCTCCAAGATTCAGCTGTGGACAGCTTATTCCCTGCAGGTCCAACTTGAGTATACATATCAGCATAATCATAAGTAATATCATCATGATGTTTGTACATTATGAATTCTAAATTAATTGTGGGGTTCATGCACAGAATTTCAGCTAAAATCTTCACAACCATTCAAATTTTCTTTGTCGAGTATGAAGGTGTCCACTGTCTGGGTACGGTCTACTCTGGAAAAAGTGGGGGACCTCTTCTCATTGGGCCAAACCAATTTCTGCTTTCATAGTACTTCTTAAATCTCTCCTGGATATGTCTGTGTTTTCCTAATGGGAATCCCAGGGCACTATGAATAACCTGTCAGAGACCATCACGTTACTCTTTACACAAAACAAATGAAGCATATTTTCCCCAAAATGAACATGTCCCATCCTGTTATTGCTCCCGTGACTCGAGCCACATTTTGTCTGCTTTGGCTGGGTTAGGTTTCTGCAAAGGTTTGCATTACCGAGAAATTGTCAAATCACACGTCAACTTCTGTACCGTTTTTGGCGTCCTTCTTATCAGAAAAGGCAGGAGGACAAAATTGAATTGCTAATTCAGAGTATAAATCCATAGGTTGCCATAGCATTAATAGGCAAGTATAGACATCCATTTAAGCTTATTAGCCACAGCTCCGCGGCGTAAACCCTGAAACGGCTCCAGCATTCGAAACAAGCCCGCTGGTAATTGAATGACAAGCAGCTGAGGAACAAAACACTGCCGGGCTTCAGTTGATTTAGGTGGGGGCACTTCTCCTTGTCTGGAGTGCGCGTCTGAACAACTGCAAGAGTGACTGTGCGCAGCACGGCGTTTGAGATAATTATTCCGCTCATAATGACATGCAAAGGCGTAATTGCGGAAGCCCAGTGCCCAGGAAAAAAAAAAGGACCCCAGGACGGCTGCAGTTCATTGATTCCTCGGTGTGGCTGACCTATGCCAACAGCCATCTGTGTCCCGGTGATGTGACGCATGGCCGATGTGACGCTCCTCGACAAAGGCCTGTTTTTTGCGAGATGCTGCACAACAGTCCCAGTTAGATTAACGTGCCGCGGCTTTGGACAACATACACTTTTTGATAATGACTTTAGACGGCATGCAGCTTCACAGGAGCGTTCCCGTTTGGATCCTGGAGACCCAGAACCTGGGCGCATTCTGCCGGGCCGGACCAGCTGTGTAAGGGGATTAGGGGGTGCACCCCTGTCTGCCTATTAGCATGCAAATTTAAAACATCGCCACACTGATACCGCTGCCTTGCTGAGGCAAATACTCATCAAAAGGTTCAGTAGTTGTGCTTCCTCTGTAAGTTTGCAGGGACGACAATAAATTATGCTAATCATCCGGCATTATGGCATAACTAATGATCGAACCCGACATAAAGCCAGATGTCATTGTGACAGCTGTTCATGGCCACAGAAATTAGCATTTTGATTACTAGGCAATGTTGAAATTGCAAGTGTAAAAACATGTAATGGGTACCCAGTAAACTAATCAACATCACCTTGATGTCCCCTAAAGGACGTCTCTGAAGGACTTCTCTGAACATCCAGATGTTCTAGATCACTTCAGGGACAACTTCGGTACGGTCTGAGGACATCGTTGCGGGATGTTGTGGGAACATTAGACATCATATTATTACTAATAATTGTTATGCTAAATATGCTAAATTTGTCTCACTTATGGACACAAACACTCACATACAATCCTGTCCATGTAGGGCAGGCTGGGTAGCAAAGAAGACAGGGAATCTGGAAAGTCACATAAATGTCTCAATTGTCACATTATGTTGTCCCCTTGTACAGATGACCCTGAAGCACCAAATCAGATGTGCGAGATTAGATGTTACCCAGAGGATCAAATTCAGGGAACATTTCTGAAGGGTCATGCTTCATTCAGAATGCCACTCATGGACCAATGGTGCATGATACAAACGTCAACAGCGTCCCACTAAGACCTGCTAAGACCTGCTGGAGAATGTTGTGGTGGGGAACAATTGAGCATGTCACAAATGTCCAGGAAACAATGTGTCCCATGTTTTCAGGGTTCATGTAACATCTTTGGTGACTACATTTACATTTATGGCATTTATCAGATGCTCGTATCCTGAGCGACTTACGATCAGTAGTCCCCCCTGGAGCAACTTAGGGTTAAGTGTCTTGCTCAGGGACAATGTGGGATTTGAACCTGGGTCTTCTGCTTCATAGACGAATGTGTTACCCACTAGGCTACTACCACCCTATACTAGTCAGCTATGCCACCATGACTTAGCTGTCACACTGTTGCACCTTTGGTGGGACGTTATTAGTCAGCACCCCTCAACAGGTCTACCACCTAGCATGAGCCTGGTGGCCACCTTGGCTACTTTTGTTGATGTTACACCTTCTTAGTGGGTGGCATCTTCAAAGTATGTTCTAACAGCCATGTGGTTCCATGCGGAAGCCTCATATGGATCCATATACAATATTTCAAAGGAAGTTAAATGATGACCGACCTTTCCTGATGTTTTGAGCTGCTCCCTACTGAGTTCCACCATCTGAAATTACTCAGAATTGGGCCTTTCACTTAATTTTAGTGTTAGTGCCGCATTTGTTGCACGCTTGTAGTCTTTCCTCTCCTCTGCGTGACCATGCATCATTCTGCACATCCGTTGAAGGCGGAGGGGTTCATAAGTCTGTATGGATCGCCACAATAACTCACGGCAACATTATACAGAGAGGGGCTGCAGCTCTGCAGGCACAGCGCCCTAACCATATTTACCGCCCACAATTTCAGAAGGAAACGGCCTCTGCGCAAGGAAAAAGGCATTTCCAAAACCCAGCACCTAAATTTCAATCAGGCCACAATTTCAGAGACTAACGTGTTTTGCCTCCGACGAAAGTGGGTGCCATTATTTTGGCCCCATGGGAAAAGTCTCAGACTGGATGTCTTTAGGCAGGACTGGGGACTTGCGAGTTCTGCACAGCATTCTGCTTTACCATGAATAACCGCTTTATGCGTTACAACAAATAATTATTTGTTACATCATTATGATCTTTTGTTGTTCATGTTATTGCAATGGGTTACTAATCAGTCAGGGGGGATATGAATAATTTCGCAGTTTAGCACCACACCCCGTTCCACACATCAGAAATATGCAATCTGGAGGCTGTCTGTGTGACCAGCCTGATTAATGGCATGTTTTATGCACTCTGGTAAGCTATAAGAATTTATATTTCTTTCTGGCCATTTGTCTCAGTCCTTTTAAACTGACGCCTTCTTCCGCTGATGACTTGTCTGCGGAGTGCTCGAGAGCTTCATCGTGTCTCATAAGGTCTGCGGGTCCGTGTACACATGGACTAGTAGCATCTCACTGATGCTACTACGTCCCATCTCGCGCTCTCCAGCTGAACTCTGTCGTCACGGCTACAAGCACACATAATCATGCATTTGGTTTGGGCGCATCATTTAACATGGTTACTGTGTGTACAGTCATGAACATTAGTTACAATTCACGCTTTCCGCTTTACAAAATTGTCAGAATAGCTGCAAATTCCTCAAAGTTGCCAGCCCTGACAATCCTTCATGTCGATGCAGCATCCATCTCTTCCTACCATGCGAGTGGTGAACCTCTGACCCACGCGGAATTGTCGACTGTGAAGTTATGGGATAAGCAGCTGCCAGTGCGCCGTCAAGCGAAGGGAGAGGAGCGGGAACCTGCTGAGATGGCCAAAGTTGTTGAGGAGATTGATTAAACAATATTTCTTCGGTGGGGGATGTGAAGGCAAGGAAATATATTTACACGTGTTCCTAGTGTGCACTCGGCACCCTGCGCGGTGTGTGGGGTTTCGAGAACGAGGGTCTGTTTTAAATATACAAGGCTGAACATATCATCAAAGTAAACCTCCCAGAAGATCCCAGAATTCAACCTGACATGTAATTAGGTGGATTTCTGGCTCATACTGTACATCCTGCGTTTTTCCTTAATAAGTGTTTGTAAAGAGCCGAGTCTCGCTTGACATTGTCCACTTAATGTTATGCTTGCTGAGAATAAATGAGGCTGATTGAATTTGTGGTATGATCTTTCCTCTGTGATGCCATTCCTGGAGACACAAACGTGGAAATTTGTCTGCGCAATCAAGTGGAGATGTTCGTGGAGAAGCCGGGCGGGGGACGAGAGAGACCGTGGATATCAGCCGCCACCAAAGCCTCAGACGTGCCGTGAGGAAATGGAAAGGGGTGACGCTGTGCAGAAATGCATATCGCTGCCTCATCACTTTCGCCGCCCACTGTCACAAAATGTAATATATCCACTTCTTATTAAAATATCATCACTCTGATATTTTTCATTCGCTTTTCTTTCATTTTTTTTCTGTATTCGTTTCTGAATATCAGCTTGAGGAGTGGCACACTGGAATTTTATCAAATTAACGAACAAGGGGATTAATAACATATGCATCAAATGTCAGGTTTATCATTTTAAAATTTGCCGATTGTCCACATGGATACAGTATGAAGGAAAATCTGAAGTGGCGCTTCTAATATGATTTCCTCCACTATATTAATCAAACAGAACGTGAAGCTTTTATGTGGCTATTTTTAAAAATCCATAATGCAGAAACATGCCTACCGGGGAGGACATACCCAAAAGCTATGGATTTTATGGCTGCATTAATATTCATAGTGGGCAGCTGGACGCTTGTTTCGACCGAGTTCATTCTCTCCACCCACACACTTCTGAGAAAACAACATCTCTCTGCGAGGTGATGGGGTGCTTAGTTCTTCTCCCCCTTCAGACTACTGTATCCTGCTGTTTAGAGGCACAAGCCTAGTGTGGAATCGGGGGAAACTTTTTTTTTTTATATTTTCTGCTGAGACGTTGTTACTGACTTGTGGAAACAGTGGGTGTGCCACGCTCTGTGTCTTCAGTTCATTGGTCGTCCAATGACACATCGACCAAATGTGGCCGCTGTGTAGACAGAAAGGAAAATTAAAAATGAAAGATTTAGCTGTGGGCTGCACAGTTCGAATCCCTGCTCAAACTTTATGTATGTGGAGTTTTCAGGCTCTCCCCATGTTGAGTGGATTTCCTTTGGGCTAAGGCATGGATGGGCTCTGGTAGCCGTGACCCTGAGTAGGATTAAGTAGTTAAAGTTAAAGTGAGTGAGTGAATTCACTGCAAAATCATGCTATTACATGGACACACCCTTTTTGAGGCTAATAGGGGAAACATATTTCATTTCAAAGAGTTTTTGATTAATCTCATTGTTGAGAGTCTCTCTTTACTTTCATGAATGTTTTACATGCTACTGTAATCAGTTGTCATAGTACGGTGTGGTGGGGTCGGTTCTATTAGTCTAGTGGGTACCAAACTCTCTTATGAACCCAAAGACCCAGGTTCAAACTCAAGGTAATGTATGGCATAGGTAAACTGGCATATACAAACTGTTTGACTCACCTTGTAGAATTAAGAAAGACATTTTTTTGCAGGGCTTATCAATTATTCATTTGATTTAACAGCAAAATTACGTGTTTTTGTCTTCAACAATGCACGATGGAAGACATATAATGAGAAACCATGAATGGAATCAGAAATAGACACATGGGTGAAGACTCTCCAGCCTCAGCAGAAGAAAGGGGAAAAAAAGTCTTGTTCAGCCAAAAGGAAACAGCCAAAAAAATCTCAAGACTACAGATCACTCTTGCTTTTTTCAGTTTTACATACCACTGTATCTATGAGCATAAGACAGAGCACATTTGCTTATGCCAGACAGTCTCCAGGCACAACAAGAATCTTGAGAAAAATGTAAGAGAAAAACAAGTATCATCTGTTGATATATTAACCAGGATACTGACCGTCCACCAGGACTACTTATTTAACCGTCCACATCACCTCTTTAGGTGTCAGTCAGATGGACTGCATGTACGTGATACATGGAGCTGAAAAGCCATATGCAGTTTTCTTCAGTCAGTGTCAGTATGGGATGGTACGGTGGCACCTGTTCTCTACTGGGGATTGTGAATGGTGAAAAGCTCAGATATAATCTTGGATTATTGTTATATAAGGCAATTATCATAATAAGGAATGGAAGAAAGTAACCAGAAAGGGGTCTGCACTGTGTGAATTCGGATTGTGTGGGCCGCATATCGCGACATTTTTGCTTGTTTAACCTCCCAGTAGCAGAAAGGAATAGGTTTCCATCCGACATTCTCGAACAATGAGTGCCAGAGAATCAGTCTTTCGGCACACGCAAAACAGGTCTCTCACATGGGACGTGCAGACTGTGGAAGTAGAGCGAGTTCAAAGGTTTTTCGCTGGGACACGGCGCAGCGAGGAATACTGAAAAGGTTAGGGAGTGCACTGATGTTGAGCCATCCACTATCTGGGACATGCAGATTGGAACGCTGCTGCAGTGCAGCGCACCCCTTCCAGGATTCCACTGTGTCCTGCGGATCTAACTTAGACCTCGTAAGGTCTGATTGCAAGGTCTGGACGTATACGAGGTATTTAATTGGCCAACCTCTTCATCAGCCTGCAGGCTCAGCACAACTGTGCAAGCTACAAAATTGCACCTTTGTCCTAATGTATTGGCCGCTTTTCTGTCTGTTTGGCTAATTAGTCGTGTTGGCCCTGCTACTTGGAAAAAGTGCAGTGTACCAGCACCAGTTATTTCACATTAAATGGAACACATTAAATGCAGCAACACTGAAGCCTTCCCCTGGGAGAATGAGGTACGCTAAATAACAGCAGCACGGCAAAAGTATTTTGCTACATCAGAACCATCAACCTACGTTTTAATGGTAATTCAACTAAAAAAAGATTACTGTGCATTATTGACTGTTGTTGATTGTGCCAATATTTCACGGTGTAGTATTTTTATGACAGTACTCCACTATTTTTCAAATTTCAGTGCTGCGCACTAAGCAAATGACTTGTTTACAGGTGTAAGGTCAAAGGTGTCCTCGAGATCTACCTAAATAAATAGATAAAACAAGAAAAGAATCACAAGTTTTGATTATGTTTGCGCATTTGATGTACTGATGAGTGGGTTAGTAACATCCACAATGAGGACTTAGTGTGCGTGAGAGCTGGACTCCTCCCACTACAAAAAAAATAAAAATTGCAGATCATGTTTAGCAATAACTACAGAAAAAAAGGTGCTTTCTTTTTTTTAATTTATGTAAATCCTTAGGACAAACTCTATTTAACTAGTGAACAAGGCCCATGTTACAAAACAGTGCACTAAATCATGAAGTTTAGTACTATACCACAGCTCACCTTTGATATTTATTTAGCGGCAGAAACAATAATCTCAACATAAAAGAATAAACTCAAAACTCGTCCAGAAATACTCCCATTTCTAACTGCTGGGGCAGCATCAGGTCACAAAGCTAAACAATGAGGTGGAATGAAATTTAAAGAGATGAGATATTGTCACTCCCAAGATTCCTCAAAATACCAATACTGTGGTATAATAAACTGTTACTTCCGCTGCTCAAAAAACAATATGGCAACAAAAAAAAACAATAAAATTGCATCTGGTGACTTATAAAACAGTGTCAATGTTCATATATTTTTTGTGTGCCTTTTGGTGGCGAAGGGCTTGTTGCTTCTGTGTATATTTCGGGCTGCAGCAGAAAACTCTGTGCTTCATAAATGGCTGTGAAATAAAAGCTGCATGTGTGGTGGCTACCATAATATTTGACCCATAAAGAGCTTCACCACTAAAGAGCTGAAACATGAGGTCCATTATTAATTAGCCATGTTTAGACTGGGGTCATAAGCAGTACAATAAAAGGTTTATGTGTCATCTTTTGGCTTATCAGCTGAGGTGTGATAATAAGGTGTCATAAATGTCACATAAAGGTCCTGCCCTTGTAGCCTTTATGAAAAGCAATTAGAAGTTGTCAACCCACAAATCCCTTAATTGGTTGAAGCCCTGCTTTGGAAGTGCTGTAATAGAAACATGACTGGGTTTAATGTATCAATGGGCTTACAGTCACAGGCCATCATTATGGCCACTTAAACCATACTGTTTATCTCAGTACACAGGGCATGACGGAGTCATTGATTGTGATTTTGAATATATGACTGAGTAGCATAAGAAGTGAAAGTGAAGTGATTGTCATTGTGGAACACGGCACAGCACACAGAGTACACACTTCTTTTGACCCATCACCCTTAGCAGTGGGCAGCCATGAAAGGCGACCGGGATGGCAGTGTGTGGGGACGCTTTGATCAGTATCTCCTCAGTGGCATGGGACCAGTGGAACAGTCAATGGAACAGGTCTATACAGGTTTATACTCTGTATATAGATTGTTCATCATATGACCTATTACTCCAGCTATTACTCCACCACCTTCAGTTGGACAACGGGGATGGTTTTGAACAGTCCTGAAGGTTTATGCTGAACACTTTCTTATCATTCACTCATTTAAATGAGCATCTCATCAAGTGGCTTTTGATGATGACAATAGTAAACAAAGCCGCCACGAAAGTAGAAAGAGGCGACTGAAAAAAACATATTCATCAAACACACCTCCCTTCCTCCCGATACAACAAATACTAAATACGTTTCTTACATTGGATTCTACAAAATGGCTCCATCTCAGTCTCCATAACCACCACAGAGTGGGTGAGGCGAAACTTTTGACTGGTAGTGTACGGACAAGGGAATGGGTGTGTCATATGGTTGTAATTAATGAGTGGCTGATTGGTCCACAGCTATTTAAAACCCAAGGCAATGTTCACTTGACTTGCTCTTTTATTAGACCCCTTTGTAGAGGTGCTCTGTTTTTAACGCCTTGCCTCAATAAGTCTGGTGGCTACACCCTCTGATTAATGACACGCCAGCGAAATTAAAGTCTGCGTACAAGGGTGCCATTGCACCCGAGCGAGCCACACGTGACCTCCGTCTAAACGACCGGCTTCGATTGTTTTGCTGCCACCCATGCGGGTGGGTCCACTGGCTGCATGTCTGCACCTGTTCCAACAACTGTTAATAATTTTATCCTTTCTTATCGTGCCTCCCTATCGGTGATTACACAACTCTTAACCTTGTCTGTCAGCCTACGGGGCAGAAGAGGGCTGTCTAAATGTAAATAAGTGAGGCGTCTTCGCTGCGGCTCATTCTGTGGCTGGGCTATAATGGATAACTGTGCCAAGTCTGTAATTACTCACTGTCTCTCCGGTGCACTGTTTTCATTACTCCCCTTAGGATGTGTCAGAGTCAAGGCAAGGTGTCTTTGGATATCTCCCTTTGTCTGGGCCTGTGAATTTCCTTTCGAAACTGGTCTCTGGCCTCATCCCACAGAGTTCGAAGGAGGCCATCTGGCACTTGATTCCAGTGGAGCATTCAGGCCGGGATGCTATGGAATCGCAGAGGGAGATGTCAGTGCGTTATTCCTGCTGCCACTGAGAAGCCCACCTCCACAAGGGCAGCGCACAGAGTTTTCCCTCCTCTGTGCTCCGGCTCCCTTGCCTTAAATCATTCCAAACTTTGATGTGAGATTATTGTGGTATTCAACAAGAGAGTGGCTTGACAGACTCCGAGCCTGGAAATGGGACATTTATTTCGGAATTAATTGCATGTGGCATCGATTCTCAACCTGTATTGGGGCGGCCGAGGTAAAATACACAGGAGATCCCCTCTGTCTGAAGCCACCGTGAATTATTGCCTTCAGTTTGGAGTGCTTTTGAGAATGATTCATGCATCGCATAACAAAAGCAGAGGAAGTCTGTGAAGCTCACAAGATGTCTTTCAAAAACACAGCTCGTCTCCAATGATATTGACAATTAGGTTAAAGAGTCTTGGGTCATTTACAACCTACAATTCAAATCTAAATATTATTACATTAACGGCATTTATCAGACGCCCTTATCCAAAGCGACTTACAATCAGTAGTTACAGGGGACAGTCCCCCTGGAGCAATTTGGGGTTAAGTGTCTTGCTCAGGGACACAATGGTAGTAAGCGGGATTTGAACCTGGGTCTTCTGGTAGGCGAGTGTGTTACCCACTAGGCTACTACCACCCTTAGAACTAGCGTCATCTTACATTATAAGGTATAAACAGAAAAAAATGCTGGTAATAATAATCCAAGTAATAATAATAATAACAATAATAAACCATAACACAAAGTAAAAAGTGCACAATAAAGATTGGAAACAAAATATACACTATTAGGTTAATTGGGGAACAAAGGCCAGTTTTCAATATGGACAATAGATAAATTTTTTACCATAACTACACTACACACACACGTGCCGTAGTTATGATTGATCTGGGCAGTCAGCAGTGGCTTAGAAGCCCCACTCTCAAGGGACATTGTCTACACCAGTATGGGTACAGTGGTGAATTTTTGGTGCGGGGTTTTCCTCAAAGTGGGTGGTCACTTGTTGCACTGTAGCTCACCGACATGGTTCTAACGGATCTTTCACCAGTGAACGTTTTGCCTTGACTGAATCCTCCTTGCACATGAAATGCCACAGAGAATGCATGTGGATTTACAACAGACCACCTGATGGATTCTTGATTAAACCCAAGACTCAGAAACACTTCAGAGGTCTCCCCCTGTACTTGAATAAATGCTTTTGAAATGAAAAAAAAAATTGGTCCCTGATGTCCCTGGGCAAGTGAGAACTGAGAAGACCACCCAATGTGATGGGAAGGAAAACATCTGGAATGCTGACGAAAACATGCAAATCAGATGCAAGATTATATAACTTAATTGAAACTTGAATGCAGTCCCCTCTTGCACTGTAAACAATGCAAGGATTTTGCATTTTCTGTTCATAATTATCCAAAAACTGAACACATTCATCACGTTGTATGGAATTGCACTGGCTTTCCTTGAATTGTTTTATTATGAAATCTGTGGAAAGGGTACTTCATATCCATGCCCGCACAGTATGATAAATTACAGCGATACTCAGGCATCTTCCATTGCTTTAATGAGCAAGAGAATAAAATGAACAATGTTGTCCATCTCCACGCCCGAGTCACATATGCAGCAAACTGGGTGGCTTTAAATTGCAGCAGGAACCTATTTACACCAGTCGTGCCGTACATTCCTCCCTCTGCCAACCCCAAATGAGAAAGAGTGGAGTGCTTCTAGTTGCCAGGCTGGTGCTAAAATTCTGGAAGTGCTGGTAATCAGGCATTCTGGGGCTAATTAAAAGTGCTTTGTGAGTTAGTGCCTCATCAAGCAATTCAAGGCTAGCAAAGAACCAGGGGTTATGATTTAATGAGTGACTGTGGACTAAAATAATATTTATCAGCATTTATGCTGGGACTGTAATCAAAGGTTATTGAATAAGTTTCTATTGTATCAAACAATTCAAATTAAGGATTGCTTTTTCAAGTTGGATTAAGGCCCACTTTCAAAAGGTCACTGGTTTTACTTTTACACAGCTTTTCTCTCTGCTAATTTAGAAGAAATGTGTATGTATTATATTGTATTGTTCCAGATTGAAAATGCCCTGTTTTGACATGTTGCGCTATGATCCATGTCTCATTGAACTACAACATTCTAACTGGTCATTGATGAGAGGAGGGGTTACAAATCCATGGAATTTGTCTTTTTTTTTTTTTTTTTAAGCAGGAGATGAAAAAATATTGGAATTTTAACACGCTATTTTCTGTCGTGACCTTCATGCAGCTGAAGTGCTGACACCATTAAAGCAAATGGAGGCAAAACATATTCTGAAATTCTTACAAAATATTAAAACATTCAGTTATTTGTTCAATATCAATGCCAAAATGTGATTGTGCATGCTAATTTGCTGACAATGATTTCCAACAGCAGAATCCCAATTACGACGGTTGTGTGCCTTAGGAATACAGTAAACCATACATTTTCCTTAATGTGTGTTTTTTGATGTACAGAACTAAATAGAAGAGTGGAACTTCGTTATTACTTGAACTTCTAAACAAATGTTACCTTTCCTATTGGTAGCCCCATCATGCCTTCTTTCTTCTTGCCTTTTTCTGTAGTCTTTCCTCAGATTTATGTCAATTTCTGTGCACATTTTTCCCATTCTCTGGGAACTTCTCATGAAATGTATTTTATGTATGCGTGGTGTGCCGCGGGCAGGTGCTCAAAACAAATGTATGGAAATGAGGCAATAAGATCACAATGTTAATTACAAATGAAAAAATGTGACTAAACATAGATTCCTGAACTGAAATAAACACCCTGTACTGCACGCTGCTACAGTAGCAACACAATTCAGTTTGTCAACCTCAGCAATCTGTGGACGTCTGTCGCCCACGGTTCAGCTGAGAGCTTGCAATTGGCTAAATGACCTCATCACAATTTGGGTCTCTGATTAAATATGATCGGCCGCAGGTAGTTATTCACACATTGGGCTCATTTGCCTTTAATTAAAGGCGCATGGCATTTTGTGCTTAAATCAGAGATCGGAGCCACCAGTGGACCATTGCCTTTCCTTGTCAATGCGGCTGAAGCTAAACCACCTGGAGCCTCGCGTTTCTGTGGTTAATGAAACAGTCATTGATTGTGATTGGAGGGTTGGAGACAAATTAGCCATTTAACCCTGTAGAGCTCAACCCATGACCCTGAGGCTTCAGAACCTGCCGGATATCGGTCTGGTTTGGGGTGGCTAGTTGATTGAGTGTTACGACGGATAAAGTTTAAAGCTCTTGGCCAAGAAACTTCCATTTTGATCTGTGTTGCAAAGATAACCCATTTGAATTTTCATCAGTCCTCTGAACGTTCACTGGAGATAAGGCCGTCTGCTCTGCCATGCTGTTAATTAATCTGAGGAACGTCACGGAGTAAGTGATTTGTCTAACATTTAATTGGCCGATAAGCTATCTACTCACAATAGCGCATGTGTAATTATGGCAATTTTCCACCTCAATTAGACACCGACGTTAACTTTTCAACCCATCCCAACTCTGAAGGTGAGGAACTGTAAATATTTGAGACGAGCAAATCTCATCTTGCGAATGACCAGGTTTTAGATTGTGGTGTGTGTGTGTGTGCGATGCAGAAAATTCCATTACGGTCACTTTTCACTTAACTCACCCACATTACACAACAGCATGGAGGACACGGGAGCTTCTCGTTTCACTGCCTGCTGCGACGTTGACTAGGAAGTATGGCAGCATGTTGCTGTGAAGTCAGGCGGGCTGGAGGACACGTTGCTGTACTGAATGGCAGACTGTCCCTTCGCATGGAGCGCGTCAGATTCGCTCGGTGAGTCAGACGCATTTAATTGTGGCTAAAAATAAGCCGGGTTTGACAGAAACAAGGGCCGAGCGCAGGCATTGTTTACTAAAACTGACAACGTACTGCTACTGTACAGCTGAAACGGACTCACTCCCACTGTAGCTGCGTGTGCTTTTTGTACAGAAGTTACGTGATGTCCCCATCCTTTCAGATGCCTGTGCCATCGCCATATATATATTTTTTTTTCGCATGGATAATTAGACAAAATTGGTTGCGGGTGGGTGAAGGGGGGCAGAAATTGTCACACTGCAAGCTTTTTTAATCCAGCTGTTAATGAGAGCTGAAAATTGATGATGGCTGTGGACCCAGAGGCCTGCATTAGCCCTGTTTCAGAAAAACTGGCAGGCTGAGAACTTCTCTAAAGAACAACATTTACAGATCATTACACAGAGTGTGTTTTTAGGCACAAAAAAAAATGTCAATATGTTTTGGAAGACTGAGTCTCATATTTACATTGTGCAGACACCCTGTTAGGATCCAAACTCTACTTCACCTTTGTATCTTCAGCATCACCGATTTATCTGCCTTCAGAGCCCTGCTGGGCTTCCACTTCTGTGCACCATGCAGGTGTAACAAGACATCACAACTTTTCTTTAACCTGTTCTGTCAAACTGTCTTCATTTCTAAGCAATTTATAATTTTTTTTTTCTTTTTTGGAAGAGCAACAATTGCTCTTCAAATTAGGAAGGGTGACATTTTCAATCATTGGCTGACTTAAAGGCTGAGTCAAAGTGCAGTACCTATGTCTACATTTACATTTACAGCATTTATCAGATATTCTTATCCCGAACGCCTTACAATCAGTAGTTACAGGGACAGTCCCCCTGGAGACACTCAGGCTTAAGGGTCTTGCTCAGAGACACAATGGTACTAAGTGGGGTTTGAACCCATAGGCGAGTGAGTTGCCCACTAGGAGATATTGTTGTGTCTTTGCTGTACTCTTGGTTTTGTTTGGTAGATGCACTATCTTTTGGTCCCGCTTTCTGCTTTCATACTGCACATAAACACAGAAAAGTCAGTTAGTGGCCTGGGCAATTTTTAGGTTTGGTTCCTCGTTGGTGTGCTTCTCCCACTGGATTGGGGTTTGGGGGCGGCGCGCCCTAGCTTCAGTAAACAAACTCTCTCCAATCCTCCCTTCATGATAGAGCCGCTGCAGCAATGTGCGCGGGTTTATCCAAACCAGCCAACCAAATGACTCGAGGCGTCCACCAGGGACGGAGAAGAGAAGCACAGCTGTATAATGCAAGGCTGCTGCACTAAACCTCCTGTGCTTTCGGGCTGCCCCGATGTTGTTTATTTGTCATATTAAATAAATAGTGAATTCGCTAAGCATTCCAGTGCTGCCCCAGTCCATATTTTCCATTGAAAATTACAGACCGACTTCATCACATAACCATCTGCAAGCTCAGCCCTTCAGAAGCTGACACCGTTAGAAAGCAGCTTCGTTAAAATAATTATTGCTATTAAATTAGCGCTCTTGTATATTCAAGTTATTCTGTTTGAACTTTGGGCTGTAGCCTTTGATACTTGATAAAGGAAAAATGATTATGCAATATTTCACAGAATGTTAGTTGTCATATGTATATTTTATGTTCCCCCTATAATGATGAGCTCACAATACAGTTGTTTCTATGATCATCTGTACATTTCAGAATAAAAAAATGTATGAACTCCACGAAGGTTAATATATATATATACAGCTAGACAAATTCTGATGCATTAAAGGGCAGGGTGTGAAATCTGAAGGGGCAAACACACAGAAGGCGGTATTAGTCTCTCTGATCGTGGTAAGGAGCTCAAAGGAGCCATTAATCTGAGAGTTTAAGGTGGTGTGTTGGAGGTCTTTAAAAAAATTAACACAGTTCCTTAAGACACAAGACTTGAACACCCCTGTTCATTAAGTCTGGTTTCAAAGTATGATAAGGACTCGTTACGTACCTCAACCTTCATGGATTCCCACAGAGCAATGCCCCCCGTCTGATGTGAGCACAGCTCTTCTGATTGGTTTTACTCACTATTTAAGGTTTGATTAAGCAAATTTTACACTTATTCAAGTAGAAACATTAATATCATGTGTTCATAGTTTTTATGCCTTCAGTGAGAATGTACCAATGTAAATGGTCATGAAAATAAAGAAAACACTTACGTTGCAACTTACATTGAAGTAATTTAATTGTAAGAGCTATTTTTAGCTTACTTTAGATTGGACGAAAAAGCAAGGATTGCCACCAAACATTTGTTGCCTGTATATAGACCTGCTGTAATGCTTTGTTAGCATCAACATTAGCTTTGTCCGAAAAAATGCTTATGAATTAAAATGTTTCGCAATGGAAGCGTTTTTGACAAAACATATCGCACCTTATTCTGATATCTGTGCAGAGTCATTAATTTTTCCTAAAGAAGGAAATTTCCGGTAATTTCATGTCTTGGGTTGAGATGGGGGCAGGAAAATTTTCTAATCAGTCCCGAACAGCTTGATGGAATCCTATGGTTGTTCACATTCTGCGGACTTTGGGGTACATCAGAGGCCCAAGTACACGAACTGAAAGGCAAGATTTAAATGATGTGTCCCCTTTAATTGCATTGTTATTCTAAAAAGTGAACTGGGTCAAGTATCCTGGCAGGCTGGATGCCTTTGTGAAAGGCATTATGCGTCTTTGTGTTTTGTAGTCATCCCTCATTACCGCGGTAAGGATCACCTGCGGGCTCGCTGGTTGCCGTATGATAGGCGGATCTCCTGAGGGATGCGTGCGGCATGTCTTCACACCGCAAACACACATATCTTTATTTATTTGAAGCTAGAGACAGAACAAATAGTCTGCCGCGCTTTGCTCTGGATTCGATTGATTTCCTATTCTCACTTTCAAATAAGGCCACGGGTCTACTGCAGTAGGTTCTGTCATCTGAGGCGTGGAAGGCCATTTGCTGTCCTCTGCTTCTAGTGCCTTCAAGACAGCAACTTCCTTTTTTATAGACACATATGGCAATTACATATGTGCATTTTTAGTAACAATGATTTGATCAATATCAGCCAACCATACCAGCTTATTCTACACAGATAATAGGCTTTCCGTCTGATAGTCTGCATGTTATGTGATGCTGTTTATAAATGCTTCTAAGCAAAATTGGCTTTAATTGTGCACGCTGAAATTATTCTGGTATTATGTCCTGTCCTGTAAACTGCCTGCTGTATGGTACAGGCACCAACGCCTTCATGACCGCACTGTAAATATAACACTGCATACTAAAACAGCCACAAAGGCTGTTAATTTGCCCATAAATCCCTACCTGAAGCATTTTCATTCTCTGCAGAAATGGACCTCTCTGCCGGCCGTGGAGGCTCATTGTGTGATCCATTTTGTTAAAGCCCCTGAATCATTCAAGTTCAGTGCCGTCGGTTCGTTAAATGAATCGCCTTTGCCTGCGTGTGCCGTTTGTCAGATGGGCTACTGTAGCTGAGCTGCTGCACAAGACAAATGAAAGGGACATTTTTGTCTTCGGCTGTGAGAATTTCCAATTATAGAATGTTGCAAAAACATCGGTACGAGCCGATGGGTATCGAGCATGAGTGACAGGAGTTCGAGAAGGTTATCACTACTCCTGCCAATTATCACTCTTGGGGTGAGCAAGACACAATGTTGAGATGAAAGAACTACTTCTAACATGGTGCTAATGCATGAACACAGAACTACATCAAGAGAATTGGACTGTTTTATAATGAAGACTTCTACAACTAAAACTTTTCAAAGTGGGCAATTAAATTAAATCAATGAATCTTATTGGGTACAAACAACCTTTTTCAGCGCAGTAGATGCTTGATTTTAGATGCCAGGCTGTTAAGACTTCACTCTCGACAGCCCGTGAACTGTGTGGTGCATGAATCAGGCACGGCCACTTTTGTACCCCTCAGCGTGCTTCTTGGCTCCAGAACGACACAGTAAGGAGTTGGCACCTCGAGTGGGTTTGGAGAGGGGTAAATATGGTGAAGAGCAACATCGGGGACAGATGGAGAAAATTGGCTGATCTTTTCGCACAATTACATATGTATTGCGTTTATTTTCAGTGCTTCGGAGTATGTAGGCATTGATACATTGTGTGTACATTTACAAAGAACATATTGCAGAAAGCCAATTTCTTCCAATTTATTCCACTAAACCATAGATTGAAGTATATATTATCACTAATGGTGGACCTAATTAAAGTTAAAACTAGACGTTTTGCCTTGCAGTGTCAATTCAGTATCAAATGTAATTATTTCACATAAAGTGGCAAATTTAAAGACATTCCCTTGAGGAGTTCATAGGATATTGCTTTCACTAGAAAGTGAGGTCACAAGGACCTTGGCCTTTGACCTTTGGTCACCAAATTTCAATAACTAAACCATTTGTGTGCAAATGAACATTTATGCCAAATCTGAAAAAAGTTCCCCCCAATGTATTCTGGAGATATCATGTTCAGAATGGGATGATGTACAGACAACTAGAAAACACAAATGTCCCTGGCCATGGCTGTATTTCATAAAAGATATAGAACAATCACGTAATACATTGTAAAACCCAGAAATCCAGACGTTTTATCTACACTATTACAAGTCAGGGCCAGAAGCAGGATTTTTTTCCTGGAAGATACCAGCTTGTTGCAGTGTGAAAATTGCATCATATGCACACATTTCCAGATCACATCACCCTAAAGCTTCCAACAACGAGAAACATCGCTGAAAATGACCATGAGCCTCATTACTTTGTACACAGAAAACCTTCAGGCATTAACCTTCTGGCATTAACTATTCAGCTTTCTGCTTCCAACTCGCTATCATCATCAGCGAAGGTTCTTCAGTCTTCGCAAATGTAACAATTGTAACAAATGGAAATGGAAAAACTGTTCAAGTAACATTTGTATTCAAACACAGAAGTGATCTTAATTAAGGACAAGACAAGACGCAGGTTAACACATGGGCTCAGAATTTAAGTTTACATTTACATTTACAGCATTTTTCTCAGACGCCCTTATCCAGAGCGACTTACAATCAGTAGTTACGGAGACACTCAGGGTTATGTGTCTTGCTCAGGGACACAATGGCAGTAAGTGGGATTCGAACCCGGGTCATCTGGTTCATAGGCGAGTGTGTTACCCACTAGGCTACTACCACCCAAGTTGGTGGGTGTGCCAGTCCAACCGGGTGTGACCAGGAACTAGGATTAGACGCTAAATGTAAGCCCTGTTAGATAATTTATGATAGCTTTTATTAATATATATATATATATATATATATTTTTTTTTTTTTTGAATAAAATTTTGAATACATAGCAAAAAATTTCACCCTTCATCACTGTCATTCGTCCCGGGTTTGTCCCTGAAGATGGAAAAAAAGATTTTTTATTAAGCCCGACCCACAGACCCCCATTATACTTCTTTCTTCTGCATTTGCAGTTACTACATTAATAAAAATGTGGTGGCTAAATAATACAGGGGAGCTGTCCGTGGTTCTGTGTTTTTTAAAAGGTTACAGTCACGTCTCGCTCAGGCCTTTTCATCCTGCCCATGTTTACTTGACAAAACAGAAAGACAGAGAGAGAGAGAGAGAGAGAGGAAGAGAAAAGGTAGGAATGACCCTGAGAAACCTGAAATCAGGGCCGTGATCAATCCAGGGGCCAAACTGCAGCGCGCTCTGAAAAGAACAGCAGCGCTGGGAGAATGTTAAGGAATTCTGCACGGAAGAGGGGATAAAGGAGGGGGCGGAAGGGTCTAAAACAAATCGAGGGAAACGGGGACTAATGGGAGGGGTCGTGCAGAATCCCACTGTAGGAGAATGGGGATAGAAAGCGAGAGATGAAAAGAGACCAAAAAGGAAACGCAAAAGGAATGGAGCGGTGTGAAAAGGAAGAAGAGATCAGTGTGTGTGTGTGTGTGTGTGTTGGGTAAGGGGAGGGGGCTTTCTTAGAGGCAGTGGGACTGGCTAAATAGGCATCATCCCTCTTAGCCAATGAGTTTAGCGAGAGCAGCAGATGTCACTCGGCTGCAAAGTACCACCTCCGAGAGCCGGAGCATCTCTCACCAAAAAAAAAAAAAAAAAAAAAAAAAAAAAGAGGAGTGCAATGAGCGCCACGCTGTCACATCGGCAGCCGCCGTCCCCTCCTTCTCCTCCTTCTCCTCCTTCTCCCTCTCCTCTCACGCCGCTCGCCGCTCCCGCCCCTCTGTCATCCTCCTCTCCCTCTCCGTCTTCCTCTCCGCCAGAAGCCACGGGCGGCGAGCAGCAGCAGCAGCAGCAGCAGCCGAAGGCGTCCGCGTCCCAGGTAGGTGTCCCCTCGCCGCTCGGTCCTCCTCGCGGCCGTTGCCGGGGACGCCGGTGCCGATGCTGATGTAGCCGGGGCTGTTATCTTAAAGAGCGTGGCCGGGTGGAGGATTCTTCCGAAGCAGGGAGGTTATGCAACCTGTCTTCTGGCAAAAAAAGCGACTTTATGGCAACTTTCCCGGGCGCGCGTGGTGGAGGGTGACACATGAATTCTAGGTGACGGAGGGGCTCTAATGAATGAAAGTCTCGGGGTGGATGAGGGAAGGTGGACGTCCAGGTGGAGGGGGTGCTCCCCCAAGCTTTTCTGCTGTAAAATAATGACCCAATCAACTTGAAACTTCATTTTATTCTTTCTTCTTTATTTAAAAAGGGAGACCTCTCAGCGTCAGAGCAGAAATAGAGCAGAGCAGAGCTGTTTTGTCCGGGGTTTGTCCTCAAGATGAAAGGTCCCAGTTGGGGCTTTTTTTTTTTTTTATTGTTCGTGATGTATAATGGAAGGTAGGCTCAGGCTCCTCAATCCCATTATGTGTGTGGTAGACTACAATGTCTGTGCTCTCGTGTGTGTGTGTGTGTGTGTGTGTGTGTGTGTTAGACGGAGCACTCGGAGAGCATTTCTCAGTGCAGACCGCGGTTGTCATTAGTTGTAGCTCCATGTGCATGGAACATTAACGCTGAATATGTGGGGGCCAGGGAGAGGAAAGACAATTAGGCTTCTCCTTGGCTGCTGCCATAGACAAGTGCCTGTTTATCATTATACATCTATGTGTATAATATATTGATTTTTTTTTATTCTTATTATTATGAGAAAAGCTGATCCTTTGACTTCAGTTCTGTCCAGACAAGCATGCGGATGTTGAGAAACCCGGTGTCCAGAGCTTCTGTCCAGTTACCCAGAGCAGATGTGTGTAGGAAGCCTGCATCTCCCCTCTCGCCTCTTGTTTTAATGGGAGTCCGGTGTCAGTATGATTAATATGAGCCTCTGAGCGGACTCAGGTGGAAATAGGGGGAGACCGTAGATAACAAATAAAACCACAGTCGGTCCGTGGGGCTGTGGACTCATTTTCCATTGGTGCCGCACAGATGAATTGGGATATTAAATCCATGGTATAAAGTCGGCTGCAAGTGAAAGTTGTGCTGCATTGAATGGTTTCTGAGGCAGAAACATGCCTGAGAAGTTGGGACATAGAAAACTTTTTTCCTGCATTACTCTAATAATGACTCTGGACCTGGCAACGCCCACAGTGGAACAATTAAAACATGAATCCAGTGAAATGATCACTTTTTCTTTTTCTGATTGTCACCTTATGTGCAGTGCGTGATAATGTAAAAAGTGTTTCAAAAAAACAGATGATGAATGATGTTCCCACGCTCGGAAGGAAATGTTCCTACAGCGTGAAATTGTTCACTGGGTAATGAGGAACACATAAGGACCCTAACTGTCTGATGGGTGTGATATATCATAACTTGTCATAAGCTTTTAAGAACGCATATGGCAACGCCTGCATAGTGAGAGACAGCATTAAACTGTTTCAGGAACTAGGCTTGTGTGGGTCGGTATGTAAGAATCTATAAAGTGGTATAACATTATCTTTTACTATCTCAAACAGTGTTCTTATATTTGGCGTCTAGACAAAAAATAACATATCTGTAGATGGAACCAATTATAATGTGCTGTTCATTAGTCTGGACAAAGTCAATTTTGCTGCTTTTCAGGCGATCTGGGAAAAAAAGAAAAAAGAATCTTGAATCAGAAATCAATCGATGGTGCCCCAGGTGTGAGAGCTGGGCGCATATTCTCAGCCTTGAAGAGCTCGCATAAAGAAGACAGGCTGTTGCGTTTCAGCCAGAGCCGAGATGCGCGGTGAGTCACCTCTCGGGAAGGCTGTCGTCCCCGGCGTGGCCGCCAGTGAGCCCCGCGTCCCGCGCTGTTCGCTGAACCCCAGCTTTTCAGTTGGTGGATGAGACAAGTGTTTGGCGCGCTTGATTGTTCTGCCGGAAAACAATGCAAACGATTCGAGTGAGGTGGATCGAAAGGAGGGGATGGAACAGATGCTGCAATGTTCTTGCTCATGCGACCCCACAGGTCTCCTAAGAAAGCAGAACGTTTTTCTTTTTTTTTCTTAAATGAGCCACTTGTTCCAAGAAGAAATGTCCACAATTAAATTGCAGTCTGTATAGCATGTAGTTCTCAGCTCCGGTCCTATTTTTGGTGAGATTGAAATATAAGGGGATGTCTCTTGAACTTGGCAAGTGTACCGCTTGAAGGTGCCAGGAAAACAGGGTTTCCTCCCCCCCAACCCCTCCCTTGCATTTCCCCGGAGTGCTTGTGCATGATGTCAACACGTATGAGGTTTCGCTTTAGATCTCCATCTGGACCCCCTTGAGGGCGGTGAAGCGCCCGCTTGTCGATTGCACCGTTCGCTCCTGTTGCCATTTGATCTCTACCACTTTTCTAGACATCCTCTTCCCTTCTTGCACCCTCGGCAAAGTTCTGGCAACAGGCGTTTCCCGCTGCTGAACAGATGACATCACAGCTAGGGTGCAAGCCGCCGCCAGGTCCATTAGACGTAATGTGGTGCACGTTGCCATTTTCAGGTCCTCCTCTTTGGCACATGTCTCTTCTAGCTACACTTGCACTGAATATCACAGGCGGGGGGGAAAAAGTAATAATTATTATCATCGTGCACACTCAGCCAGCGCATCACACGCTTGATCCAACCGGAGTTGACCTTTCAAACTCGGCGTGTCAGAATGTGACTGTTCAGGATGATCGAGAATCTTCCGAGTTTATTAGCATGTTGTCTGTGCGTTCTTCTCGAGGCCCTGCAGATTAAAGCCAGAGCCTGAGTCACAACGCGACTGGCGTCACCGTTTCACTCTCGCCTTTCTTTCCTTGCTTTGAACCTTTGCTTGTTGTCAGAAGATGAAAGGTAGAGATGTGCCCCACATGCATACTTAGTCCAAGAAATCATACCGTGAGCTGTGTGGTTAAGGGACAAGTCGCTCTATTTTTTGGCATGCAGTCTGTCTACAATTGTCACTTTTACGACATTTGTAACCCCCATATAGAACAAATTACAAGTTTACGGGAGCTCATACCCACAAGTGTTAACAATTACACATCAAACGAGTGTTAATGCAGTCTCAAATTAATCAAGTGCCACGAAAGATGTAAGAAAGGAGGTGGAATTGCATGGCAATTAAAAGGTGTAGGTTAGACGAACAGTTAGTCAAAGGATCTGGCTGCCTAGAAGGAATTTGTCATTTTTAGCAGCATCCCGAGTTGCCATGCAGTGCTGCACCGTCCCCATAAAAATTTCCTCCCTTCCTCACTTGCCTGTGCTGAAAACTGACCGTGCCTTTTCATTTCCTGTCTCATGACGGAGATGTTTCCATTCGTGGAACTTTAATGCACAGGGCGCAGAAGAGAACATCTTGCTGTATACAGATGGAAACAGCGCAGTGGAAACTGTACCGGTCACAAGGAAGGAAAAATATCAAATATCAATTTGACAATTCAGCCATGACGTCAGGCTTGTATATGAATATATTAGATCTTCGAGAGTCGAATAATAAAATGAACTTGAGCAGCATTTGATATATATTTCTGAAATAAATCAGATTGGGATCGGTTGGAAGCCCTTATGTGGATTGGGTGAGTGTCCAGGAGAGGAGTGTCACTCAGTGGGTGTGGCGGTGGCCGCGGCGACCCGCCAGATGGGCTTTAGTGACTCCCCGATCTCATTACCAACGCTGACACCGGGGCTGTAGAGCTTCCGATACGCATCGCCTCAAGGTCAGCCCGGGCTAAATGATGGAGCGCCAGCATCCCGGCTTCCACGCTTCTCATGCGTGTGTAATCATCATTCGGCAAGCGACCGTGCGGCAAAGCCCACATGTCCGCATGTTTGAGACCTGCCGTTTCAATTACCTCGGCCTCCTGTTGGGATGCTAATGTCATCGGCTTAGGTCCGCCGCCGCCTCTCTTGGGTTTGTTTGAAGTTCCTGCCACACTTGCGGCTAAAACCTCCAACCTGGCAACACCGCCGCCCCAGCAAGTGAGTGATGCTCAAACCTGTCAGAGGTCCCTCGCCCTCCCTCAACCTCCATTAGCTCTGGATCACAGAGGAAGGTCTTTCAACAAGTCCCTCACTGCATGAGAGGTAATAATATTAGATAAGGGATGTGGGGAGGTGGCCGATCCCTTTCAGTCACGTTTGCCTGGTAATTAGTTTTCAGTGTTTAATGACTATTAATTTCATGTTGTCGCTGAGGGGATGGGGTAAGTAGCGTTAGGTGTGGCAGAACTCATGATAAGTTAAATGAGGAAGAACACAAAGTCTTTGTCGTCCTCTTGGTTGACGCCAGGTAGTGTGGGTTCTGTCATGATCCGGTCCGAAAGGGGTCCGGGATCCGGACCGGAGTTTCACTGTTGCCCTGCGTAATGTCACCTGTGTCAGTTGTATAAAGCTGCCCTGTTCATTTATGTTCGCCGTCAGGTCTTTGAAGTTCTGTTCCATGTTCACCAGTGTCTCGGATGTCTCCCCTGTCTTGTGCTTCACCACCATTAAACCCCGGTTTCGTGATGTCAGCGATTGCGTCCTTCCTTCCTCGTCTCCTTGTCACCTCTGCGTCCTCTTCTCCGTTCACCTGCCTCGTCATGCCTGCATGGTCGTGACAGGTTCCTTGAGATTTTTTTTTTTTTTTTTTTCCCTACAAAACTCACTTTGATGGTGCACTTCTCCGAAACTACTGAGCCCAGGATGTTCAAACTTTCCAGCCATATTTAGTCAGCACAAGGGATCTCAGTTTCACTTACATTCCCACTCATAAATCATGCATAGTGGCTAATCAGCAAGACGCTTTCTTTGAAGTTTCCAAGTTACGTAACACCTGTCTCAGCCATTCATATCATTAAGGCAATATTTTATTGATGCCTTTATAGTGATATAATCATTTTATAAGGTTGCGAATGCACTATGAAGCTGTTACACAGTCCTCACAGACTGCATTGCATCAGGAAAGGATTTTCATGACATAATTGTTTAGACCTTATTTCTGTTTTAATTATTGATTTTTCTAAGACTGTAACTGATTCCTTAAAGGATCTGGCAAGACAATTTTGGCTTAAAATCTTGTGGTCTGAACCTTATCTTACATCAGCTACAAAAAGGTAATACAAGACAATAAAACGGCAAAAGGAAATAAAGTAGATATGTTTTACTGAAAGGCCACAGCTTTTTTCCAAGTGCGTTTTAATATTATTTGTTTTAGTATACGATGCAGAAAATGCATGAGTGTTTTTTTTTTTGCATGAGTGTCCTCAGGTTGTTAGTGCGAGTTTTGGCTTTTCTGCCACCCCACAAGGCTTTTTAAAATCCTATTTTTTCAGACACTTGAGTTTCATCACTAAAGATCTGTCAAGAAAGTCACAATATGAATTTTTATATTTTAATCGTATCAAAGCAATTTCCAAAGGGTCCTTTTCAGCCAACTTGGTGATTGGTATGCGCCGTTTAGACAACGCTGTTGGTTAATTAGTGAGAAGCGGTGCACCAGTGGGTAATGGGTCTTCAGAGATGCTCTGCAAAAGCGAACTGAAGCTGGAAGAGCTGGGAAAGGTCGTGATGGACATTTTGCCAAAACCAATTCTGTGCATCACCCTGAGAAAATTAGGGGGGAAAAAAAAAAAAACTTTGAAACCTACCGGATTCTTTGACTTGATCCAGCAAGTGATGCCAGAAAGGAAAAAAAAAAACCTCGATTTTAGAGAATATTAAGTACAATGTGCAACTCAAGATTATTTTCAAAGATTGGGATGGTTGCCGAAGCAGTGGGTCAGTGATGTCCTAGCAGGTAAGAAATCGAATCCCTGATCGGCAGGTTGCCGGTTCGAATCCGGAGCCACCTAGATGCCACTGAGGAAACACTGCTCCCCGGGTGCCTTTCATGGCTGCCCACTGCTCACTAAGGGTGAGGACCCATTTCAGCATTACCATACCATACCATAGTACTGACCTAGGATCAGTCTTTCTATGTACTTGTTTCTTTTCACTTCATCATTAGTTACTATATGCAAGAAATCCATGGATTTCCATTTTTTCCACATGGTTAAATGAATCTGTAGTCGGACTGAAGTTTTTTCCAACCTCTGATTTATGTTGGTTGTACCTTTTTATTCCTTATCCTTTCATCCCTTAATAACCCTGATTAACCACGCATCTATAATTATAATGAAACAGGTGCACACCCACATGCACAGATGTGCACATATTCAGCTACACTTGTGCCTCTTGCCCCTTTTCCTACGCCTTCACACACTTCATGTGACCCGAGTTTTCATGAACCGCCCTAGTCCAGCCAGTAAAATCCCCCAGTTTTATGCCACCCTTCTGAAGCTCCTAATCCCCGTCATGTGACAGGGTGTTTGTGTCCCGCTTTGCATCTGTGCTGGAAGGCATGCAGCTTGTAAGACGTGTGAAAGTGAGTACTTTCCAGATCTCTCTGACTTCGTCCTATGACTTGACCCGTGTTTTGTTAAACTTGAAAGAAAACTCGCCGGCTGTGTTTAGATGCCCTTACATCTAACGGTAATCTATGTATTTCTGTATTCATTTAACACGCGGCGTCAGGGGGCCGAGGCTGTTCGTCTTATCTTTGACAAGGGTGACCGCGCGGCTTTCCCTGTTCTGGTTTTAGACATGGCTGCAGCACCTTCTTTTCAAAGCCCTCCGAAGCCCTTTACCAAATATAGATAAGAGAGCAGGATGTTGGAGTCAGGAGTCCCTGTATGTGCTTTTGTGGGAATAATTCAGCTTTTTTTTTTGTGCGGTAGATGTGCAGGTCCTCGTGAGATACCCGGGATCAACTGCTGCGAGGAACATTTGTTTATGGCGATTGCATTAGGCTTTGCGCTTCCAGACCAGTTTAATATCAGTCTGATCAGTCGTTGCTGGCCGGTGAGTTGCCTGTTTAAAATACACCATACTATTCCGAACAGGAGAGGCTCCCCTGGTAGTTCATTATTTCATCAGAATAAACCCAGAAGCAGCCTGCGTGATGGATCTCGCTGTCCTCCTTAACATTTGCCGGCGCCACTACATGCAGTTCGGCGGCTTCTTTGCATCTAATTAATGGCAGACTGGCTGTCTCCAAACAACGAGATAATGGCATCTTGCTGTCTTCAGTGTAGCTTTGTGCTTCTCTCTCTCTCTTTTATTATTATTATTTTTTATTATTTTATTTGCCTGGATAGAAAAATGCCGGACTGTTATGGTTATAACCAAATGCAACCCGCCGTTGTGTCCTCTGCACAATAGACGTGTCAGAAAGCTGAAGCTGCTGTTAAATTGTCGTCTTACGTATTAGAGGTGTGAACCTTCCTCGTCTCACAATTCGATTCGCAACTATCAACGCATCACGATGCATTACGTTATCAAAAAAAGTCACTGTGATGAAAGTTAAAGCCTCGTTCCCAGGGACGTTGAAGAGTGACAGGCGGTAAACAGCGTCGAGCGAACACCAGTGAAACGAACGCAGCTACAGAGCGCAACAAAATTCAGAGCTCGTTTATTTTAAACATCCGTGTGGACGAGGCTGAACTGTACTCGGATCAGGCAGCCACAATCACTACCAAAACTACCTTTTTAACTAGAATTTTTATTATCACCAAGTAATGTCATTATAACATAATCAATAATGTTCTGCGCTGCATCGATGCAGAATCGTCCATGTCTGCATCACTATGCATCAATTATGAGCTATTATGGATACATACACCTCAGAATGTATCCATGTGGCTGCTATGAAACAGTAACACATTGTCAGGGTCAAAGGGTTAAAGCATTAGTCAATATTAGAAACTGCAGGCACTTATTTTCACACAATTTTTTTCATTTTAAATTCACATTTCTGCAGGTGTCCTCTGCTAAAAAAAAAAGGAATTTGTGTTGAAATAATTAATCAAGTGCTTAAGTAACACTTGGCAGTGCTGCCTTCAGTGGGTGAGACTCATTTAAATGCACTGTCTCCCCAATTGTCAAATATTCTCTCAATAGTAACTAAATAGTTTTTTAAAATTAAATCTTCACCCGTTTTGTAAAGGCCTAAATGTGTAAAAAAAAAAAACATGAATCAAAATCAGCCGCTAGATTCATGGTGACTCCAGGAACGTCCCTACTGGTTTCCATTAGAGACTTTCACCACCACCAGCATTTTTGCATGAATCATAATGTCATTTCTGTGCTTTTACTCACAAATAACAAGAAAAGATCATTTAACGTACCGTGCAAAACTAACAATTTGTTTTTTTTTTTTTTTTTTTTTACAAATACTTGAAAATGAGGCCACATCCAGGGAATGGTGCATCATACTGCTGCCCACCTCTGCCTCCACTGTCATTTTACAGAAACTGACTGCAGCATGCGGTTCCATGATGTCAGGTTCCTTCTGCCAGGTGTAGATAGCCGCCTGTGTTTTTCTTTTAAACCCCCAAAAAATAACGAGCCCATGATTACTCTGACTGCACTCAGGTACAGTACCTGCTCAATGAAGCCCTTGACTCGACACTCCCACAATGCTCATGTTCTTGAAATTTCTTCCAGCTGCTTCAGTGCCCTCCAAGTGTTCCTGGGATTAATTATAGCCGAGTACGGGTATAGCAGGAAACTCGTGTAACCAGCCACGCAGAATGTCTTTCCAATCTCTCTTGCTATTTCAGGAGGACTTTTTTTTTTTTTTTTTTTTTTTAATGAAAGCCCTCACCATACAAAGCCTTGAACTTCTTCCGCTCCTAAGCACTTTCTGATCTCATTTCCAAGACCCTGTTAAAACTCGGAAGGCTTTTGTTTAGATACGTATCAGTCACCGACTAAAGGACTAGAGCGGCAAGAACTTTTTTTTTGTCTTCTGTTCGTCAGCCTCTGCATCTCAAAGGCAGGCGGCCTGAGAATGGTTTGAATTTTATGAGCCGTGTTCGAATTCCCTTAATATTACTTTTACGCCCACAATGCAATCCGAAACGTTGCCTCATAAACAGATCAAGGTAGACTTTAGAGACGTTCAAAAGCCTCGTAATACAGAGCTCGCTTTTTCTTATCTGCACTTCACCTGTCAGCATGAGGCTAATGGAGACAGCCTTTCAAGCAGCACAGCAAACAATGGCAGGCCAGTGTTATGTCTGTCAATTAAAAGCTAATTAAACAGTGTGGTGTGTGTGTGTGAGGGGGGGGGGGGTGATGATATTGTGCACGGTGATTTGTTTTATGGAGTTTTTGCATTTTTGTCACATTGAAAGAACAACACAGGTTCCCCCTTCTTCCTGCGAGTTCATTTAATCATCGCGCTCGGAATTCTCGACTGCCTCTCTTCAGGCCTGATGATCAGCACAGTGACAACAACAATGCTAATAATTCTATCAGAGCTATGCCAATTACAGTTAAAACAAAGAAAATAGAGCCACAATTGGCCTACACTCAGTTAATCACAATGAAACGAAGGATGCTGTTTCATGCACTGGGAAAAATAAATATTGCAGCATGCCAATAAAACTGGTGCTGAAACCCAGACCTGAGGACACGGGATCAAACTCCTACTTTCATTGGAGGGCCCAGACAATCCAATGTAATGTAAGCCCTCCTCAGAACCTGCTTATAATAAATGTCCAATGGCTTGGCATGACCCCTCCGCAATCCTCGCAGGTCATGAAGCCTGTTCTTATAAGACCATTATGTGGTGTAAAAAAAAAAAACAGATATTGGACAAAAATTCTGCAAAACAGAGTCTGTACATTGTCACTTTTCTCGTTTATAGGTAACATTAACTCTGGATGTAAAACACACATTTTATCAAGAGCAATATTTCTGCAGGTCAATAGTGATTTACTAGTGACCCGGACTGCTGTGTTTATGGTAAATCTGCGAAAATTGGAGGCACAGGTTCTTTTACCTGTTTGGAGGTTTGAATAATGTTCCGCAACAGAACTATGATAAATGGTCCACTTTTCCAGTTTGAATATTGGTGCTATAACTCAGCAAGTCATATTGTAAATGATGTTGTTTTCCATGCACCTTTTACCTTGGAGCAGTAAAGGTCTCTGCGCAGTCCCTGCTGTGACCCATCAGTCAAAAAGTCCATTATCCGTCCAATCAGAGTGGGATCAAGTTTAAAATGACCAATAAGCCTCTCTGCAAAAGCAGAACAGTATAGAATGCAGAAAATATGTCAGTACCTTAAATTCTAGCAAGCACCTCCAAATTCTGGTTCTATCTATCTGAGAATGTTGCTGCTGTCTTGTGTTTTTTATGTGCCATTTTGACATAAGTGCCAGATTACATACAGTACAGGCCAAAAGTTTGGACACACCTTCTCATTCAACGTGTTTTCTTTATTTTCATGACCATTTACATTGGTAGATTCTCACTGAAGGCATTAAAACTGTGAATGAACACGTGGAGTTATGTACTTGTTATGTAAAAAAGGTGAAATAACTAAAAACATATATATATTCTAGTTTCTTTGCTCTGATTACTGCTTTGCACACTCTTGGCATTCTCTCGATGAGCTTCAAGAGGTCGTAACCTGAAATGCTTTTCCAACAGTCTTGAAGGAGTTCCCAGAGGTGTTTAGCACTTGTTGGCCAGGTCTCCACTTTTTGTTAAGTACATAACTCCACATGTGCTCATTCATAGTTTTAATGCCTTCAGTGAGAATCTACCAACGTAAATGGTCATGAAAATAAAGAAAACACACTGAATGAGAAGGTGTCTCCAAACTTTAGGCCTGTACTGTATGTTGAGGAAATGCAAGACATGTTGATGCACATTGAGTGTCTCTGAATTCCGTGACTGCAGATTGCAAAAATTTTACTTACACTACGTTTTTGCGGAAATAGATACAATTCTGGAATCTAGAAATGCTTTGAACTGTGCCCTGGACCGTACCATACACAAATATACATTCATTTATATGATAATGTACTATTTTGCTGGTCTGCTCTTCCTACATCAAGTGATTTCTGGCAAGAAGACATTCTCATTCTGGAGCTGTTTTTTTTTTTTTTTTTTTTTTTTCCACCACTTTGTAGATTTATGACGGAATAATCTCAACTGCAATACAGTTCCCGCGCTATCGTTGGCATCTCAAGGTGCCGCGGCGGGATAGGAAAACTGCACTGCCTATCTCTTTCATTGCATCTATCTTGACATGCGAGGCACAGATTGAGGCGGCTTGTTTTTTGTGTGTGTAATCCTGTCCTTGGCCTAAGGGCCTCATTCATCAAAGGGGCTGAATGCGAAAACCTCTGGTGGCATTATCTTTCAGAATATCAATATCTTCCCCGTCCCGTCCTCATGTTTAAAGTGAAACAGCTGAATGGACAATATCCATCCGGGTTCGGCAAATCTAATATAACAGCGTGAAAATAATGGAAGAGAGATGAAATAAATAAATAAAAAGAAAACTTATAAATGGAAGAAATGACAAAGGGCTTGTGCCGTCTGCATTTGTATTGTCTTAAAGCTCTTGAGGACATGATTTAGTAAGCAGCCCCTCTGGCAGGGTAAATAAATTGTCTCTTTCAAACGAAGAAAAGGAAGAGCCCAGGAATATGTTGACGCTCAAAGTTTGAAAGAAAATTGCGATGTAATCGTACAAGACGGCGTCTTGTTTCCAGTTTCCTAGTTGCCATTTGAAGGCTCCGGTTCCTTGAGCTATGAAAGACAGTGGAAGCCCTGGAAACAAATAATTGTGTTATTTTTTTTTTCTTTCTTTTTCCTCCACACCTCAATCTCAGGAAAAAAGGAACTATGAGGCGCTGACAGATTGAACCTGTCACCTCACCACCATTTTATTGGATTCGCCCTCCCTTAGTTCGCCGCTATGCCACAGCCTGCCATGTGGATTTGCGGCGAGTGGAAGAACGCGCCATGTCGTCCCGCTTCCACTCCGTCTTGTTGTTCTCTCGATGTCCGGAGCGCAACGATAAGGGCTTCCGAAGCGCACAAATACAATCTCATCCGGCCCTCTCTGTCACACTGGCTCACCGCAAGGGCGAGCGGCCAAAAACACGTCAAGCCCGGAAACACAGTCGCACAGAATGCTGTTGGATCACGGCTACATTCTGAAAGTGTTAGATAATGGAGTTTATTGATTTTCCGATGGCCGGTTGTTCTCACAAATACATCTCTACATTCGTCCGCCGGTTATACATTATTGACACGCGGTTAGTCATTATCGGTGTATCAGGGTGTTTGTAAATGCTGAAGCTGAAAGAATGACTAAAAACAAGACTTTTTCCATTTTTCCCACGAGTTTTTAAAAAATCTGATTTTCGACATTCTGCTTTTTCAAACAATTGTAAATGTACTTCCTATCATGACTGTTTGGTCCTGAAAGCGTCTTACCACACGATACTTGTTTACTCTAACCTCTATTCGTTAAGCAGTTGACTTAATTACCGGTCAACAATAAAAAAAGATATATATATATATATATATTAGTGACACGAACATATAAAGTTTAAAAGAAATGCTGGAAAAAATCACTGAAGGTATGTGTACTGCTGATTTTTTTCCCGGCGTGAAGCCTCTGTGGCCAATCAGAATCGGTAAGTACCTGGCAAAACACAAAACAAGGACTGGATTTTGATTTGGGTTCAACATTCAGAGTTCAGTCTCAGAGGCTGCTCAGAAGGCGGGGCCATCTATTCCTGTCATGACGCCTTGCAAGTGAAAAATAACTATGGTGTAGAAAACTTTCAATATTTAAAACACCTTCAATATCTCTGTGGACGTAATTATAGCATACAAAAAAATGTGCAACGCTGTAGTCCCTGGCAACCCCAACCTGATACAGAAACTGACCTCAGAATGAACCGTAGGCTCAGCATGGTAGATAAGAAGAGGTAAAAGCAAAAAGTATTTAATTGCTGCCTCACAAAAATGATAATAATGGGGAGGGGGGGGGGGGGGGCTGGGCTGTAGTACAGCATGCTATACTTAGGTCAGATTTGACCTTGATGACAAAATAAAAGTTGTATTTTCACACTCCTTGGAAAGCAAATATTACATAAACGTTACACTGCAGTTTCCTTAAAGAATGTGGATTTAATAATACTAAAAAAAAAGTTTTTTTTTTAAATGGGGAGCACGGCTCTTTGACAGCTTTTTTGCTGGATTGAACGTCTCATATTGCACATCAAATGGCAATTAGCATATTAGATACTAAAATAGCTCTGGGCTGCTCTTTTCAAACAAAATCCAGAGCTGCTTTATAGTAATCATGTCATTAATCCAAAGTAGCTGGGCCAGAGAGTTCTATTACAATTTGCTATTCGTGGGTTGAAAAAAAAAAAGGCGAGGAAGTTTTTGTTCTAGGCCGGGACGTGAATCGGATTAATCTAAGCCGTGGTTGCACAACTGACCTTTTCATGTAGACTTTTAATAATAGCACCGGTGTTAACAGGAAACCATACATGACAAGATTTGTGTGAAACTGTCAACCGTCTCAAGAAAACAATGGATTTTTAAAATAAGAGCCGAGTTTTTTTTTTTTTTTACATATATATTTGGTAAATGAGCAAAATGAGTGCCAGCACTGAAATGCGGCTGCTGTTAAGGTGCATTTGGTGAGCACAGGGTGGTGCGTTAGAGGCTTTGATTTCTACACCAAAGAGGAGATTAACCATATTGTTTCTCAACGCAAAGCGCAGCTTTGCTTCACTTTCAATTACCATTCCGATCACAGCGGGGGGGTATATTCCCCTAGCATTGGGGCCGTGATTGCATTATTTATTAACAACATCCATCAGCTTTGTTTCTGTTGATTCGAGCCGTGCCGCTTTCCAGGTGTCGCTCCACCTCTCCCTGCCCGCAACAGCCAGGCAATTCGAATCACTTACAGGTGAGGGTTGAACAAATTGTTTATTTGCACTGAGTGTAAATGGCTGCCTTGTGTGGTGGAAGCTATTAACACCATGCCTTGTGGGTCACATGACATTAACACACAGACAAAATGGCTTTCTAGCCGGCAGATCGCCATTCAACAGCTGAGCCTCATGCAGGAAAATCCATGTAATTTGGAAAAGAAACATTTAGGAAGAAGAACAGAATTATTTCCTTGGGTTTACTAGTGAAAATCATGTTTAATTAAAGATCATTATTAAGTAATATATGTGATGGAGCCAGCGACTCAGAGTGAGGGAGCATCCCAGCCCGCATAAGCCAAAAACACCATATATCTTCTAAATTAATATAGTCTAATAAAGGAACATCAGAAAAAAATAACATTTAAACAAGCAAACTGGAACCCTCTAATCAGCAGTATGGCCTCATATACAACATATACATAATGCCAAACATAAAGGGACGACATATTCGAAATAAAACACAAAGAAACATATATCTTGGTGGCCAGTATCATTAAACACACACAAAAAAATTAACATAGAGAGGACAAGCACTGATACACAAAAGATGCAGTTTGTCCCAATACACTGCAAAAAGTGTGCATTGCTTTTCTTCTTATTATTTTTTTTTTGTGTGTTATTTAAAAAATGCTAAAGAAGAAATATGATACAACTCATGATCACTTTCGATCGGATGCAGTTTGGATCCCGGCCCGTCAAGTGTGAATATACTGTACAGGTATCTGATAGGGTAAAGGCATTTATCTATTCGTTCCAAGTTCCAAATCAAAACCCTGACACAAGGAATGAATTATTAAGACACGATTGTTTGAAGGTCAGAAAAGCATTAAATAAATAAAAGAAATGATCTGTGTCGTCTGTGCAAGTAAACACTGGCTCACAGTAACACTTCGAAGTCTTCCCTTTACACTGTTATATTTTTGGGGATGCTTGGGAATAAACTTTGCATTTTAACTTTTTAACTTTTTTTTTGCATTTTAATAAAATTGTGAGATTAGCAACTATTGCTCAATTGCCTTTTCTTCTTATATCAACCACAAACTACAGTTGTATTATGCATGCTTTTCAAATTAGCATACAGGCAGTAGCCCATCATAGAAGCATGCACAGTTACCTGTGGAACAGAACACTGAATTTGGCGCAGTATAAATTGCATTTGTGAATGGCACAGAGGGGTTCTTTAATGCACCTTAACCCACTTATCACAATTTCATTATATTGTAAAACAGTCACTTTTTGTATCAGGCTTGGGAATTTTTGTCATGTTGCTATGGCTACAATAAGATCATTTCGCCTCATTGGGGATCTTGTGCATGAGCGTACTAGTCCATCAGAATTGAGTAGTCATCCATATTATATCTATAACTATTTTCAGCTTGTAACATTCGGGGCCTCATAATGTAAAATGGCATGGCTATCTTTTCATGCCACATCATTCATGAGGCGTGTTATTCACTGGTCTGACATTAGCAGGCAGTTTAAGGATTCAGTGTGTGTTGCACCGTTTATCTCAAGTGGACTGTTCTCTTAGGGCGAACATCTTAAACAATGATCAGCCCTGCGGCAGATTTGTGCAAAATGACAGGTAGGCCGTGCCATTAACAGCGGACCTCCCTCCTCTCGCTGCACTCATTCTCCATGGCACTCCATTCTCTTGATCTGCTGACTCCACAGCTGAGAGAGGACCTCATTAAGATCCCAGAACCTCCCTTTTAGAAGCCCTGCTCCGTCCCAACAACCTGCCCGCAGACACCACGTGGAGGAAGTACTCCAGCATTTTTAATGGAAGCTGCATTCCTATCTGCCTGTATCATCTGTTGATTAAGCATTGTCCCTCGTGCAGACGGGAGTTGGCAGTCACCCCTGGTCTCAAAGGTTGTGCCAAGGTGAGATGTAATCAGACTGCTCCTACTCGACCAGGTCTCTGGGATGGGGTGTAATTACACTTAAAAGGGATTTTCAAGTGAAGCGGAGAGATGAATGGAGGACGGCGCAGGGTGTTGAATGGGTGCGCCGCAGAGACTCGAGATGTTTAAGAGTGCCGTCTCCAACGCGGGGCTAAAAGTGCGGCCCCTCCTCGTTTTTCATGTTAATTGCACTGTCAGGATCATGATGACCATCCCTGCAAGCGTCAGGTGGATCTTAGCTTTATTTACTTGGAGTACAGACAAGGTGACTTTGTGTGGATCACTCAGGTGGGCCGACAGAGGAGTCCATCTATATTTGAATTTCGCTTATCCACATCACCGATGAGGCTAAGCCCTTATCAGTTTACTATTCCCAAATTCATGATGTTGCGAATGATTTGAACCAAAATAAGATTACATTTATGACATTTGATCTATACATCACTGGAAGTATTAGGCTTGGCAAGTCAGTGTAGCTCCAGTGGTGCAACCTGCATGATGTCTATCTTATGTTAGAACATAAATCTTTTGCTTGCATTTTAGCTTGTTTAATTTTTTTTTTTGGCCTTCTATTTTACTTATTTTATTACTTACTTACTTTACTTCTGGAACTATGCACAGTCAAATCACAGCAGATCAGGATGCATTTTACTGTATGTTGTACTGCTCTAACTATGCACAATGTTGAATGTTACATATAAGGCAGTGTCTGATGTTGAGGTTGTGAGTTCGAGCCTCACCTGGAGCAACATACCTTTAATCCCTGTAACTACTGCTAAATGCTGTTAATGAGCACAAAGATATTATTCATTGATGCTATCGTACTGATAATGTTACACACAAGCCGGGGTTTCTTTTGTATTTGCCCACTCGAAATTGTGTGACGTGTGGCCATGATCTTTGCTGTCCTGATATGGGAAAATAAGAGAAATTAGAAATAATTATATATCATAAAGGCTGACAAATATATCATGAATTGTGAAAGGCTGACATGTCATTAATGACCTGGGGGCTGCAGGACAGGACATGATTTCAAAGAAAAAGACAGGCAGGGTGCTGGAACAATGTAACCGTATGTGTGGCAGAGACAAAAAAACCCAACTCAAATGAGATATGTCACACCGTGTGACAGCGGAAATTATGAGAAATTATCGCCCTCGTACCGTTGGTAATATGTCGGTGGCAGTTGGCAGTTAATACCACGTTAACTTTGCACATTGTGGGTTCAGTGTGCAGAGGTGGGTGACATTAGATGTCATGTCCTTTTTGCTGTAGAACTAAAAGCGATAAACGGGACAAGGCTGGCTCAGATAACGGTTATACTGTATACTGTATCTCTGTGGCGTATTACTACTTCTTTCGTATCATAATATGTTTTTTTCCTCGAAAAACAACTCCGTTAAACAACATAAATTCTCAATGCATGCAAATGAGACCCAGGACTCAACCTTATCAAACCTCAAGTCTCCTTATCATGGCCCCACAGCGCTAATCAACCACTGCACCCTGTCGCATTGCTTTTCTGATTATTATATTTGTTTGTCATACAGTAACAAAGTAGTACGTATGTCATCAAAAATTCATCAAGAGCAGTCAGCTACAGATTACTATATTTTTTTAAATGAACATCTGTTAGCAAGCTTTCTCACCCCGTCTACATATTTACCTCTTGCTTTCTTCATTTATCATGGTGGTGGAACAATGCCAGAACACAATGAATTCTGCACATTAACACTGTGAGAGAAGCATCAGAAATGATGGGGTTTAAAAAAATCATACATTTATTTGCTTATTGAAGTTTGGGGTCAAGGAGTCATTATAACGCCTGACATTTGCAGCGCTCATCATGTGTTATTTCAGTGGACAACTACGAAACACATGGACCCTTCATCAGATGTGATTATTGTGCTTATTTCAGTATGTAGTGTGTGTGGTTCAAGGAGGTACCCTTGTTCATGCTGAACAGTGTTTGTGTGTGTGTGTGTGTGTGTGTGTGTGTGTGTGTGTGTGTGTGTGTGTGTATCTTTACACATTGTCTTTAAACCCCAAAATCCTTGCATAAATTAAATATAAAGCAGGTATATGAAAACAAATGTCTTCAGTCTTTCAATACTTCCTCCTGATGCCTCTGTGCCTCAATTTGCAGAGACTGTTCAAACCCAATGTTCCTAATCCAATCCTGAAAAATAAAATTCAATAAACCATATGGTATAGTTCAGCGATATTTCCTGCTGGCACTACACATCCCAGGATCTCTCAGTAGCAAGACGTAGCAACACCCCCCCCCCCCCCCCCCCCCCCGAACCCCCCCGTCCTCAGCAAGCACCATTTTCGAATTGACTCAATTTGTATCCCCTGTGTAAGGTGAAAGTGAGAGGTGGACTCAAGTTACCATTCCCCTGCCAGGGACTTTTATTGAATTACTGCCATGTGGGCACAGCAGCTGTTCCTCCTGGCCGCAGCAGGCCGCTGGCGTTAATTGAACCGTAATAGGCGCAACAGCAGGGAAGGTCAGGCGGACGGAGTTCAGCGGCGCACCGCTCAGGCTTCCTTTTTCGATTCTACTGCATGCCTTTGATTTTCCAAAAAAGAAACCGCAGCGCCCAAGGTGCTAAGACACGGCAGCGTAGCATGCATCAAAAAAAGCACGCCAACTGGTCTGTAGAACTGGTCCCATTCAGACTTTATTTGTTGTTTCCAGCATGTAAGGTATGCAGATGCACTATGTAAATCAAATCCGAAGTGTTTTACTCTACCGTACAGCAAAAGAAACAATCTCTCTGTGTGTGTAGCAAACCATTAAAAAACCAGCTGCTGTCGCCTACCAGATTATTTTAAGCAAGGCCTACTAGCTTGTGAAATTAATTATAAGTCGTGCCATATGGCTAAAAATAATGCATGAACAAAACTATTTTCAGTGACGTAACTATGCCATGGAGCAGAGTAATAAGTGCAGCAAAAATACATATAATTACATTTTGAACAGAGTTAAAATTGCTCCACTTAATGTTACAATTATTCCATGGTAGCGGCAAAATTGCAACATGGCGCAGCGTTTAATTGACTAAAATTGTACACCGCTTGTTGACAAAATTGTCAACATGTAGTAAGTAACAATTGGGTGTACTGTGTAATAAGCCAAGCATTCAATGGATTGAGACCAAGATTTTCAATCAGGTGAAACGTAGTGAAAACTTTTATGATGCGTTTTTTTTATCATGCCAATATTGAGGAGAGATAGTTTGGTTAGTGTTTTTTAAACCGTTGTGTGTAAAACTGGGGAGAACAGAGTAAAAAAACTCTCTCTCTACACACAAAAGCACTGTGTTCAAACCACTTCAACATGATGTTACCTGGCAGAAAGAGGCGTGGCACAATAGAGCTTAAAAGGATGAGCAGTTTCTAATTTATTAACCCCAGTAGATTATTATTGCAGTTACATTTAAATGTTGTATGTAAAAAAGGTACCAATGTTACAGAGTAAACCAAAATGAAAGACAGGAGGAAAAGATAGAAAAAGACAGAACCGCCTGAACCAAGCTTCAGAGACATCACCTGATCCAGGAGAAAAATGGGAGGAGAGAAAAGACTCAAAAGCCGGAAGGTCCCACACGTGAACATGCTTTATACATTTGACCCACACGACATTGTCACAGACCAATCAGAATTTCTTGTTTCTTTCTTCACGCCCTCAAATTCTTCCGTCTGGGGCAGACAAAGAGAGCAAGCGGTCCCGACGGCCGGCGCCTCACACCTTTGGCTCGGGGGAGGGCCAATAGCTGCAATGCCATCCGACAAAGACATGTAAAACGGAGGTGTTGAATCTCCATGCACAACAAAAGCGCAGAAACGTCATGCCTCTGCGCCGTCCCATCTTATAGACGGCCGCAATGCAAAACAAAAGCGCAGAAAGGCCATGGCCCTGCGACGCCCCATCTTACATGTGCAACAATACTTTGATCACAAGGACCCAACACTAGACCAGTCTGAAACCCATTTAATTCCTTGTCTACACATAAAAATAACAGACATGATGGATGAAATGGTATAGAAAAAAAAACTGTATGTCTGGGTGAACAGGGCCAAAAAAATGTAGTTTGAAGACCCAGACTGTCCTGAAGAACCCTAATCAGAAGGCAACTCTGCCAGATACCATTACCATCGCAGTCTGGATTCCAGGCTGATTCTCTAGTTGCCATGTTTTATGTGTTGTAAATAAGAACCACAGGAAACTGGGGGAACTACTTGCTCAGAATGTTAAAGGGTAACCAACAGAGAATTTTCCCCAAACTTAGTGGTTTGCACTGAATTGATGGGGAAATTGTACATCTCTCCGCTGGGCAACTTTTAGGGTGGATAATGGTGCAAACCAGTGCTGGCGCAGGTCCTTTGGCTTCTCTCATCGACACCTCCTGCCGCTGCAGGGGTCCGGGCACAGAATACTGAGCTAAATCACTGCCACCCATGAGGAGGAGGCCTGAGAAACTAATCTATGGGCGACCGTCTCAGAGATTGGCCCTGATCAATGGCACCACGTTTGTCAGTTTTATTTCTGAAAAAAAAGACTTGTTTTCAACTTCAATAATAGTCTCCTTGTGTGGAGGTCTTAAGCTCCCTATTTAGGGTTGAGTTCCACACCATCTTTTTCCCAAAGGTCTTTGTGATTCGTAACCAGAAACACGGGTCTGTTTTTCTCGAAATCTGAGAGGCCCTCTAACAAACACGACAGTCTGGTGGTAAACGTGGGTCAGGGCACCACAAGATGTGGCAGAAGAAGCTCTGCTAATCCGAATCCTCATCTGAGAGTGCTGTTTATCACCTTATTAGAACCATTTTTTAGAAGACTCACTTAATGAATAAACGAACAAAGCCCATCCGAGATAATATCTTTTGCAGAGCGGTGATAAATTGTATGAAGCTTCCTGGGGGTAGACTGCCCTTTCCTGGAGTGTTTTTTTTTATTTTTTTTAGTATGTCTTCAAAAAATAAAATCTGATATGACACAGCGGCAGGTCGTGAGTGGGTGAGAACACCTGAATTACTCTGAAGATTGAACATTTATTTTGTCTGCGGTGTGTTCACATTTCTTCTCAGGGTGGCTTGTGGCATCTTTACGGCATTGCTGTGTCAAATGCAACTCGCTCAAGGAGATTGAAAAAGCACTTTTTTTTATTTTACACATAACAGCTGTATTTCCATTTCTTATGAAATGACTTGGATAGAATATATGCTTTATTTATACATTTGGAAGCCTCAGTCATCTTTTTGGATGAAAAAACAAGATGGTTGTGTACTTCAGAAGGACCGTATGGAGATGTGGCGGTTGGCGACGAGTTCAATTCAGGACCTTGTGTGGCTAATTTACAAAAAGCTTATTACAATGTACATTGTCACATTGCACCAATCATGTGACTTTGGGTGTGTGGCAGCATTAACGCGGAACCATTTAATCAGCGTTCTGATTGCCGTCCGGTGCTCAGTCATCCTCACCTCATCTCTCCTTATCTCCAGTAAGCCTGATCCTTTCTCCTGCTTTCATAAAACCCTGATTCCCTGTTTGTGCTGTTTGTTATGCGAGCCTCAACCTTGTGGTGGAGGCTCACCCACCACGTCACGTCATCTCGCGATTTGGTTCCACTTCGCATTTTCATCACGTCACACCTCAGCCCTTAGCGACCAGGCCAGAGGTCACTCCCTGAAAAGGAACCTTGAGAAGGTACCAAGGCTCAGAAAGAGGAACTCATCCTCCTCTGGTCAACACAAGGTCAGTGAGAAAAAATATCCAGGAAGCTACATCATATAGAAGCCATTGTCCAGTTATGTATTATATTGTAGTATTGGGGTAGTGTATTGAGGTAGTGTATAGGCGTGACTTTTGATTGGTAAGGTAGTGTGGACATTCAGGACAACGTCCTCTTAATCACTGTTCATCCTGAAATCTGCTTGAAACAGAGCCTGCCTTTTCCACTAATTTAAATGTATTTTTCCAGTGGCACTGACAGGAATCAGTGGGTTAAAGTTTAATCCCCAATTCACTAAATCAGCGACAGGATCAATGGGACGCATGCTGGACCCTCGGTCGCCAGACTCCTGGCCCACTCCACCCTTGGCTGATCTCTGGTAATCCACTGGGTGAAGCAGAGTGAGAGGGACGTCTCCCCACCAGCCCCCTCTATTGTTGCTGGGCCCTTATCTCACACCCTCTTGTGTGCCTGATTCTCCTTTGGGGCCACAAAGGCTAATGTGACTGCTCGTCCTGGCACGAAGCATCTTGTCCTAGCCTCGCCCATAATGTCCTTCCGCTGTGCCTAATGGGGTGCTTTCTCATTTTAAGTGCCTTTAATGCTCTTTATCTGCTTGTTTCACTTTACCTTCTTCCTCTGGGCCATTGAAAGTCTGGATCAGTATAAAAATGACCTCTGCACCCTTTTTAAATATCTTTTCCTTGTTATTTGTATCTTTTTCATGTATCTCTGACATAGTTTCATGAGCGCTAAAGGTCAAACGAAGCAATAACGAGAAAATCGGGATGTGACTTTAGACAAATAGACAAATTCACAATCGGGTAATTACTGTAGCCATTCTCATATGGGTTAATCACACGATTTACCTCAATCATGAGTTTGAAAGGTCAAAAGTTTCAAATGTGCTGACATTTGTCCTTAGATTATTTTAAACAGGAAGAATTTTAGTTCATATTTTCAGCTCTGGCAGCTCCAAATGTGATATACGTGATGGGCGGGCTATAAAAACCACAGAGCTTATGTAACATACCCTGCTGCAAACGTTAGATCGACTTGAGCTGCTCTACTCCTGCATGGAGCCTTTGGACTCCATGAAAAGACGCCGCCTCCCCATCCCATCTTCACATATATTCTCATGCATGATAGATAGCAGTTTTCCAGCTAAATTTCTCCCATAAATAAAATGCCCTTAAGTCGATGACATGCAATTCCACTTTGAAGCTTTGGATTTACACTTGAATTATGCCAGGCTTGTTTTGGACTGATTTAAAGAAATACATTGCTTATCCGTGACTGCCTTGGACTTGCCTTGCACAATTTGCTTTCCCGTAGCATATCAGAAAAATGCCCGCCAGTTATGTTTGTGCACAATTAGTGTCATATTGTAAAATGTAATTGACATAGAGATCTTACAACCAAAATATAGATCTAAAGAGGGCAAACTGGCATTCTTTAAACTGTCTGAACATGCAGACCCATTCTAGTGCTAAATTCATATATTCAACATTTAAAATGTCAATGACTGGTTAGCCAAGATACATTGCAATACGTTACAATACATTTATGCCTCAAAAACATATAGATAAATTATCATTTATCAGTTTGGTTACCTAGCGGGTACGGAACCGGACCCATAATCGTAAGCTTGCCGGTTCAAATCCCAAACCGCCAAGGTGCCAGTGAGGTGCCAATGAGCAAAGCACCGTCCCCACACACTGTTCCCCAGGTGCTCCCCTTTCATGGCTGCCCACTCCTCACTAAGGTGATAGTTAAATGCAGAGGACACACTTTGTTGTGTCATTGTGTTCTGGGCTGCAATGTGTCACAATGACAATCACTTCACTTTCATGTATCAGTGTTGTATGATTTACAAATTTGTATGTCAGAATTTAGAAGATAAAGTGAAAATAATGACAAGATCAATGCACAATATGATGTAGTATTTAGTACAGAGTGTCATAATTCCACATAAAAATGATCAAATTCAAAACAATTCTCCAAAATGTTTAACTTTCAAATCACAGAAATGTCCCCTACAAGCCGAGCTTTAATTTCACCCATGGTTCCCCTCCTTCTCATCCTCTTCCACTTGTATAGTTGAATATAAGGGGTTTCAGTTGAGCTGCCTCCGTCCTGGACACTCTCTCCAGGCAAGGCTGGCCCGGTGCACTCACCAGCGATTAGCGGCCCTTTTCCACAGGGACGGCTGTCAGAATTGTCCGGGACCAGGTGTCTACGCCCGTGTTATCAGCCAGCCTCAGCGTCCAGACCTGCCGGAGAATAATCCCACCCCCTCCAGACCCCCTCCGGCCATTCTGTGGACAGCCAACCAGCCAGCGGCTCAGCATATTTTTCCATTCCCTTGCCTGCCTTATCAAATCACAGAGGAGCTGGCAGGCTGGTATTAGTGCGAGCGCGGTGTTAATTATAAACTGGTTAACGAGTAGAAGCAGCCGGGTGAAACCACGGTGGTTTTTTTTGTTTAACTGCATCACATTTTCCCACCGATTGTAAAGAAATAAGCATTTCTTCCCCCTCCACGCTGAAATCAGCATTCTGACCATGAGCCGTGAGGATTCTTTATTTTTGGATCCTGTTTTTTCCACTTTCAGGACGTTCCCTCTCTCGCGCGTCAGGATTCTCATCTTGCACGAGATGAACTCGCCTGAAAAAAGGGCAAAAAAAAAGGAAAACCAATTAATATTACGGATGACAAGGACTCTCTCTCTCTCTCTCTCTCTCTCTCTCTCTCTGTCTTGTGTAGTTTTTCTTTCTTATTTTCCCTCCGTCCTGTTTTTTTTTTTGACAGGAGAACTGTCCCCTCACCCGAAGGGCCTCCAGGTGTTTGTTCTCGCCGCTCTCGTCTTTTTAAAGGCTGGCCTCGCGAGAGACTGCTCCTCATCACCACCTGCAGTCAGACGACACACTGAGAAGCTCATTATTTCAGACTTTCATCACGCCACCGCTTTTCACGTGGCATTGGAGGGAAGTTCACACGTTGCGCTTGGGCTGATAGTTTGTAATGGGTTTTCAGATGACAGTTCTTTTGCCCAAAGGGATCCTTGTGCGCAAATTACGACTGATTCAATATTAGGAACAGTGCTGTTTTTTTTTTTTTTTTTTTTTCTGAATGCCTGTTTCCGTGCTGTCTGAAGAGGTGAAACGGACCATGATTAATCAACACCCACCCACCCACACACCCACAGACCCTCACATGCAGCTGGACGCCCATTGTAACGTTACGAATTTAATTATCAGGATTTGGCAGGCCTGCCTGGATCCGTATGGATACCTGTGATAAGCTCACAAATCCATACAAGCCCCCCAGTCATCAACCCCTCACTCAAAACAACCCCCCCACCCCAAAAAAAAAAAAAAAAAAAAAAACTCTTGGTTTCGGTGACAAGACCAGCCCGATTTAAACTCTGATCCAGACCTCTTTCGGGTTGAATGTCACTTTCACATGCTGACCTTTGACGCGTCCATGAAGGAGAGTTTGGTGACCCCCTCTGCCAAACGTCGCTTGGTATTCATGTGGCCGCACGGTGGATGACTGCGAAAGTGGCACTGATGAAGGGTAAACGGTTATGACAGCATGACAGCTCCGCGAAACACATATACATTCTCATTTATCTGGAAACGTGAAGAGTTTTTTTTGGTCTCCCTCCCATGACATTAATCAGATTTATGCGTTCATTAGATTTCAGCGGGGCTGGTTTAGGAGGGGGTCAAGGGAAAAATCAAGAGCGAAACGTTGTTTTTGAATTTAAGTGATGCAACGTTTGACAAAGTACATTTGACACTTTGGACGAGAGGGAAATTATTAAACAAAGTTATGCAAAAAAGAGGCGAAACCATATTAAACCTGGAGCCCACTGGCCAGGTCCCTTATCCTTTAGTTTTAGGTAATTGTTCCTAATCTCTTCCAGTAAAATTAATTGACCCTGGGACTCCTCAAATCCGATTTTAGCATTTTTTTTTTTCATATCACATGTCTTTTATTGTACAAACCACCTTTCCAAATAATTACAGGGCAGCTAAGCTAAAAAAAAACATACACTATGCTTATAGGGAGTCCGGCACACTCCAGCTTTGCCTGTTTGGCCTCAATGAGGCTGCTGCAGCACTTTATTATCAGGCCCGCATTCGTGGACATTAGCAAATACTGAAGCATGGCCTTAAAGTCATCTAGGCCTTAAAATCTCTTCCACTCGTCAATCTCTGGGGCTTCTCTGCTCATCGGAATTTAGAATTTATGCACCGAAACATGGAGAAGCACCAACAAAAAAAGTCTAATTGTGCTGAATGGGAGTGCTAGATGAAAAGAAAATTACCACAGAGCATGCAGAGCAGGATTTCCCTTTAGAGATTCATCATTGCAGATGTAATCTATTGAATGTATTTTCAGGGGTTCTGGATGTTTTTTTATGTGGGGAACTAAAGGCTTTTTTTTCTTGCATGACTGAAGGAACTACCAGAATGGCACAACCTATGTCACATTCCCATTAATATAAAAAAAAATTGCAATAATAATGTGGATTAGATTTAGACTTTTTTTGCATTCAGTAGTACAAATGAGGAGGAAATAAAAGTGGAACCTGACGCAACCAGCATCAATTTTTGGGCACGCGTCTGGGGACATTTCCTACAGCACAAATATACAGGGCAAACATTTCTCCTGCAGAAAAATGATTGCTCAGCACAAGCTAATAATTCCAAAATAGCGACATCTTAAATGGAGATGTCACCAAGAGACTGTACTTGTATTGTTGCTTCATGCGCGCGAATGCATTTCTTTTTATTTATTTCATTTCATCAGTGAATGGGCGCCTGACGGGAGGGGGTTAAAAATCACATCTTAAACACCTTTCGTTACATTGGCTAGAGCATTTGAAAAAGTTGCAGCCAAAGTAAAGGCCATTTTGGAGGCACAATGGTGGAGAAAGGGAAAGCTCTTAAAAGCCTCGGAAAATAACACGAGGGGGTCAGGCAGAGCCAGGGCTGTCGGTTCATGGCCTGGAAAGTCAATAGAGGAGGAGGAGTAAAGTGCTTCGCTGAAGGAGCGCAGGATGAAGAAAGGTGGGGAAAAGGGCAAGGGGCCGCTAATAGAATCAGGCACCCGGCTGGGATGAGCGCTCTGGTCCGTTCTGCTGCGCCGTTGACAGGTAATCGCTGAATATCAGACCCGGAGAAGATTACGTACCGTCATGGCGTGACAGCGTGATCAATTATCGCGCTAATCCCTTGAAAGTTTACGAGGGAACATATTTTAGACCCCAACGCTGATCGAAAACTTTGATGCATTAATCTTTTACTCATAATCTTCTTCCGGATTTTAGAGTAGGACCCCAAAGCCAGATTGTATTAAAAGTTAAGACTGGATAAAGGTAAATATAGATGTGCTCAAAAGATACTGAAAGAAATGCACAAATGTTACCTGAAAGCTGATGTAAGAATCGAGTTTTGTGATTCCTCTGCACTGTGTACATACATTAGCAAGTTCTTCAACCATAAATGTATGATTCATAGTGTTGACTATAATTATGCCTTTTTAAATGTTAATTAACATAAGTTTTAGCATTGAGTCAACATAATGCTATTTGGAATTGAACATCATGCGTTTGACCAACGCTGTGTAACTCACTTTATTTTGTTTTAAATTGTACGTTCAGTTTTGAATTGTACAGCTAGGTCTCCATAACTGCGGTGTGAAGACTGGAGAATGACATTTTTATGAAAGTCATTAGGCTGTTACTTACTGGGATTTTTTTTCTGAGTTTTAAAGCTATTACAAGGCAGAAAAAATTTTTTGAAAATTTTTTGCGAACTCTTGAGTGTGCCACATCCTCCGAGTCATTTCGGGAAGTCACACGTCCTGGCCAGATGCCCCTGTACCCCACTCCAACCCTAAACCCTCTCCTTCTGTCTCTCTCTCCTTGCTCTCAGACTCGTTGGCAACCGGACCTTTCCCAGCAGAAATTGCACTTGGAGGATATTTGATCTGGCCGCTGGGCTATCTGTGCCTATTGCCGGTGATGGTGTGACAGGCACATCTTTCACGCCCCAATCTTCCCCAGGGGGAGTCACAGAGGATTAGCTGCCGGATGACGCGTCAGGAGGAAGACAAGGCTCTGTTTATCTCCAGTCCGGTTGTCAGACCCAGCATCAGAGGAGGCCTCAGCTGTCAGCCTTTCCAGCAGCACCTGCACCAGGAGTCCTGCGACTGCTCAACTTCCTGTCAGGACTAAGTGATGACTCTCAGCCTCGCGCTTCAGGTAGGGCTCCCCAGCTGCACATCTGCCATTCTGTCCACTTCTATAACTCCTTCCGCCGGAGCGAGATTGGCTGATGCCTTGTACTGTAATGAAGATCGCACTGTGGTGGTAAAGTCCTTTGCAGCTTGTAAACGTTTAACCAGTCCTGTTCCCCGACAGAACATCTTCAGACCAACCTTGTTGCTTAATCACGATTGGTTGATCGTTAACAACCTAATAATGTATGTGCTTGGGCAGTGGCAACTCATCACTTTTTATATGCATCACGTTGTAAATGTGCCTGGAAGATGTGCAGAGCATCAGTAAAATAACGTCTCTCATTGATCTTCCAGTGAAGTTTACATTCGCAGTGTGTTCCATATGCCCATGATTAGTCCAGTTTATTCTCCCATAGATGTTCTCTATTGGCTGCCCTAAACTTAATTCTATGATGCTTTTTCACAAGTTTATATGATTAGCAATCATTTTTATACATGTATTCATTTAGAATCATTATCTTTATAATTATTTTTGCATTGATTCATTTTATTAATTAAATGATCTGAAAATAAGCCAAATAAAATATTACAGTACTTCAAAATGTCATGTAACCATTTTTCATTTACACCATTTATCAGACGTCCTTATCCATAGTGACTTCTAATCAGTTGTTACAGGGACAGTCCCCCTGGAGACAGTGTCTTGAGTCTTGCTCAGGGACACAATGTAGTAAGTGGGGTTTGAACCTGGTTCTTCTGGTTCAAGGTCTTCAGGCAAGTGTGTTACCCACTAGGCTACTATCCCCATTAGTTTATTTTGAACGTAAACTTGCTTGAGACTGGCAACCTTTTTCCAAGACTCAACTCTTATTTTTAATGAAACTTAATGATGCATTTGTGATGGCATACTGGCTTCAAGTCTAAATAAAAGTCCCCAGTGTAAACAGGCAATTAGAATGAAGTGCTCTGAGATGGCGGCGTTGAGATTTTGCATTCCTCGCAAACAGTTATCGCTCTTCCCATAAATTTCTAGTTAGAGGGCATTTACACCACAATACGGATGATCGTGCCACGCTGTGCTCATTAAAGCAGATTTTATTTGGTATTGCTTCCTCTGGGCTGTAAACATCAGCGCTGGGAATGATGGAGTAAGCCAGGTCTCGCCGCGGCTACAAGTTGCTGAAGCTTCAAATTTACCTTTTAATGGCATTTGGAAAAAAAAAACGAATACGCTGACGTGTAGCAATTCAGTGGAGCAGTCGCTGATGGAATTATGCATATATTGCTGTTGTTTAAGCAAAGAGAACTGTCTCTGTCGCAGCTACATTGTGTGGCCGCACATTTGCAAATTTCTTTGATCGCTATTGTCAGCAAAATAAATAAATGGACACATACTTTACCGATCCAGTTTAGGCATAAACGGCACAATAAATAGAGGTAGTGCAAAAGAAAAGTACAAAAATGCTATTTATTTTATCAAATGAGATGTTAATAAAATACAAATATTAACGTAACCGAATGTAAATAGGAAAATATGTGTGTTATCTGGCATGATACAGATATAGACATGAGTGTAATAGACAAGTTTTGTAAAACCTAAAAAAAGAAACGTTTCTACGTTAATATTCGCATGCACAACACGTTAGCTTCAGAGGTGAGCAGAATGAAACGGCTGGCTCAGTTTGGCCATAGCCAGCCAATTGGATGTATTATTGTATGGAAATAAATGCCATTCCTCACATACGGCCCAGGATTAGTTGGATTTGCGCTCACACCAGCCAGAGCTTGCCCCGGTGCTTTGTCAGGAAGGCGGAACTGTGATTGGACGCGTTAGCTTTCAACCCAGGAGCATGTGCCGCTTTAGCGGCTGCTTGGGAGGGGAAGCTAATCAAACATTCATTATTGGGGCCACCTGTTTACTCCGGTGCATGCCCGGCAACTGTGTCCCCCGGTGAGGACCGCACGGCTCCGGAGGGCAAGGAGAGCGGGGCGGTCCGTCAGACCTCAACCGAACCGTCCTCAAGTGGCTCTGTGGCCGAGGCTCGCGGGCCTCGATCGACCCAGCGCGGTCCCCGCAACACTAACGCACGCGCTCACGTGCCACCTGAGACGTCAGCCCCCAGTCCATCACCGGCAAGAGCTCTTTCACACTCACCGAGTCATGTAATATTTGATAAACTCTATCTCACCTTCAAGGGGGGAAAAAAATACATAATAAAAAATCCTGAATATAAACTCTGGCAGTGACCGTGGAGTCGCTGAAACACCAGCGATTCGCAATCAGTCAGCCGCACGCTCCGGCAAGCCGGCTGACGGGGAATTTTCAGCCCTTATCCTAAAATATTGCAATTATTCAGGCAGGGGTTTCAAATTGGCTCGTGTGTGCAAGGATACTGTACATGGGAGGGATCCCGAAATAACTGAGAAGAGGCCCGTGACGGGTGGACGTTCCCTACAGTTTGTTTTCAGATGCATATCCCTGTCAGTGTGCCACTTCGCTCCCATTCTCTCCTTTTCACCATCAATCTTTCACTGCAACCCCACCACCACCCTCAGCCAGAAATCGGATTTAGCTAGGAGTGAAACACAGCCAAAGAAATGAGCTAAAAATCTAATTTTCCCAAATGAAATCAAGCAGCAAAGAAAAAAAAATTGGAGGGCTGAGAAATCGCACAGAAATAATATCACAGTCTGATACATATTTAAGCTTAACAGCCACTCATCCATCAATATACATACTGTATTCTGTTCAGCAGCCCATCGAGGATCAGAGGGGCCAAAATGAATTGTGTGCAGCTGCTGAAAGAGAGGAATAAATCAAAATTGGGATTTCGTTAATGCCGCCAAACACAACGATCCAGTAATATTCTCTCTCATGCAGTGGGACCTTCTGCATCAGTCTTATAACGTTGGCTAAATAACAGCGGGGCATTCAAAATGAGGGTTCAAACCATGAGGTGCCATTGATCTAGGCACACTGCTCCCCGGGCACCTGCCATAGCAGCCCACTGCTCACCAAGGGTGATGGTTAAATGCAGAGGACACATTTTGTTTTGTGCTGTGCTCTGCTGTGTATCACGATGAATTTTCACTTTGCTTACAGCATATGCTTCAAAAATATGATGCATACGTTACCAAAAACAGCTAATTAAAAAAAGAATTGACTTGACAGAAGGACACTCCTTAATCCATAAATATTTGGAATTTATTATTAGAATTTTTTTTTAAAGCATGCATGTGCTTCATTAACTTAATCAATTCATTATTCACAGATGCATTTGAAAAGCATTTGCGCTGACCCCGAGTGACATTGAAGCTGGGCAGTGGCGCATGAAGTCATTTTGTGTATATTGTCATGGAAAATTAATTCTCCATTCTCCATGTTACTTATATGAGCATGCAAATTTGTATTTTGCATGTCAAAATAGAGCTCAGTTCAAATGTTCTAACCTTAGCAATAATGCTAACATAAATACAGAAGCATTCCTAGTTATTAGTACTATTTGCATTTCTAATGAGTTGTGTTTGCCATTTGAATGTATTTTTGAATGCACATTTCATAATTATTGCAAATGTAGAAAGGCTTTTTGATATCTTTCCCGGAATTTTTCAGTCCAGCCATTTTCATTTCCGACCTGTAGCATGTGTTTTTAGGCTCTTAGCCATCACCTTGTGCTAATTACGCAAGGGCTAGAATGCTAATGTTCTTTTGGGGTTGGGCTGAGGATCAAGTAAAGAATATTTAATTGTACACACACATGCATATGTAAATTCTGAACAAACACAGAATGATTACGGTAAACAATAAATACTGGGCTCGGTAGCACTAATGCGGAATCAAACGCCTCAGATTTGTTCAGAGGTGCTAATTTTCTTGTTGATCTGAAACATCACAGACTGAAGGAACAGCTTCACCGCCAACACTGATGCCGTTCAATAAAGCGCCATGACCTCTCCAAGCTAATTAGTATTCTTTTTTTTTATCATAAACAGTCTTTTCTTTTTCTCATTTCAAAGTCCCCACTGCCCCTAGTTCAGACAAAGGCCTTCAAGTGAAGCCTTCAGGCCTTGGCATGTTTAACTTGCATCTCTTCTGCTCATTATTTTGTTTTTGCTCATCCAGTGCCTCTCATGCCTAATCCTTCACCTTCGAGATATGAATCATGGCAGCGGGAGACAGAAGTAAATGAGTTCCATCGTACAGTGTTAATGCCCGCTATTATTCTGAAGGTGAACCATCTGATTGTTTTTCCTGCCGCCGCTGTGAATTTCCTCACCCTGCTAAAGTTCACGCCGTGAAAGAACTTCCTTCCACACCACCTGACCTATATTAAAGCACACTTATATATATTTTTGCTTTTTTTTTTCTCCGCTTGACTATAAACTGACGAGCCATGATTTTTTTTTTTTTAATGCTTTGCGAGGTTGAAGGTCAAATGCAGAGCACTTTTCAGGAATGACTGTTCACAAATAGCACAGAATAGGTCTGAGACAGCTAGGACAAATTTTCAACCTGCCACTAAATTCTGTGCTAAGCGCTCAGAACTAAATGTCAGGTCAGGTCAAAGACGTCCCCATGATTTACATCAATAAATAGGTAAAACAATGAATGGAGCTTTAAGGATCCATGCAAAAATAAACAGAAAAAATGACCAAACAAAAAGGTAGTTAGTCTCTCTTCTTCAACATACAAATGACAACCAAGTAGCTCTTTCTGGTTCCATGTAAATCCTGAGGACGCCTCCTAATTTGGGCAGTGGTGGCCTAGCGGGTAAGGAACCGGACTCGTAATCAGAAGTAACCCAACCACCAAGGTGCCAATGAGGTGCCACTGAGCAAAATACCGTCCCCATAGACTGCTCCGCCTGTCATGGCTGCCCACTGCTCACCAAGGTGATGGGGTTAAATTCAGAGGATACATTTAACTGTGTGATCGTGTGCTCTGCTGCAGTGTTTCATGATCGCTTCACTGTCACATTTTCACTTAGCATGAAAATAGAGCTCATAGTGTCATTGTCTGATAGGACTAATGAACGCATCTCAATTCTTCCTCCTCCAGGATTAGGAAAAGCACAGAGACAAGTGTCTGGACTATGGTTCTTAAAGATGACCCTGGACTCATTGGCTGGACGTGGCGTGTTGGGAACTACTTTATTCTCTCCGTGTCTCTCATTGCAATTCAAGTGCAGTCGGACCTTGAGTTTCCAAAGGACAAACACTACACATGGAAAACAGGTAAATGGCGCCAAATCTACCCCTGTCGACGATTTACACCAGATCACCCTCATTTACCAGCGCTGCCTTGGAATTTTAGTGCCAAGTGGGTTGCATATGGACAAAGCGATTAATGCCGTTTCAATCCGAGAAACAATATGCGAAGAGGCTGTTATTTGTTTGGGCCCACTTATCGATCACCACTCCTCAAGCAGCCACGGGGCTCTGGATAAATAAAGAAATGTGTTATTTATTTATTGTATTTATTTACACCAAGGCACCGGCCTGGGTGTGTTGGCATTCTATTCAAGATTATGCCCCAAGTGCCCCAAACCTTACACCAACAAACACAATGTTTTTTTTTTCACTGTCAACGTCAAACACTATAGATAAAAAAAAAAAAAAAAAAAACAGTTTTGGTGTTAACCAGTGTAATTATTTTCTAGAATGTATAGGGAGAGGTTTATGGACATGGCTGCTGTTATTGCTCAGATAAGAAAGCATTGAGCGTGAGGGTGATGGAACCATTGCACACATAGTTCATACTGCAGGCCTTAATCCTCAATTCCGATTTTTGTGTTTGCCTGTTCGCATTACTCTTTTTATCCTGGCCATTTATTAGATTTTTTTAGTGAAACTACCCGGTTACGATACAAGCCTTCCTGTTATTTCCTGAACAGATTATTAAATCCAGCACCTCGCTGCGCTTCCACTGGCTAACCTTTGTGAGGTCCTCCATATTTGACATTCAGACGCGAATTCCACCTGCAGCTCCCACGAAAGTCGATTGAGATTGACATAAAAGTTGCGTGAATTCCTATTTCCCCAATCAGACGTAGCTGTTTCTGATTTCTTTCCACATACTGAAGGGTCTCCGGTTCCAGGTGACTTCCATGTGGTGTTCACACTGTCATGAAAAAAAGAAAAAAAAAACAGATATGAGTCACATATCTGGCAACATTCGTCCTGCAGTTTGAACATAGCCATATGTGTTCCTGACTATGTGTTCCTCATAGTCACCGAATGTGGCCCACATGTCTTGTGCACGCCTCAATTACGAGGCCAGATGCTCCTGCCTTTAACCCTCTTCGTCTTGGTTGTATGTTTGATTTTCCGTTGGTTGTGTAAGAAGATGCACGTTCAAGGAGCCCCATTTATGTAATGAATGACAAGCAAGACCTGCTTTGGGGAGTGATTTCGACAGTGCCACAGGAGGATATTGCCTGTTAGGCTAATAATATATGCTTTTCTGAAAGATTATCCATCTCCAGGCTGTTTGTGACAGTCTCTGCAGTGAACGTAATCGCGTTTAATGATGTATACACTAATCTGTCCCAAGATGTGAAAGCTACAGTAAGTAATTACTTACCAATGTTGCATCTAGTGAATTTATGACTAGGGTAAAGGCACAGAGATAGTATTTTCAGCCTGCTCTTTGCTTTATAAACTATGAACTCTGTATTGTACCATTGGTTCTGTTTTAAATTATGGATTTCTTTCCACCAAGGGTCTGGAAAAAAAAAATTTTGTAATACCATATGCTGTATACGGTAATAATCAGTGGCTATGACAATGTTCTGATTGTAAGAACATATTGGACTCCATTATGAAGCATTCACAGGTACACATGGAGAACTTTCTCCTTAATCCACAAAAGCCTTGACGAGCGATATGATCCCTCCCCCACTTCATTTCGCACCCTGCAGTCATGTGGTGATCCAGCACCAGTGATAAAGAGGCTGATTAATTCCACTTGAAGGGGCACACTTTCAAAAGAGGGGATCTAACAGGAACAGCAGAAATGAGGATTTAACTCCCTTGCAGGGCTCATGCAGTATTTCCTTTTTTCCTGGATTCAGTGTTTAACCAGAGATGAGAAACCACTTCTTGCGGGACGGAATCTCACCTTGGCACTTTTCAGCATTTATGCAGCGTAGCCCTCAGAAATCTCATATATTAAAAATGTTAATATTTCATGCGCAAATTAGCATATGGCTGAATCGGTTGTTTGTGTGTATGATGCCCCATTATTGACAGGACCAAATCATTTGCATGGTTTCCACCTTTGGTCATGAAAATCTTTGTCATTAATTTTCATTCAGGAGCTTAGTGAGAGCTTTTCTTTTTTATCTGTAATTAAAATAAACCCAGTCATGTAGTCTCACAATATTTGACTCAGCCATCTCCCCAGCTCAGCCCAAGCCTGAGCAATAATGCAATTTTTTTTTTGCATGGGTCATTCTCTCGACAGTGTGCCTGTGGGTGTGAAATGTGAGCGGTTGTGTGATTTTGCATTTGACCTTCATCAGCGTCTGCGAGACTGGAGCACCCAAGGCAGTGGCTAATGGGCCAATCGTTTGGCCCTTTAAACAAAGCTGCCTCATTAGGCCCTTTTTTTCAAATAATAAAAAATACAATGCATTTACCCTCTCGCCCAGGAAGAATGACAGACTGGGATAATGTGCTGGCTTGTGGAGCACATCCACACACCATGATACATGTTGTGCTCAGTGCACACTGCACTTCACGACTACCTGGGGCCTCTGGTGTAAAACACAATTATAAAATGAACAAACCAGAATTTCTTTGGAAGAATTGTACTCAAGAGCACTGCTTTAGACGAAAGTCTAAATCCTTTTGGCTGCCTTGAAGCAGTCACAAATGCAAGGACAGGGATGGTTTATTCAAACTGATCTGCGCAAAACACAAGTCCATATATATATCACAGGCACAATGTCAAATCCAGAAATCAAGGGAAAGCAAAGCATGAAACAAGAAAATAGGAGGATGACAAGAATCAGAACTGCTGCAGTTCAGCATACAAAACAGACAAAGAAAAAGCAAGATTTTGTATACAGTGGGATCACAAGCGAAACAAACTAGACGAAGCTATCTAAATGAAAAAGTGAGGTACAGACCAAAAGTTTGGACACACCTTCTCATTCAATGTGCTTTTTTTATTTTCATGATCATTTACGTTGGTAGATTCTTGCTGAAGGCAACAAAACTATGAATGAACACATGTGGAGTTATGTACTTAACAAAAAAGGGGAATCAACTTTATATTCTAGTTTCTTCAAAATAGCCACCCTTTGCTCTGATAACTGCTTTGCACACTCTTGGCATTCTCTCGATGAGCTTCAAGAGGTCGTCACCTGAAATGGTTCTCCAACAGTCTTGAAGGAGTTCAGGCTGTGGTGGCCAGGGCTCCACTTTTTGTTAAATACATAACTCCACATGTGTTCATTCATAGTTCTGATGCCTTCAGTGAGAATCTACCAACGTAAATGGTCATGAAAATAAAGAAAACACATTGAATGAGAAGGTGTGTCCGAACTTGTGGCCTGTACTCTGTGTGTGTGTGTGTGTGTGTGTGTGTGTGTGTGTGTGTGTGTGTGTGTGTGTGTGTGTGTGTGTGTATACACATATATATATACATATATATATATTCAAATTCAGACAGCATCATCTTAAACTAGCAATTATAATACAAATAAGCATTTGCAAGATAGGCTTCATCCTTTTATCAATGCCTTTAATATCTGTCTGGAAAATGCAGCATCAATCAAAAAAGACATTTTGTTTTATTGTTGCATAAAAAGCCTAAAGAGAATAGTTTCCCCAACATTTTCTTCAGCACATCATCATTTCTCAGCTGGAAAAAATACACTACATGTGTACTTGCGGTTAAGAAACTATAATTTAACCATACCAGCAGGTATGACATTTCTCAACTTAACTGGGAATCCCACTGCAAATCACTTGATTAATTATCCCCATTATGCTTTCACCATGCCCAGCTGTTAATTTTTCTCGAGTTTTTCGAAGCATATGTTATGAGATATTTGTTGTAAATCTTCAAGCTCCATACTAATTACAATCGAGTCTGCAAGATAACTTTTGCTTATCCTGGCATAATTTTATTCCGTTGTTTTTTTCCTTCTTTACAATGAGCTGAATGTTGCCAGTGAGTTCACTCTCTCAACCAGTAATTAGTACTGTGTGCTTTGTGTGCATGGAAACATCAGACTTTGCATATTCAGTACACAGAATCAATTGTGAAGTAGGTTTAGCAATTTTTTTGCATACATGTAAACTAAGCTATGATGGAAACGGTGTGATCTAAGTAAAGGAATTCTGCCTCTCCATCACACTGGCCGTAATGTATTGCAGAATGGAGTTTGGGGGGGGCTCTTGCAGCTCTTGCTATTTCATATCCGTTGCGTAGTGCTCAGATTCTGACTGATCCTCCCCTTTAGATGAGCTGGGTTTCCCAGCATCTTAAGGGTGATTTTTATTATCCCAGCTACATGTGCGCCCACAATCAGATGAAAGCCAGTGGAGCTTGTGCTGCAGAACAATGAAGCCATGCTAATGCATAAAACAAAACCTAAACCGAAACAGGAAGGCTGATACACAGGCTTTGTGGTTATTTTATATCAAATGTGTGATATGAAAACTATAAATATCAGATAGGGCATTGAACACCATGTGACCAACACACACAGGGGTCCTTTGACCATGGAAAAAGATGAGGATTTCCACTATATATGTGAGGATGTCTGCTTTCTAAACCCTTTCTTCAGCTCCTGTAAATCAAGTTTGTTATGTGCCTGAACTTCCTGGCCCTTGGAGGACCATGCGTCATCCTAAAAATAAAGAAATAAATAAAAATCACCACCAAACATGGCGGTTTGGTGCGTTTTGTCCTGGATGTTTATAGCTCTGTTTTTTACACGATGGAAAGATGTACTGCTTTACCCTTGAGTTATGAATGGCCTGCTGCAAATGAGACTGATGTACAGTACATCAGGGCATTTTATTATCAAAATACACATTTATCGATTTGTTTTATAGTGCATCCACCCGAATGCGGTAATAACTTATGAGACGGAGCGACTGTAATTCTATGCGTCGCCCCGGGACAACGCGTTGTGGTGTAACAAATAACTTGTGACTTTTATCATTTTGACAGATGGATTGAAATTATTATTAAAAAGATGTGCATAGTCTGATATGCCTTATCTGCAATTATATATGCTGAACATTAGACCAATGATAAGAAGTACATTGTAATTACTATTATTATATTATTACCCATATTGCTCAAGAGGCGTTTAGAATGCCCTTTGAACTCTATATAATAGAATATGAAAGCATATCTTAATTTCTTAAAACTACAGCCATTGATATTTTTGTAGTATAAAGAGTTATATATTAAATTTCTTATATTTAGAAAATTTGCATAAAGCTGTTAAATATATAGTTAAAGAACTTTATTGGTTTCAGTAGCTTTAATGGAAGCTTATGGGTTTTTAGTTGACGCTTCCTGACTTTTAATCTTGTTTTCCGGCCACTGAAATTGATTAACATGTGAGAGAAGCTTATTCACGGAAACACATCATGTAGATCTTCTGAAGTTCTCCAGGGTGTTTTTAATGTTGTGTTGTGCCCCTCCAGTCAGTTTTCTGCTGCCAAGTGTCACAGTGCTGCAACATTAAAACCACCGGCTCATACACTGACTGCTTCTGACTACCTCTGAAAGAGTCCTGTCATATCTGGTCCCAAGACCAATTAGTAGCAGATTTTCCTTTTAATTGTTCTCAGGGTCCAGATCTGGGGAAATCGAAGGCAACATTTTAACGCCGATCTGATTGATATGAATTGCTTATTTCTTTCCCATATTGTTGCCTTCTGTCCAATTTAGTGGAGCGGGTTTGGGGTTCGTCCATATTGGATTGCTAAATCTGCCTAAGACCCTCTTGAGGTTTTAATGATATAGTCTCCATGCAACATCCAAATTAAACGTGGGAACTTGGTTTTGAGAGCACCGGCAATGATTCCTGCGAATGAGAAATCAATAAGGCTTTCATTAAGGACTGTGGGTTCATCTAGGCCCTTTGTTACAGTATCTCTCCAGCTCAAAGCCTCTTCTGTCGAGAAGAAAAGACCTCAGAGGGATCTGCTATTGACATTCTACTGTTTATCTGTTAATAAGTGATTGGCAGTCAATATTTAGTAAAATGATGTAGTTTTTCTGCCGAGAATATGTTTTCAGTAATTGCACAGTGCGTGTCCACAAAAAAATTTGCCACAATCGTACCCCTCAGCATAATCTGCGGCAAGCAGCTTACGTGTTCCTGAAGTGAACATTTTCTTGAAGATATCATAGCCCTTGTATGATGCTTGGGCCTGTGGGACCCATTTCGATGTTTACCACAAAAAACTCTTGGATATGAACACCACACAAGGGTTAAGATGGCATAATTCCTGGTTTATACGTAATAGATGTTGAAGTGGGTGTTTCTTATTATAGCATATGCATAACTTTCCATATTTTATTTATGTCCTGGCTACATAGTTCAAATCATTTGTTTTTCTTCAGCAGGAGTTCATCCAAACCTGAGAAGGTGCAGCTATACGCTAAAGCTGCTTGGTGCTCACAGCAAGAAGCAAGGATTAACTTCTATATGTTCATGGCTGTTACATATATGTGATGAAAAGAAGTCACAGCATCACAGATTCATTGCAAAGGTTTGTGTGAGTGAGAATGCTCCAGTCTGGTAATGGTCAGGTTATCAAAGCGACCTTGGGAAAAACTCTGAAGGTCAGGCTTCAAAGCTCTCCCGGCATTGATCATGTGATCGAGATTTCTCCACGCACACTGTGCCACGCTGTCTCTTGCTGTCATGAAAGCTGATGCCTGGTCCCACTGGACCCACCAGAGAGGCTTTTTCTAGCAGCCAGCTCGTAGTCCCGGGGGAGTGTCTTCTGCTGAGAGTTACAGTAGATTTCACAGAAGCTCCTGTCGTCTTATTCTCCGGGAAGAAAAAAAAACTAGTTGTGAAAAGGTTTCATGTCAGGCATATGCTGGCGCCTTGAGCGGTAATGAAAGATGATTTTCTACAGGAAATTATGCAAAAAGGGGCCAGAGGCCAAATGCTAATTATTTTAGAAAGAAATTGGACTTTGTATTTTTAGAGAAAAGGAGGATTCTATTCTCAGTCCAAGTTAGCAATCAATATCAGGATATCTCAGCATACACACCACATATACATAAATCCTGACTTTGCATTCTGATTGGCTAAGACAACATGCCTTTAAATATTACTCGACTGGATTCACCTTTTTTAACCAATCACAGGTAAAAAAAAAACATGCATCTGCACCTTGCCTAATTGAATGGTGTTGCTTAGCAACAGAGCAAATGGATTTTTATCACTGAGGCAAAATCTTAAGTTTCTCACTGGGCATCTGACTTCTGTGTTATGTTTTGTCACCCATTCATAAATAATAAAGACAGAACGTTGCTGTGTTTTTATATATGCATTCTGAAAATTCCTGTAAGACAATCACAATGAAGGTTAGAACTGGCAGATGTATAAATGAGGCATAATCCACTGGGAGTTATGATAATCCAAGATTCACGTTTGTTTGGCTCTCATGAAAATGCTCATCCTGGATTATCCCTAATTTATACTGTTAGTTCTAACCGTGAAATTTGATCATTGTGAGAGGAGTTCTAAGAGTGTTGCCATTAGTGCTGTTTTTGTCAATGAAATTTATGACAAAATATCTCCGTCAATGAACCTTTTTGACATGATGAGGATGACACGAGACATCAATGCTGGTTATTTGATGATAACTAATCAAATAGATCATGTAATTTTGTTGAAAAATAAAAACAAGACTAAATATGGTTTATGTAAAATGGGAAATCCCAGGTCTATGGAAATTTGTGCTTTGGTTTCCCATCTTACATTTACAGTATACAAACTAGAGTAAAATGTCTTTTAATCATGCTATTATATCGCAGTTCCAGTTTAACTTATACTACTTATTTCATCTTAAAATGTTTGAAGTTTTTTAAGTCATTATTAGTCATTAAGCAATAAACATAAACCAGTTGTTGCATAATTGCATTAATAAAATTGAGGTATCGCAATGCTGTAAGATATCTGTACCAGTGCTTTAGTTGAAAAAGAGAAAATGATCCCTGGTGATCACAGTATAGTGTCCTCTTTGGTTTATTTCTGCTTAATTGTTGCAAAAGCCATTTGCAAACGTTTCTGCAAATTAAGCTGTGATGTAATTGCAATGAAGCACTATTGCCATACAATAGCCCATTTTCACTGAAACGCAGAGATTGAATTGCATCCTCTCGTGTCTCTTTTTGTGTCTGTGCACATGTGCCTCTTGGCCCTTGGTTCTGGCAGACCGCTGAGACTATTGCACTTTGGCACTCAGACTTAAAAACCCAGAGTGAGGGCTGTTCATTTATGAAAGTCACAGTCAGTGTACCAGATAGCGCAGTCAGGGCACTGACTTGGCGAGCCCACTGTCTGCCATCTTGGTCGCACGCCAGGCCTCAGCATATCCAAGGAGTGTCAGACGGCAGCACAAAGCCCTATTGAGAACGGGCGATGAGTCCAGGTTCCGGGTTCAGTGACCGGAGGGTAGGGCTCAGTGCATGCACCCCCGGCCGTTTAACCCAACAAGACTGACCCGGGTTCGATTTGTTTCGAACAACTGCTTGCACAGGAGCAAGAGTGTCAGTGACACATGAGAGGTTCTTAAGGAAAGAAAGAAAGAAAGGGAGCATGAGAAAGTAAGAATTGGCCAAAAGTACATCATTTTCCAGTAGGGAGCATACCTCGGTGCTACAAATACCCCAGTGCTAATGTTGTCCTCCTGTCATCGGGAATGAGTCTCCCAGCTGGTACAGACGTATATACAGTCAAATTGGCTCCCCTGTGATTAGATTTCGGTGCGAGTGCTGCGTTCAGCACACCTTGGCTCCTTCCACTTCTTCGTTGGCGGGTGATTAACATGATATTACATGGCCCCGGGGCCACTGTGGGCCCCCTCACTGCAGGAGCGGATGGCGTCTTGCTGCTGTCACATCCCGCTCAGTTCTGGGGCTGCGATAATGGGACGTGCTGTCTTCGCGCATTGAATGCAGCCGCCCAAGTTTTCGCTCTCAATTTGACCCGGGGGTCTCTTGCGCCGTGGCTGAGGAGTCTGGGTAAACAATGCACTTACCAGCCCCAATGAAATGTGATTTAAAGCTTTCCTTGCTTTTATTTATATATATATATATATATATATATATATTCTTTTTCCATTCGCTAATGCTTCCAAATGTACTGTCGAAGGCAAAACTGGCACCCCCGCTATCGATTCTCTTATTTTCGGCCATCTTTTCTTGTTCATTTTCTCATTACTGTCTCCCGAGTGGAGACCAAAAGAAGCGTATTGGTGTGAAGAGGAGGAGCGGGGTATTGAGCTTGATGGTCACGGCAAGTCAATTGTACTGATTCACTGGTGTAATGCTATAAATATTAAAGTGCCGCTGCCTTATTGCCAGTGATGTCCAATAGATCAGGGTGTCGAGGCAGATGTGGCGACGGAGAGCCTCGGAGAGCCAAACAAGAGCGAGGACCTTCCTGTTTCGCAAATGTCGTGATGTTGGATTGTTTTATTATACTTGCGGAGAACAATTTTAATTCCTCGAAGGACTGTTTACTTTTTTGTAAAAATATTTTGTGCTTTTTGTCAGCATCTTTAAAAAAAAAAAAAAAAAAAAAACTCAATCTTATAAAGAGCCCTTCTGTATACTGAGGCGTAAGTGGTTGCCCGAACCGGTGAAAAATCCATATTTTGTTTTACAAACAGGAAGTTTCATTAGAGAGCGTGTATCCAGCCCATCTGGGAATGCAGATCTCAGATGGTAGGCAGAGGAAGTCTAAATGAGGAGCTCCTGAGGTTGCATCTCAATGAGTTGAGGGAGGGCATAGGCATGCACTAATAAACAGACACCTTGAGGAAGCATCTGCGAAGCGTGTTTACCTTTAAGGGGGCTATGTGGGCTGCTCTCGATCAAAGAGACGACGGTGGGCTTCATAAATATTAGGTACATGTGCATGTTAACTTAATAATGGGGCAGGGCACAAACATTACAGTATCATTGAACAATTCATGTGTTTGTTTTATTATGCTGCATGTGCTGCTTTAGCTTTATCATTTTAGATGTAATTGCATCTAAACCTGAAACCCAAGGTGTGGTTCCTTTTACATCCAAAAACATATATATGCATTTTTTTTAAATCCTCCATCGATTCTCAGAACACAACAGCACCTACTGTTCCCTGGAGAAACTCGACATGGTAGGGGTTTTACTGGGACTGTGGAAATATGCCGAATTTTACACAGAATTTTTCAGCTCTTCTCCAATGATAGCACAAAGGTGTAAATATTTGTTACTTTCAGAGACTCTCTTGCACTTCATTTATCATTGGAAAGGTGAATCCCATCTTTTACTTATATTTTAGTTGTGATCTACATGCAGTGTTTTTGCCTTGTAGGGGTCCAAGATGGTTGTTTGAAAGCTTTTTTGCATTAGAGCAGCTTTACATAAAACCCAAGCAAGTTTGAAGTTTGCTGTACAAAGTCAAATTTATTTGGTTGCAGGTTTAAAAGGTTTAGTGTCGACTTGTGCACAGTAAGAAGCACTGCAGAAGAAATCTTACCTCTGCTAATGATGTTCTGGACGGCATGGATGCATGCGAACGATGGTTGAAGAGTCCACAGCCACAATGTTAAGGCTCATTTATGCCCAGCATTAAAGATGGATACGGATATGCATATGCATATGGAGGAAGCCTTTTGTCCACACTCAGCATTCATTTTGTCCTTATTTGTGGAAAGAGCAGTGTCACTGGAAACCCAGGGGTTAGTACAGTCAATATTTTTGAAGAAAGTTATGTAAGATGGTACATTTTTAAATTTGAGGTTCAAACCCCACTTACTTCCATTGCGTCCCTGAGCCAGGGAGACTGTAACAACTGGACAAGGGCATATGATAAATGCCATAAATGTAAATGTTAAATAACAGGTATGAACATTCAATACTTTGAATCAAAAAGTGAACACACCATAACTTCAGATTCTGTGCCATTAAAACAAATATAGAAAACTGTAGTAGGCCAAGCCATCTATTCTTTGCCTTCCAAAACCAGGTCTGTTCTCATGCACGGCACAAAATTGCAGAGGTGATTCTTTTTCCACGCACAAGAGCTTGGTAGTTCACAGGCAGATTGAATTCATGCCCTGGCCTGTTTTTTGATCAGAAAACAGACATCCCATGGCGAGAGGCACCTCAGCGCTGCATGTTCCTAGGAGGACAATCCTTTCATATGCCCTCATTAGCACCCAATTATCCCTGATGTACATGAGAATGCTGCATCTGCATGACTTCCTTGCTGTCTGGAGCCCACGTCCTTTCTGGTGACATAAAGAGACAGCTGAGGCACCTCTGTGTGTGAGCTCCGCTGCATCGTTTTCTCTTTTTGAACATGGGTATAAAGATCCCCTACTGGGCAAAAGACCTCCGGGAAAGTGGTGTCATATTCTGTGAAGAACTACCTCCTGTGTGTGCCCTGCGCCACCAGAAATAGCTAACCCCTTCAAACCCACGACACTTCAGAAATCAGGAGGTGCTTCCTCATTGAGGAACTCTTCCAACAGTAATTGATTAATACAAATTATAGAGGTGTGGTGAAGTGCACACATGTAAACACACATACACACATATATATATGTGTGTGTGTGATGCACATGCATCCTGTTCCATTGCAGCCTTATCGTGGAACATCTATCAAGAAAATGGATGCACTGATGAACTGATGTGTGGCCGTGTCGCAAATGAGCTCTTTTGTCTTTTGCAAGTTGGAAATTGTTAGCCTGTGTCAAAAAAAAAAAAAGTTGTTTAGTTGAGGAGGTGTCAGTCCTCAGCCCCGCTGCTTCTCTCCATGCCATTCCACCGCTGCGACACAGCTCTCCCTAATGACACTCTGGGGAATCATTTCCTTATGTTTGTGTCACTTCGCAGCCTGATCCCATTCATCCCTCCAAAATGGATATGAAATAAACATGTCTATCAGAGCGCAAGGAGATGATTATCTCTCGTGGCTATCACAGGGTTTTAGGCTAGATCAAGGGGAGAAAAATGCCTCCTCTTTTTTATCACCCTGATGACCTGAAAGTGGCATCATAATTGGTTCTATTACGAGTGACAGGTATGAATTATTTTGTCACTTGCCTCATTAAATGCCAGCCAATTTCTTTCTTTCGTACACTTTCAACGGGCAAGACTGACCATTCCCTTCATTTGTGAGCATCTATGTAGACAAACAGACTTGTTTTTTTAATACTGTGGCTTTCCTGCTGTCCTCTTAATTGCTAATATTTTTGGACATTTCTGTCATCTCTTTCCAAACCTAAAAAGCTTCATTAAGAGAACCGATACATTCTCCTTCCCAAAATGCCCCCCCTAAATTTAACAGTGGTTCCACACACCTGGGTTTCATATCTCCAGACACACCCAGTCCTGACTACTGCCACACCTGTTCAAGAAAAAAAAAACACTTAAAAAAGACCTGCCTGACAAAGTGCTCTACACCAGAGAGCCAGAAATTCAGGAACAAATGAGAAAGAAAGTAATTGAGATCTATCAGTCTGGAAAGGTTTTTAAAACCATTTCTAAAGCTTTGGAGCTCCAGTGAACCACAGTGAGAGCCATTATCCACAAATGGCGAAAACATGGGACAGTGGTGAACCTGCCCATGAGTGGCCAGCACGCCAAAATTCTCCCGAGAGCTCACAAAAGACCCCACAACAACATTCGAAGAACTTCAGGCCTCAATTGCCTCAGTTTTAATCAGTGATCGGGACTCCACCGTAAGAAAGAGACTGGGCAAAAATGGCATCCAAGACGAAAACCACTGCTGAGCAATAAGAACACTTAAGGTGCTCTCAGATTTGCCAGAAACATCTTGATGATCCCCAAGACTCTGTGGACTGATAAGACAAAAGCTTAACTTTATGGAAAGTGCGTATCCCATTAGATCTGGCGTAAAAGTGACACTACATTTTATGAAAAGGAACATACCAACAGTAAAATTGTGCGATCGTTGTGTTGTTTACTTGCGTCGACTCTGACCAAGTATCAGAAATCAGAAGTTAGTCTACAGCTAGGCAGGTTCCTGCCAGCAGAAGGTAGCAACATATCACATATCATGCACGGGTTTGTGTGGCACGTTCAGCAGCTGTGGCCAGTCTGCAAGCTTAAGACATTTTCCTCTTGTTTGCACTGCCTGCTGAACGGGCAGCTCATTAGCAGTGGGGTCTTGTTTATGGCAGTATGAGACCCTCTCCCCCGCCCCGCGCCCTTCGCCGCATATTGTCATGCGCTGGATCCCACATTAAACGTCATGAATACGCCATGAAACCGTTTCATATTTAGATGAACACATCGTTCGCCGCGCTTTTGATTGCTCACAGGACTTGTGCGGCACAGTTGGCGCCGTGCGAGCGCCATCTGTGCCAAATTACAGAGGAGCTTGTCTCAGCTTTTGTCATGCATCAGGAGCCGACAACACAGAGGGCCGGCAGCTGCCTTTCACGCAGCCGAATGTCTAAAACGGGCGCTGTCCCGTGCGCCTTGGTGTCCTCGGTGAGGCCACGTGTGGCCCAGGCTCTGTACAGCAGTCTCAGGTTGCCATGGTAAATGATGATACCTCGTCATTTATTAATTCAACGGGTTCTTTAGTGAGGCACCCACACTAAAAATATGCCACCAGGATATCGGGGAGCTTTCCCGTGTGACACGACCCCATGTCACAGCTGTTTTTTTTTTTTTTTTTTAAAAGAGCAGCAAGAAACACCTTTAATAATGTACCCATGTTCATGGGCAAGAAAAAAATCACAAATGTTGGATAAAGCACAAATGTTGTATAAATCATTCAACAAAAACTTATTCGACCAACTGCTGTCCGGAAAATTGCTTTCAATTGCTCCTTTTGTATTTTAAGATAAAGAAATTCAATTTGTCTAACACACAATTAAGTGTTTAACTTAATAATGAGTCACAGAATGATCTGTCGCACCTGTTTACTGTATTAAATTTGTTTTCTATTGTGGAGAATTAATGAAACCTTAAATATTGCGGAAGCATCAATGACTTGGGCTTTTAATTGCAAATTAAATAGTCAAGCTGATAGATTACAGTAAATGCAAAGTCACCTGAGATTGTGTTGTGCACGCCTTCCATTGTAAAGATGGTGTCCTGAACTGCGGCTCCCATTTAAATCAAGGTTTGTGCCACTCATGACACGTTCCTGCGACAGCAGTTGAGATGACAGCATGTGATCAAAAAGCTGTCGGGTGAATGGAGGTCAAAATAAAGGGAAGTCCCACAACTGGGATTTTGCATGTGTGTCCGTAAGAAGCAAAGCCTTTGTACACACACTGCAAAGACGTTTTAGTCATTTATATTGTTTGCTGAAAATATCCTGTTGGATGCTGTGCAGGTTAAATTTTACAAAATTGGATTTCCACCATGTCCAGAAGTACCAAGTCTGCTGTCTTGGATGGATTTGCAATGAAAATGCAATTAGCTGACGTTAATCCATTAATCCTGATATTTGACACGATTGCTTTGAAAAATATTTGAAAAATTGCTAAGCAATAATATTGATCACAATCCCACCTACCGGTCATCACATTGCCATGATTCAAGGAATGGGAGGACCCAGGCACAGGTGCTAAACAAAAAATATCTTTATTTCACACTGGACAGACATATAGGGCTCTACTTTGGGAAAGTGGAAGTGGAAACGGGAAAAAGGAAAGGCTCAACCTGCTGGTGTGGACCGCTCGGGGTCTGCCCTGCGGTCGCGCCAACCCACCGACTAGAACACACTGAAATCCAATCATTTCAATACAAGTTCAACTATTTTCACGTGTGTTTCAGATTTGTGGTCAGATCAGGGTCAACATTCATTTAAATAACGGTTACAAGGCACTGCTTGGTGAACAAAATCTGAACAAAGACATTTGTATTTCCTTGTTTTTTACACAGCAATTTAGGGTAAAGTAGAGAGATTTAATGCCAACTGGGTTGAAGTGTGTTCTGCACAGCTGTGTAAGATCCATTAAATAAAGTGCAGTTTCAACCAAAAAAAAAAGAAGAAAAACACCCGCTGTGTTTCCCTTAAAACACTACTTTGCAAGTGTGCGTTCGTGCACAGTGCTAATTTATACGAGGCCTTGTTTGATGGCTGCTGTTATCTAGCTGTGCTTTAATAAAGGACAGGGACTTTGTGATCTTCAGCAGAGATAGTGATGTTCCGAGTTTGAGTGGCCCACCACAGATGGTGTTGCCAGACTGTATCCTGCCTGCGTTGTCATAGTGACTTCTTTTTGCACAATAATTTATGGAATGGAACGATTTCACTTCCAGGTAAACAGCAAAAATGAAGTGAGAGACGTCCACCTCTGGTTATTTGTCTGTGAATAAAAGTGCACATATGGGAGCGTTCCAAAGCTGCTTCATAGGTTGCTATAGAAAACGTTCCACGTGGAACATTTGCGGTTCTTTGTGGCCTAAGGCTTGATGCACATCAAAAACAGCAGTTTAGGACTAACTTACCTTGAAATATTGTCTTTGGTACCATTTTGAAAACCTCTAACAGAACAATAATAACAATATCCCCCATATGAGGATGTAACAGTTTACACCACCATGTTTAATGTATCCAGCAGATCTAACAAATGTGAAAAGGTTCCAAAAATTATATACAAGAAAAAAAAAATGGACCCGTATTTACCACATTGGTGTAAACGTGGATTACACTTGGTAACTGTAGGGGGAGCCCATGAGCAAAAATGCATGCCTTCTTCCTTGAACACACATTAGTGACTTGTCTTATTTTACTGTGAGATTTTATTGCATATTGCCCCATCCCTTGCACATTTGCCTACTTGGGGATTAGTTTTTAAAGGATTTTTTTTTTTGTGCCGGTAACCGAATGTTCTGGTATGTTGTGTAGCACCTGTACTCTCTAGAACTCTGACCTCTGTTAGAGCGGCGAGCTAATAAGCACAGATTCTCAAGTGTCCTCGTCCGTGCCTTGCAAACAAGGTCCTTCGTTTCGTGATTAAAGTGTCCAGCGCGGAGGCTTGAACAGAAGGACCCTGAGTTTGCGCTTTAAGACGGAGGTATGAAGGAAACATTTGTCTCTTTCCCTGGATCTTCCCCACTGTCCCACCCCTACCGTCATGCTGTGCTTCACCATTAGCTCCCCTTCTCCGGGGCCAGATATGAGATGTTTCTGCTCAAGCCCTCGGGAGGGAGGAAGCCAACATTTCTGATGGTCAGAAAGGAAGTGTAGGTGGTCCCTGATCCAATTAGTGGTCACCTCCTAGAGCTTTTAAGTGAGACGACTTGGACGGTGAAAGGATCTGCAATCTAAACCTGAGGGGTGTTTGAGAGCGGGGTAGAGTGGGCCGTCAGGTGACGGATGGTGTCCTTTGTATTTTCCAGTCGTAATTTGCTCGGAAATGAGAGGTTCTCTCTGTTTGTTTTTTGCATTGAGGCCAGAAGTTGATTTCATTATCGCCCCTGGAGACTGATCGTTTTTTTTTTTTTCCGGCAGCAGCCGCCACAGCATGTGCAGAAGTGCTTATGCTTTCAATTAAAATTCTCCTCCTTTTTTGGTCGGGGGAGGGTGCTCTTTTTTGACATAATTTTGGCAAAAGTTTCATACAGTGTCCCAGATGGCGCATCTTTATTACTGCCCAGAGGGTTTTTTTTTTTGTTCATTAATAATAAATATTTCATAAAATTACACAATCACTTAATATTTTTGTCCAGTCTTATTTTTACAAATAAATTATTATTTTAATTATTATATAAACTTCTCAAAGTCCTTGACCTTTTAGTTTGAGTTACAGTTTGTTGGTCTTATAATGCCTCTCACCAGTCATATACATAATTAACAAGGCAGTTTGTCAGTGTCAAACTGCTTCACTGCCATACTGCCTCAAAAATGTATAATTCTAACCAGTGTTTTACTGTCATAAGCCATTGCAACACATCTGTCCAGTGGGCAGAATATGCAAATCCATGGGTAGCGTGCCAGCTAATTTTATCCATATTTACGTGTGGGATGGAGCCCAACACAGGTCAATCTACAACACATAATGTAGGTTACTTACCAGGAGTTTGAGCTCATTTGAGTTTCATTATAAGACCATTTTGCAGAAGATCACTGTATGTATTCGACGACAACATTTTTAAACCAGTTCAGAAGAATTAAGAGGCACACAAGCTATATTCACAATAGATAGCAGAAATGCAGAAAGCATGTAGTATACAGCTCTGTAGAAACGTTATATAAGTCTAAAACTAGTCTGAAGAAGGCTAATGCTTCTTTAATCATTGTGCCTGTTTTTTAAGCTGTATTAAGATCACTGTAAAACAGGTTTCTAATAATCAATGAAGCTTTTAAAGTCACAGACTTGCACTGACTTCCATTCCATTTGTGCTCCAGACTAATTGTTGCTGGACCATTCATTAAAAGCCATTTCCAGCTATCATGGTCCTTTACAACATGAGATGGGGCTGTTTTTTTATCAATCTGGTGTTATTTAAATAGAGAAATCACCTATGGGACTGTTTTTTATAACTTTTGGTGATCAACTGCCGATCAGTTACGAATTGGGGCAGGAATAACATAATGCTTACATCACAATAATGCTGAGTCAGCTATGCTCAGTGCATATTTTTATCTACTGGCTTCTCCCAGTGTGGGACAGTTGGGTAGTTTAAATGCCATTTTAGATTTGTGTTCTTTTTTTTTGAAACATTACACTTTCAGATTTTTTACATTGGTTATAAGAATGCATTTGATGTGCAATGCTACAATGCTGCCAAGGAGCAATTTTGGATTTTTGTGGATATTTGTGGATTATAGGCAGTGTAAATTGTGGTGGCTTTGTTAAAAAATGCTTATCAGCACTGGGCAAAGTAAAGATCACATTTGTCTTCAGTTCTGGTGTTCAGATCACACATTCGAGTGCGTGTTAATATAGTGATGTAACCCGGACAGGTTGCATGCGTGCCTGAAAGAGGCTGACAGGCCTGTATCACATTTTTCTAAGCGACAAGGGAATCATTCATATTCCTTAATCAAACTTTCATCTATTCTGGGCCAGGGCAGAAATAAAATAAACAAATGTGTCCATATGCTAAGCTTTTTATTTTTTACTTTAATTACCCATCCTTCCGTCTGCCTGCTGGCTTGTACATGGTTTCTGCACTCCAACATTTTGAACTGGAAAATGATCGACATGAGATAATTGACCCCGGAGAGCGGCGGGACCGCATCGACAGCGAACACGTTTTGTGACTTTTTCTTTCTCTTTTTCTATGTGAAAACGTGTGACTGTATATGGAGAAACAAGCCTGACATTTATGAAGTTTTACAAGTCTGACATTTGCAAAGTTTCAGTCTGCTGGTGAACTGCAGCAGAAAGGACGGGATTTACATCCGACTCATACAGACCCATTTGTGCACAAGATTGACGTCCACACTGAGGTTTGTGGGTATTAGATGGAGAGCAGGCTGTAATATACTATTCAGTTCAGTATCCGACTTAAACAGCGACGTTAACTATTTTCATGCAAATGCATCTGATCTTTAGAAAAGGGCTTGAGCAGCTTGCGGAATAGATTTTATTTGCAGGAACAGCCGTCATAAACAAATGATGTCGGCGAAGTGAATCAGACTTTCCCTGCTGCTCTGGAATGATTTAACGCAAATCAACACATGTTGCCCATGGGCCTTATCAAGGCAGGTTATGTTGAAATTGTTCACGAATTGCATTTACATATTAATCTATAAAATATATCCACTTTTGGTGACATACTGCCTTTACCTATCTCTTCCTGTACAGCGGACGTCACTCTAATCTTAGTGGAAAAAGACGCTGGGTACTGAGCTCGAGCATCGTTTTTACATATACAATGCTTTGTGCTGTTGGTGAGAAGACTGCATTTAGATCAAAATGCAGCTGGACTGGATTGGGAAGTGGAATTTCCCTGAGCATGCACTGGTGAAATTCTCAGAGCTGAGACAGGACAAAGACCAAGGTCAGTTTAGCCAGGGATTTGTTTGGAGTCTGGGAAGAAATTATCTTATGCATATGAACATACCCATTCATCAGATCCATTAGTCCAGATGTGGACAGAGCTTGGAGTCTACAGAGTATACAAAGAATAAAGATTTGAACTCATTGTGTTTATTTTCGGGAATACAAGTGTGAAAAAGTGGAGCACTGGCATTGAAAGTGGTCTGCTGAAGCCCACAGAGACACATGCTTGAGCTCGCTCTTCAGAATGGTTCAAAACTCTGAAAATGTGTGCACATTTGGCTGGGTTCCTGTCTGCAGCTGAGATCACATTTGTGATGTCCACTGACATTCACGGTGTAAGAAAATGTATTACACTGGGGGGATCAGTACAGAAAGGAAAGATATGTGTGGTGTGTTGACATGAGGGGGTCCAAATCGTCCCGAATGATGAAGTGCTGTGTGTGAGAGCTGTCAATCATGCCTACAGACTGCTTCCTTTTTAAATTTTGGTTACAAAAAAAGGCTAAAATTCATCTTCTGGGTGTCAGAAATCATAATACGGCAACAAATTGGGCTTATTGGTAGTTAATTCCTTTCTCCACAAGATAAAGATTGTTTATTTCAGTAAATCCTGAAGACATTCCTTCCCATGCAGTAGAACTTGTATGACAAGAAAGAAACTGCAGCCCATAGCATTTGTGATTTTGGGCTTTATAAGATATGAATGTTGTTCTGTCAGTGGTCAACAGCTCTGCTTACACTCTCCAAAACTTCACTTCACTTTCAAAACTATGGATCACCATTGTTCAAGCCGTAAGAAGTCCATCATTATTTCAGATATTTCCTCTCCAAGCTATGGGCTGAAATGTAAAGGCCAAATCAGACTTTCAAAAAAAAAAAAAAAAAAAGTCAAGGACAGGTCTGGAAAAGAAGACCAGCAGCATGAATACTTGAATTTGAGGAAGCTGACAATGCTCTCAAGAGCATACAGATGAGTGGCAGGTCTCCTTCACACCCACCTGGAACACCTAGAGTCCCCCTGGCCATTAAATCACATTGCTCTCCATTGATCTCAGCATAGCTTTCAACACCATTCAACACCGCCCGCTGATCACTGGAAGGCCTCAGGCAGAGCGAGTGGGCACCACAGTACGATCCCCCGTCATCGCCCTGGTGCACCATGGCGCCTTGTTCCCTTCCTGTTCCTCCTCTACGCCGATGACTGTCACCGGTGACACCCCCACTGGTGTTTACTTGACGCTGGAGAATTTACACCTCTCAAACCTCTGGTCTACTGGTTCTCCATCTCCTTAGCAGTGTTTTCACAACTCCCTGCCCGGGTGCAGCTTAGTGTTGCCAAAAGTGGAGCATTTTCCTCTTCACACCACCAACTGAGCCAAGCACCACCCACAGCCCCAACCGCATAAACCGAGGACGTCTGAAACATGAGGGAGTTTCGGGTAACTCACAATAATCTGTTTATAACATCTATCAGCAATGCTGCAAACACACAATCTTCACAATCAACCACACACACACACACACACCTCTGGTGAGAGTGAAGTGATTATCATTGTGAAGCACTGCAGCACTGCACACGGTGACGCAACGAAATGTGTCCTCTGCATTTAACCCATCAACTTGGTGAGCAGTGGGCAGCCATGAAAGGCACCGGGGAACAGTGTGTGGGGACGGTACCTTGATAAAGGGGACCTTGATTTTGACCTGGATTTGAACCAGCAGCCTTTAGATCATGGGTTCACTTACTTACTTCCTTCCTTTTTTTCACAGGCTTTGCTTAAGTTGAGTGCATAAAGAACATGCAATTCTTCAACAACTAGCACATTACTCTGTGCGTTTTTATTGTAAATTTGCCCATAAAAATGAAAATATTTGTATGTTACATGTGTGACAGATATTTTGATAGCTGCATGGCTTTGTTTTTTTTTTCAATTAATATTATAATGTATGTAAAATAATAATGAGTAACTATGACAACTATGACAAAGAATTGCTCACCGTGTTTAAGGCATGTTATTTAAGACATTTAGACTGAGTATTAACTGTAAAAAGAAAACTTTGGTGCACGTAGGCTTACAGTGTCATTGAGTTCATTAAGAGAAGAACTTCCTTCCTAGAACTGCAAATCTTTTACCTGCAACCTTTAACAAACATGTTTCTTATGATGTTTTCACCACATACTGGATTATGGTTTATTGCAATCATCAAGCATAAGTCATACATATCTCAGAATACATTATCACGCACCAGTTGTTTATAGGAATGAGGCACTTAATTGCATTTAGCAATTAAAAGGAAACGCAATGTGTCTTGAAAAGAGTTTCCTAACAATGCGCCGCCTGTGCATGTGTATCAGTTCATTAGTAGCATCGCGGCAGATGAAATATTGATATGAGTTTCACAAACACTGCTGTGGACGCGCTGGAAGTCAGTGATCCTCATGCATATCTAATCAGCGGCACAGCTGCTGCGCTCGGTTACTGGAATACGCTACTGTACATGTTCAAGTGGAACATGCCACGTCTTCGGCTATAACATATCTTGCTAAATTAACTAGGTGCAGCAAGACACGCCACGTCTCGCTGTGTAACGCGTCCAGTATTTTCACCACTTTCCCAGTAAATAGACTCGCTGCTGCTGCTGGGCACAGAACGGATACAAATTTAGAAGCCACTTCTTCTTATTACATCGTGTAAACATTTAGTTATACTAACATTCCTTTTGCTAAGGACAAGCACATCATGTGTCAGCATGCATTTTTTGGTTCTCTACATTAGAACAGTATGGGCCATATTTTCACAGGTTGTGGATTTCACAGATCACATACTATGCTTTACAGGTCTTGAGACCAATTTAGATTATCAGGACTTTCATTTAAGAGTTTCAATCAGCAAACTTACTCCTTATGTAGCACCTTGCAAACGAAGCCTACTTGCCCATAGTTACACAGAAATTGGTGTATACTGACGTGCATTATAAAATGGCATAAAATTACAGTCCATGTAATATTAACTTGGGACTGGGAAACCAAAACATTCTGCATGCGAGCATTCGCTTCCCAGAGGACTTTCTAGTGAATTTATGAATTTCCTCTCATGGCATAAATACATATTAATAGTGTTTAGAAATTAGTGTTGTAAAATCACTAATTGGAGTATGTGTGTTTATTTGAAATGAAACCCTTGACCCTTTATATATTAGACAAACAGGCAGCTACTTTTTTATTTTTAAATTCAGTAACCACATTTGTACAAATAGAATAATTATATGGAGCCCTTGGAGTGGACTTACTGGTCCTAGGAAAGTTTAGGTGTTCATTTTGTTGGGGAATTGTTTGTGTGCTAATAGAACAGTGCTTTCAGCGCTCCAGTGCCCTGTAAAGGGCCTGCAGCAGCTGAGAGTTGCTTCTGTCTGTAATTAGGGCCTTTATAGAAGGATCCGCTCACACAGCCTACTGGGGTCCCTGGCGATGCTGATGTAGTTACAGAGATGGAGAGGAATGGGCCTGCGCCCGCTGGCCCAGGCCTGGATGGTGGCTGGTGACAGGCAGGGTGCTTATTTAGAGCCGGGGATGTGGGTCTAGCGAATAGGAAGGGTTTGGTGTGTTCGCCGCTCCTCTGTCAGTGTAATCACTCCGAATCACACGGCCATAAATCACATGCACGGCGCAGCTGAGCTTTAGCCCCTGACGGAGCGCTGAGGCTGGGGGGCTGGGGGCTTCAGGCTGAAAGGTCGGCCCCGGCCAGCCGCTGCCCGGTGTGGAATGACGCCCTGTCTTGCCACAGATGGAGTGAAGAGAGGTCTAAATGAGTACTTAGCTGGAGAGCACTGGATGGGTGGGGTGAAGGGGCTTTCACTGGCCGACACAGGAAGTGGATAAGAAGGATCTCTATTGATTTCAGACAGCAATTCTACTCTTGGCTTTAAGTCATTCATGCTGAAATTGGGTCTCTCCGGTGAAGAGGATTGGCACCTTTAGTTGAAAACAGTCCAGTGGTGGCCTGTGCAAAAATAAATACCTAAATACATAAAACAGAACCCTTATGACGTCTTTCATAAGGAGTCAAAAATGGAGAAGCCAAAAAACGGCACTAACGGTCTCTGCATAATTTTGTTAAAGTTAATGTTAAAATGAATAAAGAAACACTCAATACAGGCAGAACATGCAGAAATGACCCAGGGTACAACAGGTGAGAATGTGTCTGTTAAGGCCTGACTCTGGGAGGTGCTCCGGCTCCATGTTCCTGTCCAGAGTTTCACATTGTCTTTGTTGTCTCCCTGATATCCTGATTGTGTGCGACTGTTTGTGTGTGTATTTAAGTGTGTCACATCCTCTTCCAGTCATTGGTCTTCTTGTCCTGTACCTGTGTTTTGTCACTGTGCCTTTTTTGTCATTAAGCCCCCTTTTTTTCATTAGTTGTGTGACTGTCTGGCCCTGGCTGGCCACCATAACAAATTCAGCTAATCAGGGAATAACAAGACAACCCAGATCAACCCAACCCTGGTTCAACCCAGTTCAAACAATGTAAGCGTGATTTGAGCTAACTGCAGCTATGTCACCTCTTCCATTTGTGCAGCCAAACCATTGATAAACCAATTTGAAAAACCATTCAGTTTCACACACATCTATTATTTCAAACCTGAATTTGCCACTTTGTTTACCGTCACCTATGAGCATAAGTCCAGAGGCGCAAGGTTTAATGTTCGGGGGTGCAAGAAAAGCTGGATAACAAGCCGCTGTCACAGATGCAAGTCCTCCGTGACCTGATGAGGTGATTTTTCTTGGTATCACAACAGCACAAATGAAGGAAAGGGGGGGGAAATATCCCACTCTTTGTTTTTCTTCTCCTTCTTGAGAATTCTCCACTTATTAACTCCAATTTTACACATCTCTCCAAACTCCACGTCACGGCATCATTAAATACATATTAATCTTCCAGACAATCAAGCACTGATGTAAATGAACACGTCCAGAGCACAGCCACTTGAGAGAATTATTAACTGAATGGAATGCGTGTGGGTTTTTTTTTTTTGGAGGGATTAATGGTGAGTGACATTATGATGTATAGCGTTGCCTTGTTGAAACTGAGGTTAACGGGCGAAGTCTCAGTGGGAGAACATGTAATGACATTCTCTGTGCCTTATTACCCCTTTGACATGCTGTTGTTGTTTATTGTGTCTTTTTTCGTTGTTGTTTGTTGTTGTTGTTTTTTTAACACAGTGCCGTCTAAGCAGAGCTTTTTATTAGCCGAGGCGAGCACGCCGTAGTGGCACCACACTGCTCGGATGCCACAGCCTGTGCGGCGAAAGAGAAGTTAATGATAAGCTTCATTGAACTATGAAACAACTCGCCAGTTTAGAGACTTCTTTAGATAAAAAAGACTACTTTTAAGTTGATGTGAACATTCGTAACGATTTCGCTCAAGGATTGTGACCAGGCTTTATTTACAAAGGTTGCCGGGGGGCACAGGGCTAGCTGAAAAGTGAAAAGACACAAAAAAGGTAGTTACTTCATTCATGTTACAGAAAGTTTGCTCTCCATCAGAGTGAATACTATTGAATAAATTGAATAGATTTGAATTTAATTTGGGTACAGCAATAAATTAATGTATGCAGGTTAAATTATAATCAGCAGGTCGTGATGCAATAACTATGCCATAAATGCATGCACTTTGTTAGAATTCAGTAAATGCATGCCATTACTGCAATTACGGCATGTTGTAATACAGTAACTACAGGTCAGTGACCTGTAAACCTCCTAATAATTCACTGACTGATGTCAATGCAGTAACTGTTTGTGATTGATTCTCTACATGTAATTCAAACAGTAACAATTTGTGATGATTGAGTAACTACGTGTCATTGTAGTAACTGGAAGGCATTCGTTAAATTATTGTATGACGTTTTTAATAAATATGGACATGTTGTTAATGCATTAACTAACTACATGGACCCTGGGGGTGTAGTGGGCTGGAAATTGGGTGGCAGTAGTATTCGAAGCCTCTTTTTTTCTCGCTCTCTGTTGCAGGCCACTGGGGAAAGTGCATGGGCGAAGACTGCGGCTCGGGCGGAATTCAGACAAGGACGGTGTGGTGCGTCCACAGCGAGGGCTGGACCACCCACCACTCCAACTGCCGCCACTCTGACAAGCCGGAGAGCCAGCGGCACTGCTTCAAAGTGTGCGAGTGGCACCAGGACCTGTTTGAGTGGGACGTGTCGGAGTGGGGGACATGCATGCTGGCGCCGTTTCCCCACAACGAGCTGAGGCCGCGGTCAACGGAATGCGTCACAGCACAGCACGGCATCCAGCGGCGCCACGTCCGCTGCGCTCGCACCTCCAACCGCACCTCAGTGACGGAGCACATCTGCGAGTTTTTTTCCCCGAAGCCTGCTCTGGAGCAGGCCTGCCTGATCCCCTGTCCCCACGACTGCGTGGTGTCCGACTTCACCGCCTGGTCCGTCTGCAGTAAGACGTGTGGCACGGGCCTGCAGCACCGGACTCGAGTGGTCCTGGCCACGCCCGTGTACGGTGGGGCCAACTGCCCCAACCTCACCCAAACCAGGACCTGTTCTAACCAAGTGCTTTGCCCCGTGGGGGAGCACGAGTACGAATACAGCCTTAAGGTGGGACCCTGGAGCGAGTGCCGGCTGCCCCAGCACAAGGACGTCTGGCTCAGTGGCAGGACCACGCTGGACTTCGGCGCCTCCGACTCCGAGAAGCAGAAGAACACCGTCAAGCGCCATGTCCAGACCCCCCAGCACCACCACCACTTCCATCACCACCACGCACCCAAGGCGTGGGAGCTGGAGGTCGGCTACCAGACACGGCAGGTCCGCTGCACACGGAGCGATGGCAAGAATGCCATGCTAAGGTCAGTGCACTCTCCCGGCAACGTCTGCACAATTTCACATTATCTGCCTGCAGCGAGCCGGCACTTGAGAAATAAACACGGTGTGAAAATAAGCCCTTTTGAAGGTGTAAATCCCCGATATCCTTCAGTGGCGGCGAGGTGTTGCTGTTGAAAGGCTGCGGAAGTGCCGGGGGAGCTTCGGAGCCGCCTGTGAAGCGGCCGTAGCTAAATCAGTCCTGTTAATCGCCTCGCAACGAATGTACAGTACAAGGCGCAGGAGAGGGATGCCTCGCAGCCGAACGCGAGCCACCAGATGGGATTGTGCTTGTTGGATCTGGACAGAAATGTTAAGTCTTCCTACAGGTGTTAACTGTGTGGTTTTGTGCGAGACTAAATCCTCGGCTGTGGTACTTCAATGTTTAGAGAAGTAATCCCCCTCCAATCCATCCCTACATATCAAAACGAACGTATAAAGCAGCATGGAAGCATGCGAATATTACAACTCATAGAAAACAGTGCAAGACATCAACTATTTTTTGGGGGGTGAGAACCATGTGGGTGTAAGTGACATTTTGCCTACGTTACTGGAGACCATATTTATATACATTTTTAAAAAATGTAATCACATGTATGATAGCATTCACATTAGAAAATAAAAATATTTTTTTTTTAGTTAAACTTTTTAAAGTCTCAAAAATAGTTACCTTTTTGTGCCATTTGGTTTTTGTTTGATGACTCACCTAATGTCACTTACATGGTTCTCCGCTCTCAGATTGTGTTACTTTATGATTGTGTCTCAGTGGCCTTGACCAGATTCTTTGCAGTTTACCCACTGAACTTGACCTTTTGACCCTTTTCTGAAAAGGGGCAAAATCTAGTAATGGGCGTTTCAGCGACAGAACAACTCTCCAGGTCAGGTAAAGGTCATGCAGATGTGTTGCATGGTGGCTGTTAGTCAGTAAATTATCAGGCGCAGCTTTGCATGATCCATATTAGTGTTTTTTCCTCATTATAAGGTCCTCATTATAAAAATTTCACTTTGTGAGATTATTTAACATTAATACGAGTACCCCTAGCCTGTCTATGGTCCTGCAGTCACTAGAAATGGTTATTGGTGTACAGAGTGCTTTGGTCATTCTGCTTCACTCTTCAGAAAGCGGCAGCTCAGATGGTCAGATCTGGAATTTGTCCCCTTATGTCATCATAAGTGGATAGGATACCTCCCGTTTCTCATGATTTTTCTGACCAGAGAATTTCCTACCTCTCCCCTTAAAAAAAAATACTCCATCACCTGTCATGGCTTGAAAACATTGCATTGTGATTGGATGTAAAAATGAGCACAAATGTATTTTTTTGTTTCGTTACGTGAAACTCAGAAGAACCTGTGGGTTCATTAAAATTGTTTCTGGAAAAAGACGTTTGCGCCAAACAAGAAGTGTTGATGTAATTTCCGCAAATGCCCATTACTTTCTATAGGCTGCTCTCCTCCTCGTTCCGCCTCTCTCCTACAGACACAGAAACGGCACATCCTGGGGAAATCTCATTGTGGGACTGGAACAAAGTTGCTGTAATTCTGCACCACAGCTGAATTTCAGAAAGAGACTTCAGATACAGTATCAGGGGACCAACAAGATTGATAGAAAAACAAAAAAAATGCATAATAGGGGTCCTTTAAGGAGCTTCTGGTTTGTTCTTTTTTTCTTCTTCTGAATACGATTGGGTGGAATGGACTGCTTGAAACTTGCAGCAAAACAAAATTTACACAAAATAACACCTGATGAGTCCGAGACAGCCATAAATTGTTGATTTGCATGCTTTTATGTAATTAAGCCTTTTCTGGTATTGAATCTTAATTTTTGATGAGTTGTATTCAGATAATCCTCCTGCTAATCCCACATGTAAACATCTGATCAAACACATTTTCCTCAATGCCTATTGATGAGGCCGTTCTTCATGTTGGCAGATGTGTGTGTATGTTCACAGGTTTGCAATAGAAATGTGACTATATTTATCCAAATACAATATAAAGCTGAATGTTTTCCTACAGGTGGGGTTGAATGAGGTTAGCCATGAATGCAATCCAGAATAAGACAGATCATTTGCAGTTTGTAATTAACATATTTATTCATAAGTGCTAGATCTTGGCTTAATGAAATGTGCTGATTTAATATGTATGTTTCCCACCTGAGTACAATTTAGGCATTTTGTGTAATTACAGTGCAATTACCAAGTAAAATTGTACAGAAATGAATGCCGCGCAGGCAGATTATAATATACATAAGTAATTAGATTCTCTGAACCAAACAGCTGAACTCACATTTGTATATTTTATTGAGCCTTTGTGTAATGGCGAGCTCTGCTTCATATCAAGTGCCGGCAAGGTTAATTTTTCACTCTGCTTTCTTGCCATTATTGCATCCAAACAGAAGAGCTAAAGAGTCACTGGTCGATTTGTCATATTCGAGTGCACTTGATGAGTTTTGTCAAATTATTGCATTTCACTCCATATCACTGAAGATTCTGGAAATTAGCTATGGTAATCAATGGAAACATGCAGCTTTCTCCACACTCCGCACTGCTCTAAAGTGTTTGTTTTTCAGTAAATAAAGCTCCTTCAGTGGACTTTCCAATACCCACAATTTACAACTTTTTACTTAAACATCAGCTGTTTCCATCTGATCAATAAAACATCGTGTTCCGCTTTTCTTGTCGCATCAAACAAATGGAATTTTATTTCTTTACTCTGGACTCCTTTGATGGTGTTCAAACTCTTTTCCTCTTCACAGCCTTTGCACACAAGACAGCAGTCCTGGAACGTTCCAGTCTTGCATAATGCCCAAGGACTGCGAGACATCGGACTGGTCCGCGTGGAGTCCATGCTCCAAAACGTGCCGCGCCTTCGACCTTTCGCCCGGCTACCGCTTCAGGACGCGCACGAGACTGCAAGCTCCCATAGGTGGGGGCAGAGAGTGCCCTGCACTCGAGGAAAAGGAGGCCTGCAACATAATCGGAGACTTGCTCCCGAACTGTCCGAGGTATTTGATTAAGCCCGGTGACATTTTCTCAAGACGAAAGGCTACGAGGACGTGGTCAATACCGATCGATTTTACCTGTGCACTCTTTATAAAAATGTGTTTGGAAAACCACCTTTAAATGCGACCATGCATTTTCATGATTAAGACAAAATATTTAATGAGGTTATGCAGCCAATCGATTACTACAGGTTAGCGGTTCAATTTAAAGCGTTATTTTATTGTTTTACTCATCAATCAAAAAGCAAAACTTTAGATAAACACATACAAAGAAGCATTATTTATTTGTTATATTCTTATTTAATATATATATATATACATATATACATATACATATATATATATATATATATATATATATATATATATATATATATATATATTTACTGAATGCAGTAACAGCATACATGGTATTAGTGGAGCATTAAGTTCCTAAAAATCCCAGTCTAAACGAACATTAATACGTACGTTCAAGACAAAGTTCTATTCTTATATTCTAGAATGTTCTTGGTGTACACTGACTTCAACTGCATTCCCCAAGGTACGTTTGGAAAAGTACAGACTGGGGAGACTGCCACGTCGCCCCGCTGCTAAGCCAGCAGGACCGTCGCCTTAACAACGCCAGTGTTCTCTGTGGAGGAGGAATCCAGACCAGGGAGACTTATTGCATCCAAGTCCCTGATGAATCCAGTCCTCATCACGGGAGGGAAGGTAATTGTCACTTTTCCCAGTCCTGGTGTGAGGACACAGTGCCTCAGAGGGTGGGCACCGGGTACAAGGCAGACCCGAACTCACTTATACTGATTATATGAAAATAGCAGACCTGGGGTGACGTTTGCATTCTGCAGATACCGTAAAAAGAAAAGTCTCAGGACAAGATTATAGCACAAGGTCAGGAGGAAACGACTTTATCTTCTGACCTGCATTTATCTCACACTATTGATTAATTGACCCCCCACTGTCTGCCGCACTGAAACACAGAGGAGCCCGGTGTCAATGAAAGATGAATGAACCCGGCGCTACGGTTCGGTTTTAAAGTAAGCCAGAGCAGAGACCGCACAGACCTTAATAGCTCTGCCACAGTGAGTAAACATTATTGTCATTTATAATATGATCTTGTCACACTGTTAAGTCCCCCATTCTATTAGAACGGCGTCTCTTGAAGAGCCCGCCGTGGCGGCCCTTTGTTAGCTTTTTGATAAGACTGGCCCGGTGGAATCGGCCATGGCTGGTTTACGTAACGTTTCTTTAGAGGAAATGTTAGCATGGCAAATGTTTAAGCCGCCTATAAACAAACTGCCAGCTGCGAGCGGAATGGCAACGAAGCTCTTTTTAAATCACCGAGGGGGAGGCGGATACAGATCGATGAAATACAGCAGAGGTGTGTCTGAACCCGACCTGCGCAGCGTGAGCGAATGTAAATGGATTACTGTACGGCCAGCGCCCCGAGACGTATCTCCTTTCAACGCTCGTACATGCCGGAAATGTATGTGCTCAGACGTAGCCAGGCAACAAATGAACAATCATTTCTCTTTAATGGCACAACAATGGACTTTTTATGGCTTTTTATCTTGGTTTATGTTTAAATGAAAATCTGTTGGTCAACGAGCTGAAACAAACTCATTTCAAGAGGCCCATGGGGACACAATACGTGCAATTCAGAGTGCTTCCAGCTGTGCATGATGATGGTGATGATGATGACGTTGCCGTAATGATTTGTATTGGGATGTTTAGACTGTAGCTCAATGAGCTTGACTCTCACTTCCTGTTCCAACGTCCTTTCACCTGTAGTGTCCAGGCCAGTGAATGAAAAGCTGTGCACAGGAGAGATGCCCTCAGCCGTCCAGCACTGCTCTGTCCCTTGCCCAGACCAGTGCCCCTTGTCCTCCTGGTCGTCCTGGGGAGCCTGTCTGCGTGACAACTGCGAGGAGCCCCAGGGCAGGAAAGGTGAGATGGGAAGTAAATCACATGTGTTGGCCACTGGCTTTACCCTTAGCAACTATTACGCACTAAATCCCTGAGGGGTAGAGTATCTGGGGAAGAAACGGGAAAACGTAAAAAAAAAGAAACGAAGGGCACCATCCTACCTGTCTGCAGGAGTGCTGTACTGTAATGAGGGCTGAGGGGGGAAAACTGCTGCCCTACACTATGATGCCCAGAGCCATCAAATGAGGCTGGAGCGTATCACATTCACCACAGTCACTAATTTGATACCATGGGCCAGAGGTTTTTATCCCCTTTCTCCACAAAAGTTTCTAAATCCGTCTCCGGTAACAAAAGTAATTTGCCATGTAGACGTTTTAAAGGGGAATGAACAAGCTAAGCAAATAGAAATACAAATATATCCATTGAACAAACCTGGGCGATGTAAGGACGTTGGTTTGCTTTGACCTGTAGAAGGACCTATTTTCAGCTTATTTTCAATTATCCAACTAGCTTTAGCAAGTAATATGCCTTATTCAGGGGTATATATGTTATTTCAGTATTCAGTGTCATATAATGAAGTGCCACTAGATAGAGCTGCTTTTTGGTGCTTGTTCAAGCTCCAACTGACATGTCCGTTTACAAATTCTGTCCTGTCTCAGAATGTCCTCTGTGACATGGACCCTGTGGCCTTTCGACCACAAATTTAATCCATACAACATTTATGTCTAGATAGTAGACGCAGTCCTGCACATTGCTGAGCAAAGACCAGGATAGACTGGTGCCGAAAAGCCACAAAGTGAACTGTCAGAGGACCTAAGAGCACATATGACATTTGTGCTGTGCGTATGAGGAAGCAGTGCAACGTGGGCTTCAGAGCTTTTTAGCCATTTTTCTCCATTGCCCAAGGTTTAGGTCTCCTCAGAAATCGATATCATGTCCAACAAAGATGGCTGCCTTATTGGCTCGAAATGATCTAAAGCCTTTACTAAGACCTCATGATGTGCTGGCTTTAATATCACTCCCCACAGACTCCTGGATGGCTGGTTGCTAGAGAGCTGCCCTCCTTAAGTTTATAAACGTCAGAGTCGACCAGCAGCCCACCCACAAGCCCATTTCATCCTAATGTTCAGTCTTGAGTCCCCATGAATAAAGATTATTGTCTTCTTGTTGTTTTCCACCCATTTAGACTGGTCACAGTCGGATATCTCTTTGTCTTTTCCTCAGCTCTGGTGGTCTGGATGTTTGAACGTGAAGATGCTTAGTCGCATCATAGGGTAGGGAGGAATTGGTAATGATCAGCGGCGCCGGATTCTGAGGTAGTGCTGTGCAGGATGGATGCGATGGGGGAAACTCGTCGCAGCGCCGGGCCCCATGTCTCTTCCATTGAAAAAATGTGATACGACTGCTGGACCTTTCAATTATTAACATCCGTGGGGATGTGTCTCGACCAAATTGTTTTTCGCCGTTTGGGGAGTTAAGTTGTCCGGGGCGATTGTGGGATCGATGCCTCACTCCATGTCTGAAAGGACGTTCCATGTGCATGCTCTCCGCGGGTATAGCCTCCCAGCCGCTGGGTCTAGTTTTAAAATGATTGGTAGGTTGCAATTTTTTTTGTTTAATCGCCTGCTCTGGGACCTGCCAGTGTCTTTCCGGCAAAGGGATTTTTTTTTCCGGTTCCTCCAGTAAAGCACAAAGGGAGAGACATTTAATGTGTATTAATACATTAATGAAATGAAGACAAATTATCGGGTACCAGGGGTTAGCCTGGCTTGCGCATAATTCACATTTTAAAGCCTTGTGCGGTGATAATTGCAGGGTACGGAGAACAATTATAAATACAGAATGTAAATTAGATGGGGTCGACTGTGATTCCATTGTTTATTCACTTTAATGTGGTCTTGACACTCAGCAGCGGTAACCATCCATAACCATGAAGGTGCTCGTTATGTGGGCTTATTTTATGCGGCTGGGTGGACATCTGGGATTCCTTGTCAGCATATCTTTCGGTGCTTGAAGAAATATGATGCCTATTTATTCTTTATTCACCCCATCCTTCATACTCCACAGACTATGCATTATGGGCTGCTGTTCCCGACACTCATCAAATTTAGCATTCGAACCCTACATGAAAAGCCTACGAGGAGTGTTTGCTCATGTCTAAGCATTTATGTCTTCGGGATTGAAACAAAACCATATCAGAACAACAGTGGTGGGGCAGTGGTGGCCTAGCGGTTAAGGAAGCGGCTCCGTAATCAGAAGGTTGCCGGTTCGAATCACGATCCGCCAAGGTGCCACTGAGGTGCCACTGAGCAAAGCACCGTCCCCCCACACTGCTCCCCGGGCGCCTGTCATGGCTGCCCACTGCTCACTCAGGGTGATGGGTTAAATGCAGAGGACACATTTCACTGTGTGCACCGTGTGCTGTGCTGCTGTGTATCACATGTGACAATCACTTCACTTTAACAAAGCACTGCTTGCTAGTTATTTGGAACAAACAGCTCATACAGGCCTTGTTGCTGATGTTTAATTATTTATGACACCGTCTTTCAATTACGTATGAGCAGTTAATACATCACACGTCCAGGTGTCCATCTCTTCCCATTCTCTGCACTCCTAATACATCACAGGTATGACTCTCAGGGCTATGGCCGCTACCAACACTAATTTGTAGATTCAAGCATTCTGACGTGTGAGTTAGTGGGTGCGACACTCCACACAACGTATTGTGTTCCATTGACATTAGCCCGTTCTACAGTTAAGGTTACGTGGAAACGCGGACAGATGGATGGACCATTTCTGAAGAGACAGGACAGGGGATTTATTACAGCATTCAGCACATGGCCCAGGGCTTTCCATTACTGTGGCTGACCACAGATGCTCCCATGGATCTGACCCAGCACTATTTTCATTAGAAGCCCATTGCCTTGGATAGGCGCAGCCGAAGCGTCGCATCACATTGCAGACGCTCATAACAAATTCCGTGACTAATCCTTTCATCCTCGGCAGAAAAAAAGGGGAAAATTATTGCATCAGGGCGGGGATCTGGAGACAAAGCGCTAAGCGCTGCACTTTCCTTTTGGAGTCGGGAGCGATTACGAGGATGGAAATTAAAAAAAAAAAAAAAAAACGTCCAAGGACGTCTTTGTGCAGAGGTGTCTGTGGGACAGGCCATCCATTCCCTGAACGCACTCACCCTGCAGTCTGTTTCACCCGGGACTGCAGAGTCTAGACAGACAGACAGGTGTGCTTGGAGTGAATGGTTTATAAGGTGATTTTAAGCTACTCCATCACCGCGATTCCGTGTGATTTATTAAGGGAAACAAGAATGAGCGTAAGAGACCAGGGCCTGTTGGGCATTGGCTTGTGAGTCCAGGCCCTCCTGGTATGCGACATTGATGTATTACAGAGTTTGCAGCCTTTTCTGTTTCCTCCGTACTGGGAGCTCCAAGCTGTGGTTATTTCTTTTCATATATTCGGGATCCTCAGATCTCGGAGCCTGCAGAATTCTGCGGGAAGGAAAGTTGAAAAGTCCGCTTCTCACGTCAGGGATTAAGTAATCGTAGCACAAGCAGGAAGCTCGCTTTGTTGCACCGCGCAAACCTTGACAGATCGCTCCCATTGCGCTCCATTGCCCTCCCAGACGACCGGGCCCTTGCGCGATGTTTAATGTTAACATCATTTACTGTAGATTTGAAAAGTAAGTGATAATACGCAAAATCGTTAGCTATTCGACGTGTTTTCTCATTAGCTCGACGTGCGGCCCAGTTTCGCGGGTGTAATCGGTTCTGCTGTCTGCCTTTTTGAGCACCAGCCAAGAGATGAAAAATGGAGCATTGATGGAACTAATTATCTTTTTAAAGGATTAAGAGCATTGATCAAACATCGCTTGGATCTTGCAAGAAAGGCGTTGCCTCGACGAACCAGGAAAAAAATCCCGCCGATGTTTCTGTACTTTTTCTTCTCTATCCGATGCGCCAACGCTTTGTGAAAAGAAGAGGCAGCAGATCAATGCCGGGGTGCCGTACAGAGCATGAACGGGCAGGGGAAGTGTGGTTCACCACTGCCTACACCCGCGCCCTTCGTGCTGAGAAGGTTCTAGGAAACGCGGGGTCGGCCCGGGGTCGGCCGTGTCTCGCTGTGACCTTAATCTGCCTCTCTTCTCTCTTCATCCGCCTTGCGTCCGCAGGCTTTAGGTACCGCAGACGGCGGGTGCTGCGGGAGCCGGAGCCGGCCGGCGTGTCGGACAGCTGCCCCCACCTGCTGGAGTCCGTGCCCTGCGAGGGTTCAGCCTGCTTCCTGTGGCGCGTGGACACGGAGGGCGCCTGTGCGCCCAGCCAAGGAACCTGCGGCCCGGGGGCCCAGACTCAGAGGGCGCTCTGCGTCAACGCCGAGGGTAGGGGCACCTTCACTTCCATCTTGTTTTACATCCCCACACACGCGTGGACTCGGCCGTAGTGTCTTCAGACGGGCTGAACAGCTCCGGCGGGCGCCCGGCTCCCCGCACCTGTCATGTCTCAGTTCGGAGCCCATCCATTATTCATGAGACACTTGGCAGGTAGATGAAGTGTGCTGCATCATGGACCTGATTATAAGACAGAACTGAGGCTTCTGCACTGCCTTAATTGTTCATCGCTGCCGCTTATAAGCCTAATCGCATCTTCTTTTTTGTGGGGGGGGGTTATTATTCTGTCACATTAGATTTAGTTTGTGTTTATTAAGACGGCAGAAACACATCAAGACAAATTAGCTAATGGATCTAGCTGATGAGAATTGACGGATTCTGTAAGATGTGGTATAACAGGCAAGTGTGGAAAATTGGGGTGAGGTGTTTAATTAGGCACTTTTTGTTCGGTGAGTGGTATCGGAGTTTTTCAACTGGTTGCTCTCAGTAAATCCACCTTGCATCGAAAAGCCAAATCGTTCAGGATGATAATTTTCATTTAATCCCTTAATTCAGGTCAGGGTGTGTAGTGTGCACCATTATTACGATCTCGTAATTTGGAGCAAAATGTCACCACAAAGGAGCGTCTGATGAAGAGCCACTTTAAAATATGTTTGGTATCAGAAATGCAATTAAGAAGTTGTCTACAGTGGCAACAAAAGAAGCCTGTGATGAGAGGTATTATAATTAAAATGGCCCACTTCGGTGTTATAATTACAGAGGTTGTAATATCCATAAATCTCGACTGGAGGTATTTGAAAACGCACATTTACGTAACCATCTTCTCACTGTTGTTTTGTCAACTTTGTATCTGGACAAAGGTTGAGATCAGCTGAAGGGTTAAGTCGATAATCCTCAGAAAACTGCCGGGCAGAGCAGGACCAGGAGCAACAGGGCAGAATATGAGCAGTGAAGTCAGATTACCATTGAGCATAACAAGTAGTCCTAATAAAAAAAAGATATGCAATTAAGAGCACTTATTGCACTTATCGCAATTGCTACTTGCAATTAACATGCAATTAAAAAAAAGAACTTTTTAAGTGTTTTAATAGTGCAATACAGTGGGTGCTTTCTGTAGATAATAAAACAACATGGTTATTAATAATTAATAAAGTGACAAATCCACTTTATTATGATTGTAATATATCATAACTATATGCTCTGTAATATATATGACATTCATTGAGTCTAAATATAAACCGCATATTTATTAATTTCCTGATGAAGTCTCTGGCCGGTGGTGTTCTCCGACACTGGGGGATATATATCATGGAATCAGAATGTTCCAAGTTTGAGCCCATTGGCCACGGCAGGGCATCAGTCTGACAGGAACGTCTCTCCGAGCCCCGTTTGATTGACAGCTCCTGCCCGTGCTATCACCTTTTTATGCACTTGAAACCATTGCAGTTCATCCTGTGATCTTTGGTGGTGCTGGTGTAAGGAAGCTCCTCTTTTACAGGGATTCTAAATTGAGAGAAAGCCCAGGAGGTTGTTCTGGGCAGTGGAGATTTTCAGATATTTCTGTCCGTTTGCACTGCGTATTCGTTTTAGCCTGTGAGACGACAGTTAATGGGCAAAATAACCAAACCAGGAGTGGCAGCTTCCATTGCTGAAGTTTAGTGGGACTCCTTTTTTTGTCCAGCAGCATTCGAATTGTCCGGGGCTGCGTTTTGAGACGGGCTGTAATTTGCTCTTTGCCCCTCGTGCCTCGTTTTCCAGTTTTCATTTGCCGCTGTTGGCAGAAGAGGAGTCCACATGAGAAAAGTGATGCAGAACGGCCAGCGTTATAGCTGCGAGATGTGAAATTGGCTCGGCGCTGGCTCTTTGAACCTTCGCTCGGCGCAGCGCCTGTGAAATACGAACCCCTCCTGTTGGAGGATGTGTAGCGTTCGTTCCAGGTGAGGTCGCACGCATTCATCTGGCGAATGCTGTGATGCCCTGAGAGGAGGCAGAGTGCCTTTCGTCGATCGCGTCTCTTTGCCAGATGTGACATCAGAGCGGTTAATTGTGAGGAATTACGTGGCTAAAATAGCTGAAAATTAGCGGCTGATTATTTTTCTGTTGTGTTGAGGGGTGCTTGTGTAATCATCATTACACGTTGCCTTGATTAATGCTCATAGCTAAAAATTATTGACCTTTGTGTTTGGTGTGATTTGTTAATATTGCGGAAATGGGTGTTCTTTTGTTTTTCCTGTAATGCTCAGCAGCCAAAAATCACTCAATAACACCAGCATGCATCACGCCCATCCACTCAATGGCAGTGGTGTTTAAGGGGCAGTGGTGGTCTAGTGGTCAAGGAAGCGGCCCCGTAATCAGAAGGATCCCACTGAGGTGCCACTGAGCAAAGCACCGTCCCCACACACTGCTCCCCGGGCACCTGTCATGGCTGCCCACTGCTCACCAAGGGTGATGGTTAAAAGCAGAGGACACATTTCGTTGTGTCACTGTGTGCTGTGCTGCTGTGTGTCACAATGACACTCACTTCACTTCACTTCACACTGCCGTTTCCAGACAAATTTTTTTCCAGACAAAATTATGAATTCGTTGCTTCCAATAATAACCAGATTGTTGGATCTTCCAACAATAACCAAATTTCACACCATGGTCTGGAATCTGTGGAACATCCTGATTATATCTGACTTGTGACTGGGTGCGAGGCAGGGTCTCATCCTAGGTTCTAAGTTGACATTCAACTAAACTGTTGAAGAGAGATTCCCAGGTAAAGCAAACCATTAAAAAATATACGTATTTTTAGGATCAAGTGGATAATTTTTCCCAAGGTCACAAAAAGTGGGTTGTTAAAGAATTAGCACGTCAGCAGCACTGTGCAGAAGTCTTATCCTCATGTGAAAAGGCTTAAAGGTTTTCACAGACACTCTTAAATTGCTCTTAATGTACTGTATGAAGGTGTTGAATGCACTGATTATTATTAAAACATATTAACGTCTAGAGATAATTTAGAAAGCTCTGTGAATGTATTTTTGGCTGGGTGGAAACCAATCTGAGCAACAGAGCTGGATTGATCAGCTCAGAAAACAGAGCTGTGTGGAGAACTATTTTCGAACTGGTGCCACGCGTTGGGACAAAGCGTCCTCAGGATTCACAGAAATGATGAACTGCTTGGTAGAAGAGAAACTAACTACCCTTTTTCTTGGTGAGCAATGAGTTTTGTCACCCAGAATAATGTTTTTAATGTGATGTGTCAGTGCAGGGAAGGACACATTTGCACAACTCAAACAGAGGTTTAATACAAAATAACATAAAAACATATCACGCATGGAAAGAAGGCATAAAAGTCCATGGGCGCATGAGGACAGTGACTGCCGACAACAATCATAGACAAGATCGGGCAACATGAAATCCCAGTCCAGAGTACCATAAAAAGGTCAGATTGTGACATATGATTAAAATGGGAGCTGTCTGATGATTGACAGCTGTACTCTTTGGGTCGATTTAAACCAGTGCTCGACAATACGCCTCATGTGCAAATATCATATCATGTTTCTTATATCATGTTTGCTAGTCCTGAGGACACTTACAGTATGCTCAGTGTGTAGTGCTGCACTTTGCAAAAGGTTTGAAATGAGTGACCTTTACCTGTAATGTTAAATAAATATGTCTAATATGCCTTATTGTTTTGGCCTTTAGTGTATGGTCAATGTTGAATGGAGCGTGACTCAAGACGTACATCAAGATGACATTTTCTGCCTCCTGGATACTACATTTGTGCGTGAATATATTTTTAAATCTCTCCCTTCACCCCAAATCATGTCTGACCTTGGGCTAATTCACTAACAGCCTGTGCTTTGGGACTTATCAGCCACCAAATCTCTCTGTAATTATAGCTAATGTCAAACGCAGGACCTCTGGCACTGATAGATACCGGACCCGAAACAACCGACTGCCGGAAAATCCATTTTTGTACATGTGAAAAATGTTATTGAATTGCCCATTGCTTCCTTATTTATTTTGTTATTTATTCCTCCCGGCCCACCTTGTCGCTGATGAAACCTTTCATTACCCGGCTGATATGTTCACGTCTACGCAGAGTGATGCCTCTTTCCAAGGTTACCCCCTCAGATAAAACGGGCCACCGAAGCCCGAGCTGTGACGTTGATATTGTATCTACGTCCGTCCCTCACTCCTTTGTCACGCCCGCCATTAAAATGCTAATACCATTAGTGTGGATTCTAGGTGATATGACAGGGCGACATTTTGATCAATGGCAGCTATAATCCATTCGTCAGATTAGGGGGCCATTCCTGTCTAATGACTTGTTACTGCTGTTACTCATGCCTTGGTCTTAAACACTGCCATTTGTCTCACCTTACCCCAGTCCGGCTCAGCGCAATTAACCGGTGATGATGGAGCGGTCACTCAGCCGCTTGTTTCTCAGAAGATCGGCCGCCTCGGGGCCGAATCCAGTCTGGGTTGCTGCTGCGGGATGAGATCGCAGCTCAGTGTTTCGATCGGCACAGTGTTCCAATTGCAAAGTGGCACAAAGTCACAGGTTCAAACCCCACTTACTACCATTGTGTCCCTGAGCAAGAGGGTCTCCAGGGGGGCTGTAAGTGTAACTGCTGATTTGTAAGTCACTCCGGATAAGGGCGTCTGTGAATTGCTGTACATGCAAATGTTTATTTTCTGCTAGTTACCAATGTGCTTGTAAAAGAAGTATAAACTCTCTACACAACACTGTATTAAAACACTCCAATCTGATTTTACCTGGCAGAAAGAGGCATGTCCCAATAGAGGTTAAAAGAATTAACAGTTTAAAATTTATTTACACCAGTAGATTTCCATTGCATGTAAATATTGAATGTAAAAAAAGGTACCAATATTACAGAAGAACCCAAAATAAAAGAAAGGAGAAAGGGATAGAGAAAGATAGAGAACAGCCAAGAGCCAAGCTAAGGAGGTTGCCTGGACAAGTGCCCAGAGTCCACAAGAGAAAACTCTTTTATACGTTTGACTTCCAGGAAGTTGCCGCAAACCAATCAGAATTTGTTATTTCCGCCCTGTTGCTCTCGTTGTCATTTGCCGGCCCTTGGCGTCTCCTGCTTGGGGTGTGTCGCAGCCCGACAAAGACTCAGGCGGGGGACACCTCTTGCTCGGGGGAAGGCCGTTTGACAAAGATGGAGATGAGCCTCCATGCAAGACAAAATAATGTCACGGACTTCCCATCTTACACGCTTGACTCTCATTGGAGATCTGCAACAATATGCGACTGTCGGTTATTTTACAACGAATCCAGTGTCATATGAGTTGTATGCGGTAGTTCTTTCCAGACAAATTCCAGAGAGAAACCCATGTTCTGTCTCGACCGGTCTATTATCAGGGACCTGCTATTATTGGAAACTGGGCCATGATTAAATTTAGCTTTTAAGCTCTCACTCAACTTCTGCTGGTTCCATGCGTTCTATGAAGGATCTAAATGAACTGTCTGTTGCCATTGTGTGATAAACAGAAGCTGTTCATGGTGCTGATTCTTGAAATGCACTAGTCCATTTCGATTTTTGTTCTTGTCACGTTAAGGAACTTACATATAAAACCTTTATTCTTTGTTTAACGTCTTAACGCTTATCTTATTGCTTCTGGTTTCTGTATAGAATTTTTTTTTTTGTGGGGGACAGTGTGTGGCACGCATGATGCATTCTCCCCGCCTACGCCCTTATTTCTCAGCGCGGCTCACATCTGAACAGGCGCTCGCGCGCTTCACAACCACCCGTGTCACCCATCATTCTGCGTTGCTGGAGGGGGGGGAGCGCTGCTTTTTCCCGGCATGGGTCCTTGGCTGTCACTTAGTAAGTGATGTGTCAGGCAAACACTCAGCGGAGGTAAATTATGAGTGTGGCGTGGTGAGGGGGGACATGATTGAGTGCGTCGATGCAATTTCACCGTGGGTGTCCGAAAATCTCTCCGGGCTGCGTTGATAGCATTGATGTTACGCTCGTCTCTACCTGTTAGGCAGTAATTCTAAGACCGGCTTTAAAAGCAGGCAGGCCTTGGGGAAGCGATTGTAGTGTAGGAGGGGTTGGAATTTCCCCCACCTCGGAATAAAAAGGGCCACAGCCTGATGTGATGATGCCAGGGGAAGTTCGTATAGGCACTCCTCGGCGGAATGGCATGCCGGGGAGAGGACGGTATTATATTCGAGGGAAGCGCGCCAGCAACAGATCCCGTGCATTAATAATGCAAGGGACCCTGGGGCGGCATTCCATTTACAGAGTTCCCCAACACCCAGGAGGGGCTTCCTGCTCTCCAACTCGGGCGAATCTCGAGCAGAGCTCTCCTCTGTTGGAGCCACCACAGCTTTGTCTAACTTCATTTCATGTGTTGTGCGCGTACGTGATTAATTTTTCTCTCAAGGTTAGTTCTGTGTTGTTACTTGGTTGTGTAATTTGTCTCTGTGCATTTCTGTTGTTAGCAGTTAAATAGCCTTTGTTAGAACAATGGTGATGCATGTTCCAGCCTTCAAGGTCTGCTCGCCCGACAGCACATTACAATGAGCCACAATCCCCGCATTGTACGTTTTGATTAACGGAACTATAATGGCTGTCTCCAAAGCTGCTTTTTCATCTCTATTGTGCACTGAGAACATCTGATTGTGCTAACTGGGCTCAGCAAAGAGAAAAAAGGCCTCGACACAAAGAACAAAATATTCTGTTTGTTTCCTTTCAGAAAACTCTCCAGGCTACTGGAGATGGAATAATTAGGTTTAATGCTTCATTAGGTGCCCGGGAGTGCCTGTCAAGATACTGAAGTGATATGATGTGGGTTTATCCAGATTTTCCCTTCCACGCCAACCCTCGGGCTTGGCAGTACATGGAGATGGCATGCAGCGCTGGAGAGTGCGGTAGATAAACCATGTGCTTGCCGCAGATGGCTCTTCAGCACAAGTGTCTTTATTATCTTGGGATGTGGTTGTCAGGCTCCCAGCTGGTTTCTCACTTTCTTCACCAGCTTGGCTCAAGGAACAACAAAATATTTTGTTCGCGTGCCCTGGTGCGGCTCCTCTGTCTGAATCAGGGGTGTGGCGGGTGTGTTTGGGAAGGAGGGGACTCCCCAGCGCACAGCCACTGCGATCTATCAATGTCCCTGTTATCATTGCACCTAATCAATAGAGGTGACAGTAATCTGCTAGATGACCTTTCCTGCACACGCAGCAGGACTGTCGATTGCCGGGCTGAGGTCGGATGATTCAGATCAATGCGCAAAATCATCTCTCTGTGACAGTTCAGTGAATTATTGTCCCGATGTCCTTGTAAATCGGCAGCTGGTTTGCTGGACATGGGCTGCCAGAAGGAAAAGCCGCAGCTGGAACAAAAAAAAAGCCCAAGAATATTTCAAGGCTTTTTTTTTTTAAATATATAAACTAAAATTACTGATTAATATTACATTTAGAGTATACAATGTGCAATTTTCTGATACTGTTATTATAGTGATTAGTATGAATGTGTTTTCTTTAAGTTGAAATGATTCATATAAATTTTCTTTTTGTGAATAATAATAATAATAAAGTTCTAATAAACCTCAAAAAAGCAAGCATAACCATAAAAGCATTGAATAAAACCGTAAAAAAAAAAAACATTTATTTAATTCATTGCATTAAAGCCTGAAATATCTTGCCATTTACCAAAAAAAAAAGATTCATTACAGCAATATGCTGTGTAAACAAGCGGCAAATGAAAAGCCCGTTTTGCTTTTTATTACACTGCAATGGCGACGGGCTGCCAGACTCTTACTGGGTTTAATTAAACTAGACTTAACCCTACACTGAAAATCCACAGCCAATCTCATTAACTCTGTAACTTGCTGGTCGTACTTGCGGATGAGGCTTCTGAGGCCCATCAATGTTAAACGGAAAAAATGGAACGTGCGTATCCCCTCTGTCCTCGTCCATGTAAGCATTTCATTTGGTGGGCCCAAAATTACATGCAATACCCAGTGGGACAAAAGAAAGGGGGCGTCCTGTCGTGGAAAAAAAAAAGAGAGAGAGATAGTGGCCAATTATCCTGTCCAATTTACTTTAATGCCTCACATTTCTCACTGTAAATGGGAGTGGCAGTTCGAAATTGTCCATTTCTGCCATTAACGTTTGATGTAGGGGATCAAACTTCAATGCTGTATCGTTCGTCCCATATGCTCCTGTCTGCGTGGGCAGCTCGGGCTAATTTTCACAATCTAAATGCACATTTGTATCTGTTTCTAAGGGGCTCCGTGCACATATTCAGCGGTTTTGCGGGTGTCTGGTGGGATGAATTGGTTGAGGAAAAGCGAGGGGGATGCAAGTCGTTTCCGGTCTAATGTGTGACCTGTCGCTTGAGACCATTATCCTACTGAGAGTTTCTGCTGAAACTTTTTTTTTTTTTTGGTGAGCGAGTGGGAGAGGATGGAGGCCGGACTGTAATTTCACTGCCGACGATCCACAGAATGCATTCAGCTGCCAGTAACCACGCCAATAATCATCCTACAGTCGTCAGTTGCTATATTAACAACGCCCGCCATGCAGATACAGGTCTGTGAAGCAACATACGGGCTAGCGGGCTAGCATACACTCAACTCTGAACCAGAAGACCACAAAGTCACAGGTTCAAACCCCACTTACTACCATTGTGTCCCTGAGCAAGACACTTAACCCTGAGTGTCTCCAGGGGGACTGTGCCTGTCACCACTGAGTGGAAGGCGTCCTGGATAAATACGTCTGATAAACGTAAGTTGTACAACCTGACTCTTCTGGTGTCCTGGAGGACCACAGGTCAAGAGGAACTGAGCCCACTGAAGTAGGCTGGTCCCTGTTTATCCCAGGATGCCTGTTAGTTGTGCTGTGTCCCACATTTGATGGAGTAAGAGGTTCAGAATAAATTGGCTGCTATTTGCACTGTAAGTAAACACGCTGCACTGCTCGGGTTGAATGTGGACAGCCGATGAAGGTGCGCATCATTCAAGTTTAATGTCCTTCCACAGCTTTTATAGATCTTTCTCTCTGTGTTTTGGCTCAGAAAAACGAGGCACTTTTATCTGTCTGAGTGAAGTGGAGGTCGGCAGCGATGTTCTCCCAACCCCTCAACCCCAGCGATCCCACGCTGCCGTCGTCTTCAAGCGGCCCCAAAGGAGGCCCCCAGACCCTCGTGCCCCTCCTTTGATGAATCTGCTAGCTTCCGCCTTAAACGTTGGAGGTGGAAGCCTCCGCTGCTCCCCCAGGGACAGTTCCTAACATCCACGCCGCATTCGTGGCATGGGAGCCTTTCCACCGGGAGGGATAGTAAATAAATTGATAACAGATCTGCCCCCGGGTTGTTGCTGTTGAAGGAGCCAGCGCTTTGGAATCAGAATGACAGGCAGGGATGGTGGTAATGAAAGCGCTGTGCCAGAGTCTCCTTCTGACGCTTTTAGCTCCGTCTGGCAGCAAAGATCCCTTCCCGCTCCAAAATCGGCCAAAAGGGCTGTTTAACTCATGACTTGTCTTTCTGTGTGTAATCCAACAGCGTGTTTGGATTTACTAACTCACCTTATTAGCCTGAAAATGGGCTTCATTTCTGCATATTCCTATCAAATCTTTTTTATCATGAGTAATATTTGAACTGTGATATTTAGCTTCATTAGATCCATGCAGCATTCACTGCATTCACACGGAATGCAAAAGGAAGTCAAAGCGGAAAGTTAACCAACTGAAAGCCGGGGTTCCTTTGGTTCTGAAATGCAGTTCTTTGTCCTTTTTGGAAGATCTGGGTTAATGGTCATAGCCCAATCACCCATTTGCTGCCATTTTTTTTTTTGGCGGAAAAAAAAAAGTTCTTTTAATTGCATCCAGTTGACACTGGATCTTGTCTTCTGACCAGATGGTGATTAGTGTCCCTTCACTGGTCCGGTTTCTCTTTTCCACTGCATGGTGCAGAATTCAGCATGTGCACGATGGCACCTTTGATGTATTATCACATATAATAAAATATGCTGTATAATTTGAACCCTACCCATGTACCATTAAAGACTAAATGTTTCAAATCTAGTGAATTTCTTTTTTATCAGAAGAGCTGATTAGATAGAAACTGTGTATTTCTGAGAATAGTGCGTTATGCTACATCAAATTAAGAGTGTAAGTTCATTAACGGGGCTGCTAACACCAACTCACGTTTGTTACCAAAGCTGAACGGGAAAACAACGTGGGGGGGGTTTTGGTTTATACAGAACCAAACTTTCTGGAATATCAGAAACCTTGAAGAACTGCACATCTTTGTTCATAACCACTGATTAATGAAAAACAAATTCTTGGCTCTGTAATGACATTTTGTGTTAACATTTGCTTGTCGCATTTCAAGCTTTGTTGTTTTTTTGTGTGTTTTTTTTTTTTTTTTGCTTGGTGGGGGGTTATTAAATTGTAATTACAATAGTGGCACTGAGGAATGGCAATAGTAAATGTTAACATAATTAATATGGAGTTTTTGATGATTTTCGATGTGTTAGATTATTCAGGCCGAGCAGTCTGTGAAGCATCTCGGGAACAGTGTCGGAATATCAATTTTGCTTATTGGATGTAATGAAATTCAAATTGCATGTGACAGCCTTTCCCATCTTGGGTGGCGGAATATAAAAAAAATCGGTATTGGAATGAGAAATCCTCTTGCCAGGGTAAAAAATAGTCATAATCGGTCCAATCTTTAAAAATGCTATTAAAAAGTATAAAAGCAAATTTCGCGCTCGCATTGGAACGCCGTGTGTGGGGCAGCGTGTGCAGTCGCCTGTGCAGTTTAATATAAGCTTGATTAATGAAGTGTGTTTTAAAACTGTCAATATATGTTGCTCAGACTTGCACAAAAACGTGTTTTTTTTTTTTTTTATTATTAGTATATTTTATGTATTTATTTCTCAGCACTCATTGTTAGAAACACCAACCTGCCATTTTTTTGGGTGGTCTCCAAGTTTGGGAGTAGTGAGTAAATAAATACTTTTATAAATTAATTAGTGTGAAGTTTTGTGGTTTCTGCCACTCGAAACTAGCTGGGTGGCTCATGTTATTTTCCCGCCCTGACATTATATTAAAATATAATATTGCACTTTCTATGTAGATTGAATGTCCTGAAGGTAGAGGGATCTCAGCATCTTCTCCCTGGAGGGTTTCCTTGTACGAAACTGAGTAATACTTCCTTCTATGACCTGTGATAATGGACTGTTTAATGGCAGCCCTGCACTGACACGGATTGCACGGTTAGTCTACCTCCTGGGGGGTCCCTTTCTGAATTAACAATATGACTGGTCTTCAGAAAGGTTTGGTTCTGTTAAAGCCCATTGAAGCTGTAGGTTTTAGGTAGCACTGAACGTGAAGTGATTGTCACTGTGACACAACAAACTGTGTCCTCTGTATTTTAACCCAGTGAACTGCCATGAAAGGCGCCTGGGGAGCAGTGTATGGGGACGTGGGGACCTCGGTGGCAGTTCAGGATTTGAACCCGCAACCCTTCAGTTACACGTCCGCTTCCTTACCCGCTAGGCCACCGCTGCCGCAGGCAAACATAGAAAAACTTATAGCTTATGAGTCAAGGGTCTTAAGACAAAATATCCAGGGAAAAGTGTGACCTACTTTGTGTACCAGTAATACCCAACCAATAACCATCCAGACGTAGTGGAAGATGCCCAACACCAACTTTCAATGACAAACTGCTCAGCCATTTTCCCTTCGAACACAAGGTGAAGGTTTATCGAAACTTGTAGCGCCTCACGGGTCCTGTTAAAATATTCACATTTACCCTCTTTTATTCTTTCGACCTGCAGGGGAGATCATGCCCAATGACCTGTGTGTGGAGGAACCCCCTGCTGCCGAGGTGGCCTGCGTGGTGGCCTGTCCCGGAGACTGTGTGGTCAGCTCCTGGTCAGAGTGGTCGCCCTGCTCCCATTCGTGCTCCTCGAAACACGCTGAGGGCAGACAGAGCCGCACACGAACCATCCTGGCCCTGCCGGGAGAAGGTAACTCTCTTGTGCTCGTTTCAACATATCTTGCTTCCAACATTCATTTCTCTGTGGAAGGAGAACCGAGAGAAGTTCAGAGGAGGCTTGGGGAGATTTACAACGGTGACTGTAAAACATGCTGCTGGCTCTGTAATGGCTCGGGGCTGCATGATTGATTTATGAGTGGCAGCAGATCCCTATTGCAATTTTGAAAAATACATAATTCCTGGTACCTATTGTCTTGTTTCCCAGAAAAAAAACAAAACAATGAAATGGTGCCGACTGAAGACTTTTCCTTAAAGCCATGTGTTCAAAAATCATGGTGCCAACCGTTCCAGAGTTTCTAGTGTTCTCACTGCTAACGCTGTGGCCCATGTAATTAGAGGGCATGGCTCTAAACCCGGGGCTCACCAGCACCCCCACTGAGCCCGCCGATGCACTCTTTCACAAAGCCCTTTCATGGGTAATGACAAATGGGAACAGCCACCATGGCGCTGGCTAGAAAAGCAGCATGGAGTTACCATGAAAAGTGTGTAAAAGAAGGTGATCGAAGTGCTGCTGTTAATTTGGCTGAGAAAAACTAACCACTTTCGCAGCACAGGACCACCTTTAGGAGTAGGTGGTGTGTGGGTAGAGCATGTAGGAGGCAAGAAATGATGCAAAATGCCACAGTATTTCGATCAATTAGCTGCTACACAATTTTCGTATAATACAGCTGATTCTCTTGCCTTTCCTTGAATTCCTAGTTTTTTTCATTCCAGAACCTTTGGCATCTTCTACCCATGAAAGTTTGGCCATTCTGTCTTTTTCGCTCTGGTTGCACGTCGTGAATTCTCCAGACAATGACCTCTATTCGACTGCACGCCCTCAATCAGACCTTACGTCCAGTCTGCACCAGGGACAAAGAACATTTAGCGTTCGCTGCATCTGAATCGGTCACACAGGCCCCCTCCCCATCGCCGTCAGGTAACATCTGTCAGGTTTAGGGAGGAAGTTCTGGTTGCAGCAAGTCTGCACGCTTTTTATATAACTATATGTGGGGGTGTGTTCTTCTTCTTTCTGCCTGCACTATGAGGCTTTTAATGATTGGATATCTGCAGGTTGGCAGCGCTGTTTATCTGAGAAGTGACAGCGAGCAGGAACAGCTGTGGCGCTGGATTGTGCCCGTGCTGCATAAATCATCCGTGGCCTGCTTTAAACACTGGGAGGAGTGGCGTAATTAAAACCGAAATAAACACAAATGTACCCCAGCCCATGGCCCTGCATGCATATTTCTCTCTGTGACACACACACACACACCTCTGCAGAAATATGGGAATGCGTTACAACCTTTCAAATCTCCAAAGACCGGCAGACATTAATATTCAGCCAATCTGCACGCTAGTTCATTGTTGTATGTTACTGAACATTTACCGAAGTCTCAGTGTGATCGAGGAACCCCGGCTGAATGTCACTTCAATGTCACACTGACTTTGGGGACACGAAGCAGGAATTACAACTTTAATTATAACACAGGAGAGCAGGGGTAAAAACAAGGTTAATAATCCCCATCGCTTCACAATATGGCACTAGTCTATTCATATCACACAAGCGCTTTACTAATTAATGCCCATATTCATGTATTTAAGAGCACACAGGGTTACTGTGGGACAGATTAGCCGTGCACTTCTGCCAGCTTATTCTCCCTGTGTGTGTGTGCTTGACGTCAGGAGGGAAATCATGCCCGGCTGCCACAGCTTTGGAGGAGTGGAGAGCCTGCAGTGACCATCCATGCATTATCTTCTACTGGGAGACGTCAGCGTGGGGGGCGTGCGTGGAGGACCCTTCGTTCAGCCTGAACGGCAGCAGCCAGTGGAATGGGACCACCGCCTGTGCCGTGGGGATACAGACCCGGAAAGTGACCTGCATGAAAATGAATGCCGGGCCAGTGGTTTCAAAAAGGTACTTTCGTGCAACCTTACCTGTCCCTCAGGCACGTTAGGTCACTGTAACCGATCCAGGACTGAGCCACTAGACTTTCCAGTATTGATTATGTGAAATCATTTTACATTTTTGGCCAGTGTACGATTGTTAAAATACACGTTCAAAGCACCTAAAGCATTTATTGACATACCGTCTGCATGCCAAATTGCTGAAATCTAAAAATTTTAGATTTTAAAGGAGAAGGGTCTGTTTAATTCAACATTTTGCATCAATATTTAAGTGCGCAAAGAGGTTTAATATGAGCTATATTTCTGTGGGCCTGTGCATGGTCATTACATTTATGGTTTTATCCATTTTGTATTGATTTCCTGAGAGTGCCATGCTGCAGAACATTTTCCGGCATGAAAGGTAAACTCCTCCTCCGTTTTTGCCCTGTCACTTTGGCCCATTCCAGAATTTATTATATAATTAGTCAATTTATAGTGTACTTTTTTATATCACTCTTTTCAAATCTGCCCATGATTCATGGAGTGGGCATTGAAAATACTCAGGCTGACCACCCTGCTGACTCCAACGTCACAGCCAGCCACGTGGAAAAGGCCTTAAATGCCCCAAACCACCAGCAACTCACTGCTGCTTCATACTGCACAGCTCAATATTCAGCTGCTGCCGCACAGTCAAATCGATGTTCAGTATTTCACAAACTAAAGGACACTTTTGGGCCCACTTTTATACATTTCCATTCAATTCAGTCTGGGCAGCACTTTTTTATTTCTTTTTAATAGTCACAGCATGCATAACCCGACAAAGACTTGAGTAGGAGGAGACCAAGAAGTATGAGGAATGAACAGAACGAGGTCTGTGTGATTAATATAAACCAGCAAGGACGACCCAGGGGGTCATGGCTCACCAGGCCAGTCTGTAGTAGGAAAGACCCCCTCATGTCAGCTGTACACCCATCAAGTCAGCTAAAGAAATTCAGGTATCGGGTCAAGGCCTTTTGGTTTGAGGTGTGCATGCTGGGCAGCAGGAAAGAATGGAGCGTGATTAAAATGGCTGGGGGAAAAAAAAGAGCGGCTGCTGAAGAAGTGAGGGTGCAGTAATGAAGCCCCCCGCAGAATAAATCTGCAACAGCGGAGCTCTTCTCACACTTCCTGGCGTATCTGCTGTAGACAGCCCGGCCGACTGCGAGCTCGGAGAGTGCCTGACATCCGTCAGTAACAAAGTGGTCCAGGCTTCAGAGATTCCCGGCTGTCTGAACATCCAGCCCAGACTTACTGCACTCAAGCAATCTCTTGACCAGGGCTGAGAGAACATTTCCCTCCATCCATACAGCACCATCTGGTTTCTGTTGGTTCAAAAAAAAAAAAAAGATTTATGCTATTCGCCAAACGCTACAGCAATTGCGACTTACAACCGTGGTCAACGGGAGTGAACTACGAATGTGTTGAGTGTTACACTTGTTGTATCTGTAGCTGCCAGCATCATCGCTGAGCAACTGTAGCCATATTTGTGCCAAAATTAAGGATGCAGAACTTCACAAAATTGTAGTTTCTTGCCAGTTGTTTCCAAATGCAAAAAGTAAATTATTATCCCAGTCCATTAAACCTCTACTTGGCTGAAAAAATGCACTTGTATTTTCCTTAAGTAAAGGTACAGTGATTTATTGTGGCAAGCCCTGTCATCTTTATTTGTAAGAAGACTCTTGCATAGTTTACACATTTTAGGTAAAAATATTTGAATGCCACTCATCTTTGAATAGAATCTCTTTAATTAGACTTATTGATTTGGTCTATTAAATGATCATTATCACAGCACTTATATACAGGTACAGTGATTTATTGTGGAAATACTTGTTATTTTTATTTGTAACAACAACATAATATAGTGAAGTAAAAAGATATGAGGGTTTCATGTATATGTACAGAGTTCACGGCTAGACACGGATGACGCACTCGCAGACACGGCTGGGATGGTGGGTGAAGCCGCTGAGGTGCTGGGGACATGGTACCGGTGAGCTGCAGCAGAAGAGGGAGCGCGAGAGCGTGCGTACGGATGTTAGCGAGAGAGTGAGGTGCAGCACGGGGGGGAGACAGAATGAGGCGGCGTTACCTTGATAACATTAACACAACATTCACAGCATTTATCAGACGCCCTTATCCAGAGCGACTTACAATCAGTAGTTACAGGGACAGTCTCCCTGGAGCAATTTAGGGTTAAGTGTCTTGCTCAGGGACACAATGGTAGTTAGTGGGATTCGAACCTGGGTCTTCTGGTTCATAGGCGAGTGTGTTACCCACTAGGCTACTACCACCCTCTACCAACCTTGACATAGCTGTATTGGAACATGGCTGGCTGTGTACAGTGGAGAAGCAAACAGGAACATCAGAAATTGAGGCAATAGTGTAGTCAGGGGCGGGGCGATTAGACGGCAACATCCGTGGCAAGAACCGACGACTTAGAAGCAAAGTCAGAAAATTAACAATAAGCGAGCAACTGCTAACAAGGCCACTGGGGTTTTATCTGGGATGCTGACCCTGTCTTCAGCTTCCGGGTTTCCAATTGCCCATGTGGGACAGGTGACGTTGGGACATTAAGTTTTACTTGAAAATGTACATTTACCATTGTGGCATTTAGGAGATGCCCTTATCCAGAGTGCCTTACAATTAGTAGTTAAAGGGACAGTCCTCCTGGAGACACTTTTTAGGGACACAATGGTAGTAAGTGGGGTTTGAACCTGTGACTTTGTGGCATTCTGGTTCATAGGTGAGTGTCTCACTCACTAGGCACCCCAAATACTTTAGTAGAGGAGAGAAAATAAGTTTCTTCAGCAAAGGAACTTCAATGTTACTGAGTCATTGATAAATCAGCCACCTCACTGTCATGAATAAAAGAACTAAATGTGCACTGAACATGAAACTCACGAGGGTTGGGGTGCCTTTGCAAATAAGAGTTAGGGTTTGTCTGTTTAGTTCTCTTTAAAAAATTACCATTGTGTCCCTGTTGATATATTGATGTTCAGGAATAAAGCTCAGATTATGGATGCACGTAAAAGGCATTGATCCCAAGCCTAGATATGTTACAAGCTTTTTACTGATTTTGTTTGTCATAACACAAGTGCAGAGGTCTTGAAAGCCTTTTTCTCTGCGCTGTGTGCATTACCGAGCTTATGGTTCGCACATTACTGTTTTTCCTCTTCAGAATTTGCCCTCGAGGGAAAAAAAAAAAAACGCAGTAATGGAGTGCCGGGGCGAGAGAACATTCTTTACTCTGTATCCATAAGGAGGATATTGTATCGTACATCAGGAAATCGCTAATAAATTATTTAGCCCATTTGTCCCATTGTTGCATGATACATTATTGACAGAGGCATAAAGAGGTTTCCGGGCTGTTTTTTTTTCCAGCCGCTTTTGGTTTAAAAGGTCTCTCTCCCTTCCTCTTTTTTGGGGAGCGGGGAGGGGCGGCGGGTTGAAGCTTTAATGAATGATGTCATTCGCTCTCCACCAGCCAAAAGCACACATCTATCAGAGCCGGGAATGGCTCCTGCGAGATCCGGGCGTGTGTGATGATTCGGCAGACCCGGCAGGCTTTGGGACTTTCCCCGATTCGCTCACACTTGAAGCCATGTAGCCTCAGGTCTTTTCAAACCCAAAAAGATCCGGAGGTCCCAACAGATTTGTTCTTCATATATCAACATGTTTCCAGCATCCCTTATTAATAAAAGCTTACAAGATAGGCATATAGAATAATGGGATACGAGTCTTTCTGTTTTTATTCAGCTAATATAATTAAATATCTTAAGCTATATATTTTCAAAATTACCATATACTGATAACAAAAAAATAATGGCACAGCTATAGTGTAATATGTGTATTAGCATTAATCGTGGTTGGGTGGTATTAGCCTAGCAGGTAAGACACTTGGCTAAGAACCAGAAGACCACAAAGTCCCAGGTTCAAACCCCACTTACATTGTGTTCCTGAACCAGACACTTAACCCTGTCTCCAGGAGGGAGTCACTAATTGCATTTCACTGCAAATTGTACTAGTATAACTATGCAAATCCATCAATCAATCAATCTTCATTTACATGTCACTTTTTGCAATGTACGTTGTCACAAAGCGCCTAACTAACAGAGCAGTTCTCAAAGCCCCAGGTGAGCTGGAAACTGGTTTATAAACCTTCACAGCTTAGAGTCGGGGGGTTAGTTATTTATTTACATCCATTTATATTATGAGAATGCTCAGGAATAATTTTATGCATAAAAATGTTTTTGTTTGTCAACATTTTTTTTTTTTACAAAATTATCTAATAAAACCAATGTTACAATAAGTCAAACATAATAATTAAACATCATTTGCAGCTCATTACATTGAAGAAGGGACATGGAATGACTGGCAAAAAAACAAAGGCAACTTTAAAAAAAAATTTAATGGTCTTTTTTTTTTATTTTTTCTAGAGCTGTGTGTCATCTCTGAACCACTCTCTCTATCTGTTTCTCCTCAGAGAGCACAATGAAAAGACCGCTGCACTGTTACTACACAGCTTATGGGAAAATCACTGAAATGACATCCATTCCAATCAGTTCTCTGCCAGTAAGGTCTCCACTGGTCTTCAGCCGGCCCGATATCAATTACTGCCAGATACTTTCCTTCCAGTCCTCGAAAAAGATGGACTTGTTCTTTTTTTTTTTTTTCCCTGTGCGAGGTCAAATACAAATTAGATTAAAATTACATTTGCCAGCGCCGTCCTTCTCTCTGAAAGCTTTCAGATCAGATGCCGGTTCAGAGTCTGCTGGTCTGCGGCGTTTTAGATGTTAATTTTGATCAGTGATGTTAGTGTATCGGGGAAATAGATGTTCTAGGTAAATAATGAAAGCTTAATGTCAAGAGCGTGCTTTAATGTGTCTTTCTTCCCCTCCCTCCTGCTCGCTCTTGCTCCTTTTGCTCGTGTTGCGTCACCGTGCCGTCGGCATGTCTCTCCATGACACGGTTTGAGCGCTTCTGTAGAGTGAGGTCGGCTCGCCCTGCTCGGCTTTGATGTCACTTTCACGTTGATCTCCCAAGCCCGAGGTGCGTGGAGCCGTGCTGCGGGCCGGGCCCCGCTAATTCCCAGGATGCATTTCTGTTGCTTCTGGAGCGCGGAGGGGGCTCAGATGTTGGTTTGAGCATGGAGCACGGCCTCCTTTGGAGTAGCTACTGCTTTCGCGCTGTCAGACGCAGTCCTTTAAACGTGTAATACGTAAAAAATTGGTCCAAATAAATGAAGCTACTCTTCACACGAGGGCCGTGTTTAACTCAAACCTCATAACTCGCAGCAGAACCATCTTTTTAAATCAGAGTTTTTGTTTACCGCTGGTGCTCGAACTGGGGATACCGATTCTGGAGTGTTGTGTGTAATGTGGGCCATCACACCCCTATGGCTGTTGATTTATTAGACGTTGTAGAAAAGGATGAAGAGCTAGTGTTTTTGTAACACTTTTCAAAATGTCAATAAAGGCTATTGCGAAATGATTATAATTTTTTATTCGGTAGTCAGTCACTTTTACCCTCAAATTATATCAATTTGTTATATAAGTCATATAAATTAAAGTATGTGTAAAGCATTTTCGCAGGCAAACTCTGTACCTTTTATTCACATTACGAATAAAAAAAAGACTAGTCTGGACTAGACAGGGAGTGATGTTCTGCAACAAAAAGAATGTATGCGCGCTTCAAGTCATGTGACCAATTTTTGCGGGGGCTCTATTCACAATTTCAATTTTCACAACTTGAGGGTTAATAGAAACATGCCCACAGGTTTCTAGCACCACACATTCAATGGCAAGTATTCCGGTTTTCTTGCCGGCTCTCTGCCTGAATAGGGAGTTCTGCTCTCAGACACTTGGTAGCACAACAGAAGGACGCACCTATAGAAGGACCTTGGTTTTGAAATACAGATGGACTTTACTGTTGTGGTCGGAATCATGAATGCCTTTGTCCATCACAAACGATGAGCTGATGACTGAGTTTAACAGCACCTCCACATTCTGTGCTTGCAGCACAGAGTAATGTCAAGGCCACAGATCGGTGGGACCCTGGTATAACTGGGTTAATCTCCGCCTGAGTCTGTGGGCATCCCTGAATGTGTGTCCTCTGTGTCCCTTCTTGGCCGCAGGTGTCCGGACTCTGCCCGTCCAGACTCCTCCCTGCCCTGTCTGCTGCCCTGCAAAACTGACTGCAGGGTGACTCCCTTCAGCGAATGGACGGCCTGCCCTTCAACCTGCCTGCCAGGTGCTGCTGCAGACGCAACTTTGTTTTGGGGTTTTGTCTGCAATCACAGTCTCTGCTGGTTCCAAATGAAAACCGCAGCACTTTTTTTTATATATATATCTCCATATCTCTACCCTGATGCAATAATTTCCCTTTATTCTCCTGGGGATGAAAAGATTAGTCACAGTGTTTGTTATGCACGTCTTCAGGGTAATGCGACACTTCTGCTGCGCCTTCCGAAGGCAGTGGGCTTCTAATGAAAATAGTGCTGCATTAGATCCGTGGGAGCATCTGTGGCCCGCTGCAGTAATAATAAAAACTGGCCTCTGAGTATTGCGCAATAACGGCTTTAAAATAGTCACAAGCCATTGATCAGAAAAGATCTAGCAAACATATCAATGTTGTGGGTAATTTAATCAAACTTTAATTGGACTTATTATTATTAGCCCCCCCCTTTTTTTTTAGCTGAGCGGTGATACTAATAGATAATTAATTTCTTTGAACTGTGCACTGCAACAATTTGAAATTCAGAGGAATCTAATTGTGTTACAACAACTGACACTCCATCTGTAAGTATGTTTTTCCCCGGTAGGTCCCCTGTTGATGCGACCGCACCTTTAATTGCACTTTTTTCATTGTTTAGCAATTAGCAATGTGTAATGAGCCTTATAGTGAAAGCCAAATGAAATCATTAAACCATTAGTCTGGGATCTGTATATTATAAGGGACTGAGAGCTTCTGGAAGAGTTTCAGCTTCTGTTTGTTGAAATGACATCTCCAAGGTTATCTTTTTTATGTCATTACTTTTGTCCCTCTTTTTAGATAATGCGACTATACCGTCACAGTCACGGTTCCGAACAATCATCCAGAGAGCGGCAAATGAGGGCAAAGAGTGTCCAGATACACTTTATGAAGAGAGGGAATGTGAAGCACTTCCTGTTTGTCCCATTTACAGGTAAATGACCTAATTAGTTTTTTTTTTTTTCATGAGATTAGTGACGTGTATAATGATTAATTCTGGTGCTATAATTTAAGTAGTGTATGGGCCGTGTTTGCTATTGTTGTGTCTAGTGTGACAAGTATGGATTTGGATTTGGTAGTAGGTTAGTAGGTAAGACGACCAAAAAGTCGCAGGTTCGAATCCCACTTACTACCATTGTTTGCCTGAGCGAGACTGTCCCTGTAACTACTGATTGTAAGTCACTGATGATGGTGGTGATGATGGCCTAGAGTGTAATCAAAAGGTTGCGGGTTCAATTCCCAACCTTCCAAGGTGCCATTGAGGTTTCCTTGACCAAGGTACCATCCCCTCACACTGCTCCCTGGGAGTCTTTCATGGCTGCCCAGGTTGCGATTTTAGATCCCAACCTTCCAAGGTGCCACAGAGGTTCCCTTGACCAAGGTACCATCCCCTCACACTGCTCCCTGGGAGTCTTTCATGGCTGCCCAGGTTGCGATTTTAGATCCCAACCTTCCAAGGTGCCACAGAGGTTCCCTTGACCAAGGTACCATCCCCTCACACTGCTCCCTGGGAGTCTTTCATGGCTGCCCAGGTTGCGGGTTCAGATCCCAACCTTCCAGGGTGCCACTGAGGTTCCCTTGACCAAGGTACCATGCCCGCACACTGCTCCCTCGGAGCCTTTAATGACTTCCCACTGCTCCCTGTGATAACTCACCTGTGACAACTAATCACTTTCACTACACTGCCATGTCCAAACGATGTCTACAGTGCTGTATGTTGTGCTGTACATTGCCTAATAGGCAAGTACAAGGGGACTTTCTTTCTGTAAGAAGCAAATCTGGCTATGGAGCAAGATTTCGAGAATGTCAATGTTCCAAGGAACACGGTTGTGAAGGTTCTTCAATGTCCCAGAAGAACCCCTTTACTCAAAGATAGTAAAGATGAGTAAATCTCATAGCACATCAGAGCCTGACTGAGGTTTACTCCAAACTAAATTGTAACTGTTTGGGTGCATTGATGTTGCTTATGTTTGATGAGGAAAGGGGCAGACCTTCAAGCCTAGGAACTGTTCCCACAAGTAAATATGGTGGTGGGAGCAATATGCTGTGGGGCTGTTTTGCAGCCTCAGGCACAGGCATTTTGAAAAAAGAAAACTTTAAGGGAGAATGACCCAAAGCATACATCAAAATGAGTCCAACAAAGATCCTGGAGTGGCCCACCCAGAGCCAATACCTCAATCCTATTGAGAATCTGTGAATCTCATGCTGGGAAAACGTGCAATGACCAGCTAGAACAATTTGCAATGGAAGAATAAGCCAAAATCCCTCAGGAGACTTGTGCGAACCTAGTAAAGAACTACTCTAAGAGCTTGGGGTCAGTTGTTGCTGAAAGAGGGTGCACTATTAACTATTAATGGTCGGGGGGGCTAGTAATTTTGGATGTCAAATTTTTTCTTGTTTCAACTCAGTATATCAATAAAATATCCTATATAGACTTAGTGCACTTGTTTTTATAGAGTATTTGTGCATGTTGCCTTTGAGGGTTAAATATCTACTGCATGTGAATGTTCTGCAGAGTAGCATTTTACCAGCAAGTTATGCCTCTGAAGTCCACTTCCACATCAGGCATCACATTAAAGGACACCTCTGTATCTAACATTCTCTCTAACAGATGGAAAACGCACAAATGGCATCCATGTACCCTGGTTCCCGACTCGGTCAGACAAGGAATAACGGGAGGAGGGGAATCGTGCGGCAAAGGACTGGAAATAAGAGGTCGGAAAAAGACGTATGCACACACACACACACACACACACACACGCATACTCAGGCAATATGAGTCAGGCTGTTTTAACAGATCTCATATAATCATTTCAATATTTTCACCAGATCCACTTGCACACAGAGGGCCCTAAAGTCATTTTAAAGCTTTTTTTTTTCTCAGCTTGGCTTCCGTTCAGAGGTGAATCAGGTTGGCTGTTGAGCAGAATTCATTTTCTGTGAAAAGAAAGTGCAGTGCTGGCCTCGGACCTCTTTCCTCTCCGGTTCAAACTCTGTTAATGCCCGTGTGTGGATTTTGTACATTTTAAAGCGACTCCCTGGCTAGCGCTTCTGTTGATATTTTCTTGTGTCTTTGAAGAAGGACAGGAGGATACCGGGAACGAAAGAAAGGGGAAAAAAGGAAAGAAAGAGGGCATTAATTGGATAATTCAGGCTGGAACAAAGTCACACAAACGTCCACATAAATCCAGGGCCTGAGCCCCTAAACCTAATTTGCCCCTTTTGTTTGAAGTCAAGTCTACAAAGTTGCAGGCTAGATTTCAGAGTTCAATTGTCCAATTCAATCAATTCCCTTGGTTGCAATGTTCAGCAGGTCTAAACAGCTCACCTCTCTCCACAGCACTCTCCCATCGGCACACTTAAGACTTTGACTTGGCCAGAAAGTAAGAAGAAAACACAAAGTTTAATCAAATTTAGAATGTCTTTCAAATGCGTTGAGACATTGTGCTAACCTTCAGTTCTTTGTTCAGTTGTAAAGCCAGTCAAAGGTTGTACGCAGGCCGTTAATGAGTGCGTTCATTAAAAATAATGAGTTCATCCTTTAGAAATCTGTCAAAAATGTGTCCATTACGATGATCAGACCAAAAGGTTACACTTGGTGGCACAAAGCTTCATTATGATCTAAAATGCACAAACAAGGTCTTCTTCCTAAGAAACAGTTTTTCATGCATATTTCACCACATGCACTATGAAGAGCAGGAAAGCATCTCCCGGTCTGCGTTTTCACGTAGGCCGTAGAGTCGACGCACGAAGATGAAGATCATCTCCAAAACTGTTTGTAATTTATTCAAATTCACCCCCCTCTCCCCAATTTTTTGAAAAATTAAATAAACAACCTGCTCGGAGGTGTCGTCCTCAGACTGATTCGCAAATAATGACGCGCTGCTCCATTACCTTCCAGAGCCATCCTGCCATAGCTGTCTAATGATATGTGAATACATCAAAACTCCCAAAACCCGGAGTTGTAATCGCCGGTCCACTGATCTAGAAAGAATCCAATTAAGTCGACTTGCTTCTTGCTACCTTGTCTGTATTCATCGCACGCACACACAAAAAAAAACACGTGTGATGGCGTAAAAGTCTGTATGGGTAGACAAACCCCCCCCCCTTCCCCCAGTCAATTGTATCAGTCAATGGTCTAATTTCGCACTTCCCGGGAAGGAAAGGATTCCATCCGACTGTTTGCGCAGTTTTAATTCAGCCGAGCGGGATTCCAGCAGCGGAAAAAGACTGCGACTGAGATGCAAATGAGCAAGTTAGGGAGTCTTGGCGCGTTGAGCGGACTTGCCTCATCAGCACAGCGGCGAGTAAACAGCAGAGTGAATTGGAGAGGCCGTAAATTGTATTCAATGAGGCGGGCGAAAGCGGCACCTCTCCTGGCGGCCGGGCGTGTTTACCCCTCAAACGGCGCCGAGCCACCGCCATCAACGGTGACCCCGTGACAGTGTCGAAGAAATGGCTATTGTGCGCAGTGTCTACCATTCGGAACCCACAATCTCGTTCCTTAATCTTTTTTTACTTTTTGGAACTATCCTTGAACCGCAGCGTTGAACTCCAGCTCTGTGTTTATCTGTAAAAGCCGTACATTATTATATAAATGTTTTTTTTGGTGAATGCTGAGCAGGGTTTTAAGTGCGCTGCTGCGTGAAACCCGATGAGACCGGCACGAAACCGCTGCCAGGAATTTGACCTCGAAAAAACGTCAAAGGTTATGGGGTCTCCATCGGATGCCTCAGCTCTAAAAGTGGGTCTGACAGCAAAGTAACGTAGTTTTTTTTTTTTGTGTGGCCTAGCAAAACGAAATTAAAACAAAGTTTTTATCTGCAAGCGCGAATATAAAAGGCGGCCTGCAAAGGAGGAATTTCGTTGGAGGCTTCGGCAGTGGACAGACATATTGTGATCTTTCTAATTGGAGTCAGACATTTTTTGGTCATTTTTTTTTTCTCCTTTATTCTTCACCCCTGTAGATTTAATGAGTATTGAAAAGCCCCGAGGAAAAGTTTGACAGGCTCTTTGAAAAGGGGAAAAGTTCCCCCGCCGCGTCCTTTTGTGCAGTCAGCAAACACTGTCACCTTTGTAAGTAAGTACATTATTAAAGATGATCCCTGTCACAGGCTGAGACGAGAATGAAAACGTTAACGGAAGCGTGGGGGGGTGGGCGAATGAAAGAAAAAAAATAATTCTGGAGATAAAAATGGAGAGTCCTCCAGCGCAAATCAGAATGTCAGTACTGTCAACCTTGCCCCCCCTCCCCGCCAAAAAAAAAAAAAGTCACAGCTTTAAAGAACGGAGAGAGAAAGACAGAGGACTAAAGGCCACGTGGAGAGCGCTGGTGTTTGGCGGAAATTAGCCGGCCGAGGAACGTGCACCTTGTGCTAATTGGATTTGGCAGGTAGTTTCCGCCGACATACCGCACATCACACGCGTCTTGCGCCCATGTGACCCAGCCGTGACCTCCCACGGACAGACGCTGACGTGAACAAAAAAAAAGAAGAAAAGTCCATAAGCTTCGTTGAAGTGAAGACTAGAGCGAAGGAAGCTGGAGGATTGGAGCGAGTCCAGCGGGTAGAATTGAAAGGGTGAAATTGCGATCGACGCGCCGTGGTAAAGGCATGTTTATGGATCGATGATGCCTCAAAGAACATCGCGGGGTCATATTCCAGGATAATGGCCGCCAGTCTTCCCCCAGGGACGAGCCGCGTACGTGACGTCCGGGGCGCGGGGTCTATTTGAAGGGGTGCAAGTGAGTGGCAGTTAAACAAAATAGGAGGCGCGCCGTGTGACATTTTCCTTCCCGGCCCCACTTAATTTTAATGAGCTCTTTAATGCCAGTATGGAGTATTAAAGAAATGATTCCTTTCCTGTTTATTGCTCAGCTTGAGAAGCCTTTGATTTCCCAGCTGAACTCGGGGAAGGTGTTGTATGTTTAATGCGGCAGCCTGATTGAGATGTGGACGACCCTCATTAACATATCTTGAAGAACTTCAGCCGCCGTTCACTCAACCACGTCCCGAACGGTGCCTCCAGACTCAAGTGTCTCGTCTCGTTCTTTTGATTATCTTTTGTCACAAGCGCCACTTTCAACCGAAAAAGGGGTTCACAGTCAAGCTGAGCTGTTTTGCCAAATGCAAAATATACCACGCTCAACAGGCAAGTCGAGCGTTCACGTTCGGCAAGTGCTTTTGAAATGGCCTACTTTTTATGTCAGGCTTTATAAATCCATCACAAAAATATGGTTCCCAAACCGGCTGATCGCTCCCACCCGACGTTTACTGAGCAGAGCGACTGCATTAATGTTTTATTTCCGGTTCCTGTCTATCGACACACGCCTGCGGCTTAGTTTTGTTTGTTCCTCATTTCCTGTGTTTTGGCCCTCATGCCGTTTATGTTGTGTTTTTGGAATAAAATCCCTTATCCACAATGTCCGGCTTCTGCGTCTTCGTCCCTCACCGAACCCCAGACGTCACTGAAATGAGTGGAAATGTGAAATTCTGATTTGCCTTTGTTTAAAGTTTCTAATTTTGATCTCCAATTTTTTGGTTTAACACACAAAGCGCAGTATCTGACATTAATAATTTATAAAGACTGATTATAAAGAAATTCTCATGTTTAGTTTCACTACACATATAATACAAGAAATAAACTGAAAAGACTGCCTAGTAATTATGTATGCCAAAGGATATCAACTAAGCACCAACCCGAGCCTTTTTTCTTGTTGTGTAATTATTACTGACACCCAGAAAGATGTTTTTACAGATAACATTTAAAATGGGAGGAGCCTGTATGTATGATTGACACACCCAGGGTGGTAGTAGCCTAGTGGGTAACACACTCGCCTGTGAACCAGAAGACCCGGGTTCAAATCCCACTTACTACCATTGTGTCCCTGAGCAAGACACTTAACCCTAAGTTGCTCCAGGGAGACTGTGCCTGTAACTACTGATTGTAAGTCGCTCTGGATAAGGGCGTCTGGTAAATGCTCTGAATGTAAATGTAAATGTAACCCCCTACTTCCTCAGTCTGCTCGGTCTTAACTCACTCCTGTCAGTTCTGGAAGATGTTTCTACAGATAAAATTTAAAATGGGAGGAGCCTGTATGCATGATTGACACACCCCCTACTTCCTCAGTCTGATCGGTCTTAACTCACTCCCGTCAGTTCTGAAAGATGTTTTTCCTTTGCTCGCATGATATACAGGAATCAGGAATGATTCCCATTATAAAGACACACTTGCAGACTATCTGTGGTTTAATTCAAGAATTCTGATGGACAAAACACGCTACGGTGCTGTGGAAATAGGTGTTTTTATGCTATATGAGTATACATAAACAAAAGCCAGTTTTGTTTCGGCAGCTCATTATTGTTATCTAAGGCTTATTATTATGCTTTTAGTACCAGTACCTCCTATGAGGTAGGTATTCTCAAGCAAATCTATGTGCAGAGGACTATACATCCCATTTTCGGTTTGGTGCCGTAGACCAGTAGATGCAGGCACAGCTGAGTGGCGTATCAAAACATGTCATCACTCGAAGCCATGAGCCAAATCTCAAGCTGCGAGCGAAGCCCCCGTGCGGACGGGCGAGAGCTGGTGGGTGGAAGGGATGCATCATTCCCTTGAAAAGGTAACAACCGGCTCCGGCATTTGCCAAGCATGTAATTTAGCCGCGCTCTCGGCGGCGGAAAAAGCCAAAGGAAAGTATTTCAAGAGCCAAGGAGGATCTGAAACGAGTATCTGGGAGGGGGTGGCGAAGTTACCATTAATGCGTTTTACTGTCCCTGTCTCTGATCTTAAAGCCCCGGCAACAGCACACAAATTGTACGACTATTTGCTGTTTGAAAGGGAAGCGGGCGAACTTTTCCTTTTTTGATGCTCGGCAAGCTCGTTTTTCACGAAGGCTGAATATTAATGTGTCCAAAAGCTGAAAGTGAATTCAATTTAAACAGCCTGTAACGTTCTCATGGGGTTTGGGGTTAGGAGCAGGGCCCGCGAAAGCTCACCTGTGTCTTCCCTACAGGAGTCGGCTGCGTGGACGAAGACGACGAGCCCCGGGCCGCGGCCGACTGCTTACGATGGGCTGGCTCCATGCCGCGGCGGGTCAGGACCTGCTGGGTGCCCTGCCGGGACGACTGCACCCTCAGCGCCTGGTCCAAGTTCGCCGAGTGCGTGGGCTGCGGGAGCTGGCGGAGCCGGAAGCGCGCCCTCGTCGGTAAGGTGCCACAAAGCTCGAGACGAGTCCCCTCGAGTTTGAAGGTTTGAACCACTTTGAACCCGGGCGCACTCTCCCTGCGACATCTTCTAACAGTTTGAAGAACTTAGGATAATCGTCACCCGCAGCGCTCCACCGAGACCCGCACCTCACCCGAGTTTATACTTTGAAACCCGTGGCACACGTGCAGCTGGCAGAAAGAAGAAACACACGCGCGCACACACACAAAGGCAAGTTGTGCTAACATTGACACAAAGGTCGACTGTGTGCGTTTCGCTTTCACCCGAGCTTAATATCGTTCCCCGAGAAGAACATCTTCTCATGCTGAATCCCCATATTCCCCCATCAGGTGTAAATGAGGTCCCTGGAACCGCCATAATCCCTTTATTTGAATGGAAATGACGACGCCTTTTGGCTGAATTACATGGCGCCATGCTGCAGTGGGCCAGATATTGTACCATTTGTCCTCATAAATTTCTGATCTGTTGCCTTTAGGCCCTCGCAAATTTCCCCTGCCTTCATCTGTAATGCTCTTCATTTAGCGCGCAAATTAGTCCTGTGTCTTTTTCTTTCTTTCTTTTATTTATTTATTTTCTCTCTCTTTTTATTAGGTAGAATCTTCGGAGTGTGTAGAGGGCTCTCGCAGCTAATATTTTCCTTGCTCTCTGAGCTAATTTATTTTTCTGAGTAAACCCGCAAACACAAAAATAAATAAATAAACAAATACATAAATAAAATGCGATGACGAATCGTTAATCAACTTACGGCATGACATGGAGGAACAGACTCAGTTTTGAGTGTTAAAAAAACATGCCTTGGCTGGCATTTCGGCATATGTGTTTACTGCATCGTAATTAATATATATTAACATGGGTTAGAATTGTCACAGTTAGAATATTCATGGATCCATTTGACACTATGTAGTAGGCTGGGCGATATGAAAATGATATGAAAATAATATTGCATTAAAAGTGTCTATCACAATACACTACATGTATCTCAATACCTTGGAACTAACTCTAAGTCACTGTATAAATGCTAAAGTCCACCCTTTATCGCATAAAATATAATGACATGATTATAATGAATGTTTTCTTTGGAACCAAGTTGTCCGCCTCCATGTCCAATTAGATCTTATCTCCACGGATTCACCTCTCTGCTGTTAAGCTGCTTGCAGACCAACCACAGCAAGCACCGCACTGTGCTCTGAAACACATGGCATGTGCGCCTGAAGAACGGTCCGTTCACTGTGCCCAGCAAAGCGTCGTGGCGAGCTGCGTGGCAAGCTTGATTTGACCTATGTGCAACCAACAAGACATCTCTCAAACATCTGACTTCTGTGATTGGCAGTTTACTGATTATAGGCGTGATTATTGTTTTTTGTAGTGATATTCATCTGTATTGGCTCGTCACAATACTGGCGTTTCGAACAGGATTGCTTGACAGGCAATTAAATTATTCACATTACGTTTGAACAGCAACTTTACTCCCCTCTTGAAAGTCCATGTATGATTCAGATTGATGTCCAGGTAGCCAAGAGCATCTGGCTGGAGCCACTGTGAGGTGTGTACCTCCACACGTCACCTCCACACGTGATCTCCACAGTTCACGAAAACACATGACGTCCACCTTAAGCGGACTTTATTCATGGTAAGGGTTAGCAGTAGGTTTAGCTTAGGGTTAGTGGTTAGGTTTAGGCATAAGGTTAGGCTTAGGTGTGGAGTGGATGTGTTGCCACACCGTGGAGCTCCATACCTTAAAGTGGCTGCAGCCAGATCCTTCTCCAGGTAGCTGAAATGCCTCTTGAAATTTTTTGTATTTTTTGGGCGATTTCCATGATCCGGAAGATGCTAAACTGGATTTTAAGTATCAATACCAGTGCTAACTGATATCAAAATTTTCGTTGCAATTAGTATCTTATTAGTATCATTAAATAGTACAATAATCTGCAAATACCTGTTAGCGCTACTGTAGACAGTTACAGTCCTGTGTGATTCCTCAGCAAGATCTAATATTGAAAAAAGTAATTTATTCGATATGTAGTTAATTCCCTACCAGTTCCTTTCCTTTAAATGGGACCATTTTTCCCCTGAATACCGCATGCAACCCACCTGCTAGATAAATTGCTGCACAACTTGCGAATCACTTTGTGGTTAATCTACAGTGAAGATTTTCTTGTGAGAGATCAGCGGTGGCTTCCGTTGTCCTTGCATCTGCTACCTTGGTGAGGTGTTAATAAGAGGCATCATCATGCCAGGAGTTCGTATCTTTAAAAATTGGTCCTTGTCCCTGGTGACTGGACGCACGAAATGAGCATCTTTTGTGGAAGTTTCCAGACAGACACGCCACTGTTCCGCATTATACTCAAGGACGCTTTATTGTTACTGGGGCAGCAGCGATATGGAACTCCTCCATGGACCATGGTGCAACAGGCTATTGAAACAGAAAGAGCACTCACTCACACACTCACACCTACACACAACTTAGAGTCGCCAATTCAGCTTTTTGGACGGTGGAAGGAAGCCCCTGCAACACGGGGAGAGCATGCAAACTCCACCCTCACAGGGTCTGAGCTGGGATTCAAACTTAACCTCGTAGTGATGGGCGAGGCAGTACGTTTAGATGTACGGAATCCTTAGAATCATTTTGGTCCTGTCCTTTGTTTTGCTATTTAACTGGTCTTCACACTGAATATACCGAATATTTTTAATGGGACTGGGTCAACACACTGAATATAAGCGGGGCAGCCATCTTGGGGGCTGCCCATTCTTTGACTTTAAATTATTGACGCTAGCCTTGTACTCTTGATCTGAATTCTTTATGTACAGCCCTTGCCCGAACACCCCAGGACTGCAACCCCTCCTCGGTCCCGGACCATCCTCCAGCCAGCCACGCTCCGGTTCACTCACCTCTTTCCCAGTCCCCGAATCCGAACCCGAGATGTCGGCCCGTTCAGCCTCAACTTAGTGACCGTTCTTGCACTACAGCTTGCTTCCTTTTTTAATACTATTTTCTAGCCTTAGTTTTCTTTTATTCTATTTTATTTATTTTTATTTATTTATAAATAAGTAAACTATGCACAGTCAAAACATGAAGGAATCACTTGAGGAAGTGAGCCGGGTCAGTGCGTTCGTTTGGTAAAGTTTAAGTAAAGTGCAAGCGGCCTGTGACTGTGTGCAGGTGAAGTAGTGGTGTGGAACACTGAAGAGTCCTGATGGACGTTGGTGCGTTGAAGCATCTTCTTCGCCTGCTGCAGTGCGCAGCCGGGCGGCAGATATCCGATGGCGTGCGGCCGATTCTGTCTTCATTCAGGCCGAACACCCAGAAACCTGCCGCTTTTGACCCTCTCAGCGCATCGTCGGTACCTGTCCGGGGTAGTCGGGGGGAAAAGAACCGCCCGGAAAGAGGCGGATAACGGCCGAGGCGAGCCGAAAGGGCGAGCGGGGAGCTAACAGGACATCTCGCAGCGTCTGAGCGAGCAATTTAAGTGGGCCACAGGGAGAGCTTACTGTAAGTGCACTTAGCAGCGGCGCAGAGGCTTGCAGGCTCGGCGCAGTTTCATTAACTCTCTGCCTCCCCGAGCCTCCCGCCTCCGATGCGCAAGCGGAGGGATGTGTCCTTTTCTTCTTCTTCTTCTTTTCCCCCTCGATGATTTGACATCCATTTCCATATTCAAAGATCACCTGCTGTGAACAATTTCGAAAGCAGATTAGAGTGCCGTCTCCAAGAGCCTGGCTGGGAGGGGGGTTGTTATTAGACAGCTGCTATATGGTTCCTTCTATCTGCAGGAATAAAGGGGCCGTCTTGATTTGCTGCTCTTTAACATCCGCCCTTTTGTGTGACGCCACCCTGTTTAGAAAAACTCTGCCGTTGCCGTGAGCGCGGGGCACTAAAGCGGCATCTCCAGCCAGCAGGTATGGAGTTAAGAGGCCAAAAGTGGCGGTAAAATAAAGGAATGAATCAATAGATTTTTCGGGGAACGGCCCGCGTGGCGCACCGCAGACGGCGCGGGCGCTTCGGGCCGAGCAGATTGTTGCCAGGCTGCGGCACGCTGACAGTGATCTCGCACTGCCGGAGCTGTTTGCCATCAGGCCGCCGCCAAACGGCAGAAGCAGATGGAGGCGGGCAAGACGCGCTGTCGGAAGTTGCAGAACTCCCGCGGACAAGGCGCGTTACAAGCCGGCGCGCAGGTGAGAGACTGCGTCGGAATCCAGGCCCGAGCCCCTTGCACCATCTGGCCTCGGCGAAGCCATTATCTTCATTTTCCATGGCCTCTTGTGGGAGCTGCCTCGGCAGGAGACGTGACCCTAGCTGCAGCGCGTGGAAAATGAAGCCGTATTCATTTCACGTGCCGCGATCGATGGGGCCACAAAAGCAGCATCCGCCCTGCTGAACCGCTCGGCGAGGCGGCTCCGGCTCATCCATGAACACGCTGTACACATGAGGCACGAGGAGCACAGCCTGAAACTACAATCCCTGGTCGTGGATGGACACACGTACACACCCCTGGATCTGACAACAATGGCTCTGTTTCAGTGTGACTTCAAGTGCCTCCTCAGGATTTCCGTAAATAAATAAGTACACCCACACTGACCAAATGTAATGCAATGTAAATGTAATTTAAATGTAGGCTCCTCCATTCCCCACTGAACATCTACAGAAAGTTCCTCAGTGTTCATCTAGAGGAGAACCTCTCCTGTGCTCTCAACACCAGCTCAACAGCCAAGGAAGGCTGAGGAAATCCATATCCCACCAACTTCTATAGAGGGACTATCGAGAGCATTCTGACCAGCTGCATCACTGTCTTGTTTGGAAACTGCACCGCATCGGACTGCAAGACCCTGCAGCAGATAGTGAGGACAGCTGAGAAGATCATCGAAGTCTTTCTTCCCTCATTTACAACACACGCTGCACCAGGAAACCCTACCAGCATTGTGAAGGACTCTACACATCCCTCACATGCAATCTTCACCCTCCTGCCATCCGGAAAAAAAAAAAAAGAACCATTCGGGCCCTCACTGCCAGACCCTGCAACAGCCTCATCCCACAGGCCATCAGACACCTGAACGTTATATTGAGTAATATTTTCTTGCACCGCCTGTGTCCCCTGTTTGCACTTTATGTAGCCCAGTTTGTCTGTGTCAGTATGTAACTTTTTAAAATTGTTTTATTTGTTACATGTAGCACCAGGTTCCCGAGAAACGTTGTTTCATGTCACGTCCTGTCTAAAACGTATACAGCTGAAATGAAATAAAACTCAACTTCAACATCTTGTATGAATTTGTTTGGTTAGTCATGCAAAATGATCCAACCAACTGGGTCAAGAATGCAGGAATCTAATTTAAACATGGCTTTGTGTTTGCCATCTCCGGTTTCCTCCCGCCACCCCAAAAGCACACACTCTGGGTGGATTGGCCGTAGGTGCGAGTGTGTCTCACGGTGCGGGCGGGCGGGAAATCGATCCACTAGTGCGAGTGGAAGTGAATATGTGTGTGGGACGCACATGACGTGACAAATGTCGCAGGCAATTCTGAGGTCACGCAATCTCCAGGTCTCAAAAAGTGGACCTCGCCTGTGTCAGGCGGCTGAGCTTGACTGAATGCATGGGATGGCACTGATTACAAGCGTGCAGTAGTTGAAGATCGCATCTTAATAGCCACTCAAGCCGAGTTCTTTCTGCTTTGAGAATTGTTAATGTTTTTTTTTTTTCCCCTCATTAGTGAAATGAGATGTTGATGCCACAGCACGTGTGTGTGTGTGTGTGTGTGTGTGTGTGTGGTGTAGGCATTTGTCGTGCTGGCATGCATGAGCTCAGATATTTAATTCTGGGAACGTCTTCAAATTCACCTTATAATCTGACTTAATTCATTAACGGTGACATGGAAATTTTTGTTTGCTTCTCACTTTCTCACCAAATCTTTTTTTTTTTTATTTACTCAAAATAGTGCTTTAATCTTTCCCTGAGGAAATGTCTAATAATGCTCAAAATTCAGAAGAGTGAGTCATGAATGTAGTCGTTAATACTAAAATAAGATTTTTTTAGAAAGGCATTATAAATTTGTAAGATTCCGTTGTCTGTTTATCTGTCTGACAGACTCAGCACCGTGGTTTTCTTTTTCATAGAACAAAATGACACAAAACACTAAATAATGTATTGCAGGACGCAGTCGGAAGAGGGAACGATGCCAACGAGAGGACCTCTTCCCATTGGTGGAGACCGAGGCGTGTCCCTGTGATGTCTTCCTGTCCCAGCCCTATGGAAACTGGTCGTCCTGCGTTCTCCCAGAGGCTCCGGCTCCAGGGGCTTTGCACAGTTGGCGTGCCCGGCGGGAGGGGAAGGAATGTGGGCAGGGCCTGCGCCACCGGGCCCTGGCCTGCATGGACCAGGCCGGCCGTCTGGTCAGCCCGGATCTGTGCAGCGAGTCGGGTACAGCGCATTAATTCTAACTTTAATTTTACCTCAATATGATTTAGCTTTTTTTTTTTTTTTAGCAGTAAAGGTCTGATATCTTGAACATGAACATTTTTTGGTTTCATTTGAGAGATCCTAACATATTGCATATTACAGACAACAAATTAAAGGACCAAGTCTATACACTCTAATTTTATTGGACTGTTACTTAATTGTACATTGATCAAGCCAAACTGCTGACAGAAAAGAAAGACATATGACACTCTTAAAAAGGCTAATTATATTAGCAATATATTCTTTAAAATGGAATTAAATTGCAGATCTAGTGCATGATTTTTTTAATGCTTGGTCAAGACTATGCCCCCACCCACGGGGCGTGTGTGTGTGGTGTGTGTGAAAATACAATGCCTCTCGCTTTCTAGATTGTGACCAAAATAGAATAAGTCAACCAAATAAAAAAAAACCCAAAAAACAATAGCAATTACTTTTTGCAAAAAGTAAAAAAAAAAAAAAAAAGAATATATAAAAAGGTGTGATTAGCCTGCAGCCCCACCGGGCAGGTCACGGTACGCTGCTGAGTGAGCGAGTCAAATGATAGTCAGATAAGGAGCAGCTCCCAGACCCGGCGTGTCATCTTAGATTAGACGGAGGTCTCGGAGGCAGGTATGCAGTGCACACTCTTCCGGATCTATTAGTGTGACAGCGCTGCATAACCCTGCCGGGGCGCCATCATTATTACCGCCGACACCTCTGTGGCTCTGTCTGAACCCTCGCCTGCCTTATTTTCAGGTCTGGTGGAGGAGGTCTGTCACATGCCCTGTCCCCTGGACTGCAAGCTCAGCGACTGGTCGCCATGGTCGCCCTGCAGCGCCTCCTGCGGCAGCGGGCTGAAGGTCCGGTCCAGGTGGCTGCGGGAGAAGGCGTTCAACGGCGGTCGGCCGTGTCCGAAGCTGGACCTGAAGAATCAGGTGAGGTGTGCAGGGAAATGGGGGAAAGAAACGTGGTTAAACCTCCCACTTAGAGCCAACTCACGTTGTGGCTGTTTTCAAGACTCATTATGGTGATGCTGATGAGGCAATGTTATTAATATTAACAATAACCCACCGTTATTATTTCAAATTAAATGCCTGCAGGTAGTACAAGGTTCACAGGGTCAGCTTTTTTTCCGCTTATTAAAATGTTTCTTCCGACTGTGTAACACGGCCTCGCTGGTGAGAGCAGGGCAAGACGCTACACAGCAGCGATAACTCTGTTTAATTTACTGCAAATGTTTTTCTCTTCGTTAAGTCCAGGGCACCGCAAAATGCCCCTCAATCTCGATGCGGCGTCCAAATCTCAGCATTGTCCATGAAATTGATTTGTTTTTCCCGGCCTGCGCTGTGACCGCCGAGGTCCCAGTAGGTGCTAATGAGGGAAGTGTGGGTAATTACTGTATCTGCACATTAGCGTATGGATCGTGAGACTGTGTAACCGGATTTTTGGTCGGACGTGTTCGACAACAGAGCTTTATTTTTTTTTTATTCATATATATTTTTTTCATTTTCAAATTGGATGCCTTGAATCTCTCAACTGCCACTCTATATGGCCTTGTTTAAAAATAGAAGTACATGAGATTCTTCAATACCAATTTTTTTACAACATGACCACATCACTTTTTGGGCTCACTTGGTTCAACGTCCAAGGTCCACACAATGTTGCTCTGTTCGTGTGAATGCATGTAGCCTAGTGGGCAACACAGTCGTCGGGCAGTGGTGGCCTAGAGGTTAAGGAAGCGGCCCCGTAATCAGAAGGTTGCCACTGAACAAAGCACCGTCCCCACACACTGCTCCCTGGGTGCCTGTCATGGCTCCCCAATGCTCACCAAGGGTGATGGTTAAATTTCGTTGTGTCACCATGTGCTGTGCTGTGTATCACAATGACAATCACTTCACTTCTTCTTCACTGGCCTGCGAAGCAGGTTCAAACCCCATTTACTGGCATTGTATCCCTGAACAAGAGCTTTAACCCTGGAGCGTCTCCAGGGGGACTGTCCCTGTAACTAAGTCACTCTGTTTACGGGCGTCTGCTGAATGCATTTAATGTGAATGTAGAGGTAACAAAATCCATGCTTCTGGATACACCTGTCATACTACCCATGACAGCCATAATGGAATTATTTATATATTTATAATGTATAATGTCTGGATTTCTACCCATTACCTATTATATGTGATTAACATATTACATTGTTATACTCACTTAATGCTCATTTGATGGTCTATATGGAATTGTTTTGACTGGTCACATGACACTTAGGCTTATCATGCAATGACCTGTAGCATTCCCAATGTATTAGTGAGCCTGTGCTTTTCATCAGTACATGGTTCAAATGGTGAAATCGTAATATAAATGTAGTGTGTACGCTTGAATAGGCTTTAAAGGACACAGTTTTGCAGAGGTCAGTATGCAGATGAGGCCAGCTGCGTGAAAAATATTCAAATGTGTTCTTCTCGAGCTTTGTGTACAGATGGTTAAGTGGCCTATAACAATCCTCATATGCCCTCCGCTAACAGGGCCTTTTATGGTCCTGCACCCCAATCAGCAAACACTTTCACTAATGGTGGTGTTAAACTTTCAAACCGGGATACGAGCGCTCGTTGTGAACTTTTTTTTAGCAAATGGCCATGTTGCGCTGATACCTGCCACCAGGACATCAGTCCAAACGTTATTAACGCAAACACATATAAATGCCAGGATGGAGGGGCCAGAGCGACCCCTCTGTGGTGCTGTGTAGAGGATTCTCCTGAGCCACATTGTTAAGTGAGACGGACCAGGCCATCTGTTGGGGGATTCGTCCTGGGAGCACTACTTGCGCGCAGACGAGACAACTTCCGCTTTGCATACTAAACATTATACAGCATACTGTATAACATAGTGGAAGGGTTCCGCTTAATGGCATGTCATGTTGTCTTTTTTTTTATTTTTTTATACCAAACTGATACTTCACAAAAGAAAACTGACGTTCCCAAAGATCTGGCTATTGTGTATAGAAGACCAGATATTAAAATGGCTAATCAACACATTAATTTAATCACATTTCAGTCTCAGGAAAATAACACCATGACCAAAAAACATACTCTTAGTTAACATGTAATATTTTAAACATGCTCCATAAAGTATTCTGATATTTTATCTTCTTGTAACACAACATTTGTGTAAATGATATGTATACAGCCGTGCCGGTGTTTCTGAACATGATGACATTGGCATAGCACATTGCATAACTATGGCGTCCAACACTTTCAGGCTCCACCACTTTTACATGCTAGGTTTTAAGTGGCATGGAAGACAGATGGCGTGATAACATTGTGATAATTATATAATATCTTAATAAAGTTGTGCAAGACTAATAGTAGGTAGGTGTTTCCCCATACAACTGGCAATATGATTGTTTTTTTTTTTTCATTTTATTGTGCAATTAAAACAAAGTTATGGACTGGCCGAGGGCCTGGCGCAGAGTACGCGGTGTTTTGCGGTAGTAATGTTGGCCAGTGTTGGCCTCTGCCCTCGCGCAGGCGTACATGCGCGGCCCCCAGAGACGAAGGCCGCTGCTGTTGCTCCGCAGCCAGTGCGCACACCAGTGTTTCATTGCTTATTTATAACTCCGGGCATTATGTTGGGAGAGTCCCTTCTCATCTGCTGCGCCGCTCCTGCCTCAGTTTAACACAATAAACAGCTGTTCAGTATGGACGCTATTTTCCTCCTGCTGCCCATTGATTGTCTGTCGCTCTCGTTTTTTTTTCCGAAGACGGGCTGTTTTCGTCGCAGGGCACAGACAGATCCGAGTTCTAAACTCCCCTCCCTGTGCGGCCGCTGTCACCGGGAATTTGCCGCCACTGCTGCTGACGCCGTTCGGATTGGATTTGAATCTCTCTGTCCTGTTATGTTTGCCGGAGATACCTGGCCCCCACCGGCGTGAGGGAGTTATGGGACTCGCGGCAGCGTCTCCTCAGCCGTCCAGGTTTCCACTGACTCGACGAGACGTCGACAAGGCTGATTTTCTTAGCTTGTCGCCATACTTTTGTTGATTAGAATGTCTGACGGTGTGGGTCCAGCGGCTGGATGTATGAGTGAAAATGTCAGATCTTTGATTGCTTTCCCGTAGCAGCACGAGGAAGTGCTGTTCTGAATTCATCATTGTCGCCCATCTGATATTGTATCACCGTAGCATAAAAATGACACCGGTTCATGTTCTGCACTTGTAAATACATCTCCCGCCCTTCTGAGACATATAGATATCGTTTTGGGCTGCTAGAAGCCATCGTAATACACGTAAAGTGGAAACACCAATGTATATTTTTTGTTCAGGGACGACACTCAGGCCGCACCTTATAAATTGCTAAAGACTGCAGAACAAAAACAGTAATCACATGCAGGAAAGAATAGATAGAAGGGGGGGGGGGGGGGGGGGGGGGGGGGGGGGGTACGAGTATGCTATTTCCATTGATTGCAACAGATACTATTCTCTCCAGATCCTTTTTCCAGCTCGTCCGCAGCTAGAGGACCATTCCTCATTCAGCGCCTGGAGCCCAGTGCAGAGTTCTGGCCCGGTCGTCTGCGATGCATTTCTCCCGCTGCCATATGCCAGGCATCATACGCGCTGAAACAGCTCGGGCCTGTGCTCACACGGCCTGCATAATTTAACAAGAGCTGTAAATCTTTACTCAGTGGCCAATTGTGGGCCATAAAAACCTCCGCTCAGTCATGCACACCCCATGTTAAATATCTTAAGCATCCCACACTTATCTACCAACTCACTCCGGGGCATTAGCGTCCTTTTAACTCTACGTTTAGAAATCATGCATGCACGACAAAATCTGTACGTGTTTGGTATAATGCATTCATTTAAATAATGGAAGGCCAACTGTCACAATAAAACAACGTATGAATGAAGAGATGTGGAGTTATGTACTTAACAAAAAGGGGAGACCTGGCCTCCACCGTCACCGGACCTGAACCCAATCCAGTTTGGGGTGAGCTGGACCAACAAGTGGTAAACACCTCTGGGAACTCCTTCAAGACTGTTGGAAAACCATTTCAGGTGACGACCTCTTGAAGCTCATCGAGAGAATGCCAAGAGTGTGCAAAGCAGTAATCAGAGCAAAGAAACTAGAATATAAAACATGTTTTCACTTATTTCACCTTTTTTTGTTAAGTACATAACTCCACATGTGTTCATTCATAGTTTTGATGCCTTCAGTGAGAATCTACCAATGTAAATGGTCATGAAAATAAAGAAAACACATTGAATGAGAAGGTGTGTCCAAACTTTTGGACTGTCCTGTACATGTTCAGCGTGTAGTTAGAATCTTCCTTTTTTTGTCCAACTTGTGCCTAGCTAGCCGCTATTTGCAGAAAAAAACAGCATGTTTTGCTACAGCAAGTTTAAAGTACGTTTTCTCATCAGCCGTGCCAACGAAGACCAGCTTTGTCCAGCAAGGTGGTTTTGTGCTCTTTGAAAACAATTTTTTCCAGATTAAGTTGCTGCCCGTGCTGGTCACACCTGCTTAGAAGGATGATGTTGAACAGGGAACTTCCAGCAAGCTGTACTCCGATGTTCGATAGAGCAGTGCTGGGAGGGACGTTAGATGTGTGATGGGAAAAAACACGTTTCAGAGCACTGAGGTACAATAGACTGTGCGTTTGGCTGTTTGTTGGCCACATTCCATTCCCTGTGTGTCTCTCTAATGACATATTTGAAGAGACACCATTGCCACCAGGGGGTTTGTAGAAAGGCTCTTCAAGAAATGTTTACCTGAGGCTGGAAGGACGCCTTCATGTGTTGATTGAAATTCAAGTTGTGTTCTTATTACTTACCCACTTTAGACCGCCGGGTATGCGTAAAGACTGCAGTTTGTTGAACAGCATTTCACTCCGTGTCTCCCATCTACACCCTTCATTTTTGTTCATGGAGGCGCCTCGCCGTTTTATTTTTATCTTACTTTTCAAGTATTTTTTTGGCAGCCAATTACGGCCGTTATTTGTACATAAATCAGGATGCCGGTAATGCACTTTGATTCATGTTCCCATCAGCACGAATGGTTTAAACATGCTTTACCACATTTTCAATTTCCTCTTCTCCTCCTGCCTTTTTTCTTTTGTCAGAAGGATCGGTTATGTGCCGGAGGGCAGTCGAGTAAAGCTCAGGGGGGAAAACAGAGGTTAAAGAAGATCTGACGCTTTTCCGAAAAGCAGGAAAACCAAGAAGAAGAAAAAAACAGCAGCAACTGTGCAGGCGCCGTTTGCAGTTTTCATAATGCAGCTGTGATGCGGCGTCACCGACCAACAACGGGCTTTCCGTGGTAGCCGAGCACATTCCCCACCTGACAGGTCTCATCAAACCATGTGGCTCAGGCCCTCACCCCAACAAGCAACCATGTCCTGCCTTATTGAACACGGCTAAATCAATAGAGTTTCCATTTGCGTCGCTCGCCTTTCGATCCGCTGATTCCACCAGGGGGAAACATATTAGTGTTGAATCGCGAGGTAAATGAGATGTTATGCTTTGATACTCCTTGTCAAACTGCTGACCGCGTTGCGATGGTGCGGTGGGGAAGGCATGCCGGGGCGATGGGAAGATTGATGTGTTGATTTGGGCCGGAGCGCCGCTTCATTAATGGCTGCTCTTCTGTGACTGGCTGATCCTCTCGTCAAGTTGAGGAATTGCCTCTGACACGGGAGGATCTGCGTCTGCTCCGCTGAATCCAATTTAGCTTTTCGGGGATGATTAGCATCGCGTACAATCTGAGTTCATCTCACTCACGTGAATCTGTATGCTGGCCCAAACTGGCGCCGCTACCGTATTTGCATTCGCCTGAGCAACATAGGAAAGGCGGAATTGCTAGAAGCCCACGGATTTATGATTTTCTTTCAAGTGAAGTGATAGTCATTGTGAAGCACTACAGCACACGGTGCACACAGCGAAATGTGTCCTCTGCATTTAACCATCACCCATGACAGGCGCCCGGGGAGCAGTGTGTGGGGACGGTGCTTTGCTCAGTGGTACCTTGGCGGATCAGGATTCACGGGTCCACTTCCTTACCCACTAGGCCCCAAAGTAAGTAAGAGGCGGCTGTGTAGCTTGAGCCGTATGTGGTAATGCAATGCTATATATAATCTTCTAACAAATGAAGCCATCAGGATCCCTTCTGGGGGCGGGGTCCCTTCACCCAGAATCCCTTGTGCCACCCTTCATGGTGTTTAAGGCTGAATGGTGCGAATGCCGAGCAGGACGCGTCCTGCGTGTTCTTTTTTCTTATACCCTGGGCCGTTCTGGCCGAGATGTCCTTGTTAATTACAAACTCCCCATGAATCTGCATATTGTTCAGACGGTCCCGGGTGGCGCGGAGCTCAATTTACTCTTGGAGACTCTCCAGATTCGTCAAAGTCCTCTAATAGTCCAGATGGCCTGTAGCATTTGGTTCGGTTGCAAAGGTTAGGAGTGACTTCATCAACTAATTATAATAACAAAACGGAGAGTGTCGGGGAGAAAATAGGATGAATAAACGTCCACTTGTCATCTGACAGCGATGGAATCCCTCTTTGGAAAGGTCATCTGTGCGCAGAAATCTAATTTCACCCATAAACGTGAGGAAGCTTGCTCTAATCAAAACACACATCAGACACCAACCATGAGACGTTTTTACATTTCTTTATTCATTTCTGAGGATTAATTAACTTGCGGGGACACAGGTCACAGATAAGAATCTCTCCTTGTGCTGAAGCTCTTGTGTCCCTTTTGACACCATTTTAGATGCTAAACTGGGTACTCGGAGTGCAGTCTGGCCTGAAGTGTTGAGGAGCTTCGCGGGTATTAGCCGATAAAGCTTTTGGGTGCTTCAGGGCTAATATTTGTTCATTTTTCCCCATCTGCCGCTAACTCGCACCTCCTGCTTTCACCCTCTTCACCTGTCGACAGCTCCCTGTGAGAAAGAAAGAATGGGCGCTGGCCAGGATGACTGGAGTTTATCCCAGGAGGCTGCCCAGAAGTAACGCTGTGAGGTGGAGAAATGTCTCGCTGCATTTTAGTAAACGTAAGGAATGTACCAGGGGTTCCTTAGTTGGTACGGCTCACCAGAAGTCAGGTGTGCCGTAATGATATGCTAAACAACGTTTTCAAACCGGTGTTAAGGGCAGCGCTAAGCACTAAACGTGGGGCTAGTTTACTTGTGTGAATGGATACGGCAAGAAAGAGGGACCATCTTTAATAATGTTTCTGCATGTGGGGAATTTGAGAATGAAGAAGTCTCATACATGAGAGCTGTCCCCTCTAGGGCTGCACGATTTGGGGAAAAAAAGACATATTGAGATCAATATTGCGATATGATAAAGGGCACTTGCTTGTATATCAATGAAAAGTCGCATACAAATTACTAATAGTGAAATGTTTAATTTCAAAGTGAAAGATACAAACTACTTATAACAACTTGAAATGCCCAGTGCTTTCAAAATACAATATTCTACAAAATTAAATAATCACAAAAAACTCTACATTACTGTGGAACGACAAACCCTGGTAAGGCTGAACAATTGTTTTGATTATATTTGGCCATTATAAAGTCCCATATTATAGTTCTTACGTTTAACCAAAACGTTGTTTGGAGGCTGACTTGAACACAGGGATGCATAGCTTTGCTAGCTTAGCTAAGGTTAAGATTTGTAAACTGAGGTGAATTTCTTTAGGAAACCTTCAAAGTTTGAGAAAAGTTAACTAAACAGCTAAGAACAGTCTAAATAGTTAATGCCTACGTTTAGCCAAAACGTTGTTTTGTAGGCTGACTTGAACACAGGAATGCACAGCTTCGCTAGCTTAGCTAAGGTTAAGACTAATAAAACGGGATTTTATAATGGCCAAATATATTCAAAACAATTGTCCCGCCTTACCTATGAAATGTAATCCCCCGGGATCTGGTTTGGAGCATACAGCAGTTTGTACAGCCCCAGGCAGCACAAGAGTGAGGCATTGTTATGCACTCCTCTCCATAGACATGTTTATGCTTCATGCCACAGCAGAGCCTATCGCAATATGGCGGCGACGTTGACGTATGATGCAGCTCGTCAGGCGCCGTCTACCCATATGTCTCCGAATCGAAAGTCATGTGACCAAACACGTCACATCCGACTTAAGTGAGACTTCAGTCAGCTCGCAAACTTTGAGAGAATGAGTGATATGTTGCCGATTCAATCCATGTACTAATCATGTAATCGCACAGACTGACATCACGATTACGATTGCGATTAGATTAATCGTGCAGCACTAGTCCCCTCCTGTTTTTTCAACTCCGGCTATGAAAATGACATTAAAGATGACTGGTGGTTAGTTTCTCTTCCTCGATATGCAGACTGTATACTCTGCACTGGTTCGAAATCAGTGCCTGTAGAGTCTGCTAACTCCATTGCCATCTAAGAACATTTTGGCATTGTACGTGCTGTAACTGTGATCCAAAGTGTCAGATGTCAGATTACCGGATGCCAGTCAAGGCCTCCAGGTCAGAGACACGGTGTTCTCTAGCCCTCCGTTTCTCTCTCACACATACCAAACTGCGCTCAGTGCTTCGGTTGTTGAGCGTTAGCTCCTTGCGCATTGCAAAGCCCATGCTGTTCATCGCTCGCAAGATGACCTCCATGTGTGAGGTGAATCTTCTCCGCTGTTTCGGTCTCCTGGCTGCTTCTGGTGCGGTACATCACGTTCTTGTGGAAAATGGCTCCAAACTGCGCGTTCCCGTGATTTCGGCCACATTACGCACGTTCATTATCGTTGGAAGCCCTGGATTCCCACATCTGCTCGGCTTACGGATGCAAGCTCACAAATCAGAGGTTCTCCGCCTTCGTTTTTCTTTTACTTTTTTTTTTTTGGTTTCAGCTTTGCACCCGTAATTTGCGATTTGGACACCAATGTGTCAAAGCACGGGTGTATTAGAGTCCATCATTGGAAAGGCATTCATCTTCTGAGGTCGCTCCACAGCACAATTGTTTTCTATCACATCCAGGGGCCAAGTGACAGCAATGGCCCAATCTGTTTGAAGTCTGAGTCAGTCCGCGACACTTAAAGAGATTTATAGAGTGCTGGCTTGCCTGTGAGGCTTAGCATCCAAGTGTCCCTTTTTTTTTTCCAGTGAAAAAAGCCTTCAAGTGTGCAGCTCTGGGGTGTTTACAGGATGGGCTTTGAACGTGTGTGTGTGTGTGTGTGTGTGTGTGTGTGTGTGAGTGTGTGTACGCCTGCCCACGACTGCGCGTGTGATTTCAAGAGACCCCGCAATCATCCGATTGTTATTATGACTTCAATTTCATGACTCGCGGATACGTTAGGCGCTTGCATGCTAATCACGTTGGCGGTTTTTTGTCATTGGTATGGAGCAGGCGCGCCGTTTCCTTGCACACGATCTCTGTATGGTGATGAGAGTGGTTTACCGTCTATTGTGCCCAAATCCACTGTGACCAGGAAACGCAGACAAAGCCTCGTGGAAATTTTTGTTCGCGCAACTGTACAACGCTCTCCAGCCACACAGCAGCGGTTCTCAATTACTTTTACAAAAGCCAGGACAGGGAACGGAAGCACAGGCGATACGCGGGGAGGCATGGAGAGTGTGTTTGCTGTACACGTTGTATTTTTCACCGAGAGCCGAGGTGCCCAGCGTGCCTGGCACATAAAAACTCGACAGAACTAAACGCAACAGCAGCCCACATCATGGACTACACCACAAAAAAGGAATCAAAGTCATTCCTGTTTATGAGTTCCAATGGATGATTCTCACAAAAGGGGTTACAGTCTCGCAAAAGGTAAAAGAAAAACAGCGTGCTGTCAAAACACATCATACCAAGCAAATTATGAACAGAACTAATATTTACAGTAATGGATGCATTAGATGCATTAGAACCAGAAGACCCAGGTTCAAATCCCGCTTACTACCCTTGTGTCCCTGAGCAAGACACTTAACCCTAAGTTGCTCCAGGGGGGGACTGTCCCTGTAACTACTGACTTTAAGTCGCTCTGGATAAGGGCGTCTGCCAAATGTCGTAAATGTAAATTAATTTTTTTCCTCACAAGCAATGTCTACGACATGTAACGCATACATTATACAAAATCAGCATAATAGCTGATCTTTTCTTTCTTTCAAAACATTCGTAATCTAGTTGCCGTTAAATAAGACATCTTGAAATGAGTGTTGGGGGGGGGGTTATCTTATTTTAGTTGTCTTTTATTTGAGCCAGTACAGTAATTTCAGGTAATCATGTGTCATTATGTAAGTCTTTCTTTGTTCCTTTAATATAATTGTTTGTTTTTTAGTTATTGCATTATATTGAGTATTCAGTGGCTACGCTATGAAGTTCATTGTGTTTGTGACAGTGTACCGGTATTGTTGTTTAATGGCTTTTACCACTTGTGTGAGAATTACCTAAAGCTTACTATCACTAGTTATGTGAAGGAAGTGTACTGTGTCCTGTAAGTCTTAAATGAACGTGAGATGCCAAGGAAGCAGTCGGCGGGCCTTTAATCAGCATTTTGGTAATTGATAGAACTGATCTGCAGGCAGACCGGCGGGCCTAGGCTACAGAAGTCGGGGGCCGCGAAGCGCACTGAACTAATGGATATATCATTTCTCTCCTCTCTTCCTTTTTTTGCTTGTCACGCACTGCTAATATGGACGTCTACAAAGGCTCAGGTCAGTGCTGCTCATTCTGTGTTTATGCTCTGCTTTTCGTTAAGACTTCATGCTGATGACCCTTCACAGGGCCGGACCTGGCGGGTACCGGGAACAATGGATTTATTTGATCTGAGCGCTTGCTCGGCGCACGCGGATGAGAAGTGATATGAAGGGCACTCAGCGAAACTCCCATCTCCATTTCATTTGCTGCCCTGATGCTGAAATAAAAAAAAAGAAAAAGGAAGTCCAGGGGACTTCAAATCCTGCAAATTATCATTAAAGACCTTTGGAGGGCGACTCTGCGTTTTATTATATTTTTAACTATTTATTTAGTTTTTTTTACCCCATAACCCCACCACCGCCACGAAAAAAATGTTCTCTGAATTGAAAGTATGTGAGGGAAGAAGGTTTGAAAGAGAGGAAAAAGGACAAAGCGAGATGAGATGGATGGGAGAGAAGCCCTTGTCCGTTCCTCTGATCCGGAGCGAGAGACGGGGGGAAAATAATTTGTCTGTTTTGACAGAAGTGCTGTTGATAGCCGCTCCTTTTTTGTTCTCGCCGTGTAGATGGAGACACTTCAGTCGCTGCATTTGAAAGAGCGCGTGTAGATGGACGCTCCGTGTTCCGTCAGGTTCTCCTGTGTTCTCCCGCCATGAAAGGTGTCACCTTTGGCCCATTTGACTGGCACAATTACGGCCAATCTTCAAGAAGCCACATTAATTTTATTCCCTGTCTTTACTGCTCCTTACAATATTTACGCAGGTTCCTTGTCGTACTCGCTCGCCGTGGACTTTCACGGTCCGTAAATTAGTTTTATAGCGATTGTAATGAAAGCAATAAGCCTGCGCGAAGAGTCGGTGGGTACTGTACGACAGGCTGTCTGCCGCGACTATCCGAACACGCCGCCGCACGCAGCTGCTCGGCCAGATGGGAAATCATGAGAAAGCGTGAGTGGCGTCTGTGGGGACGGAGACGGCCTGTTTGTGGGTTTTTTGTTTTTTTTTCTTGCGATTTATGTTTCTGCGTGTCACCTGACGCGAGGAAGGCGTTGTGTCCCTGCGCAAATGCTTACAAGGCTGTTTTCCTCGGTTCGTAAAAAATTGAATTAGCATGCGTGAGGCAGGAGCGTGATCTGAATCAGTAAAGGATGGTGCGATGTGAGGTCTTCCTGTAACATCTCAGCCACTGCCTGATCTGAAAGAATAAATACATGGATCTTGTTATGAGTGGATAATCCTGCCTTGACAACTGGAAAAAAAGAAAAAAAGAAAGAAAGAAAGAAAAGTGACAGGGTTGCTCTCTTCATTCAGAGCAACCATGTAAACTTTGTCACCATGAGCGTGGCCATGGTTGCAACCATCCACAGGTTCCATAGATTGCCCAATCATAAATACCCCCAATTTTATATTTTTTCGTGCAAGACTTTTATTTTTGGTGTGTTAATTATTCTGATGCCCGGACAATGAGGTTTATTAATGATGTTTTTATGAACTAAGATTTAAAGTGGGAGGAGCCTGTAGGTCTGACTGGCATGATTTTAACCCCCTCTTATCAAAAACTGTGACATATGAGGCTGAATCCTCTTAGCGTTTAAAACAGACCTGCTCAATGAAGAGGGCTTTTAATATTTCAGAATTCATTGATGTTATTACGACTGGCTGTGATGATTGTCTTTTACTCTGGAAAATCTGCACAGCTTTTCAAATTGTTGGCCATATCTCAGATTTTTTTATTGTTCGATTCCTCTCATGCCACATTAAGTTTGGGTTCACATGTGTGGGGTTCACATGCCATTGTCAATTAAAATGGAATAGAGCTTAGCTGTCAACTTGTTGATTCTGCTCCTGATTCAGATGTTTTAAATTATTTTATGCAGCCAAATGACTCCAGCATTGAGGTTCAGTATTAACTGAAATATGCCGACTGTCCGCAAGCAGCGTCTCACACGCCTGCTGTGTGTCCTCGTGTGTGTCTGCAGGTGTATGAGGCAGTGCCTTGCTACAGCGAGTGTGATCAGTATGTCTGGGTGACGGAGCCCTGGTCCGTCTGCGCCATCAACACCGTGGATGAGCTCCCCGCCTGCGGTGAGGGCGTGCAGAGCCGCAAGATCAGGTACCCCGGCACTTACCCCAGCAGGCCACCACCAGTACCTTCTACTGTATATGTGGGGGTGTTTTTGACTCCTCCCCCTTCCCAATGTTCTAGGTGTGTGAGACACGGGAGCGAGGGGCACGGTGCCAGTCTCAACGACAGTCTTTGTGACCCGGAGGAAATGCCCGATCGAGCCCAGACCTGCTTCCTGCCGTGTCCCAACGACTGTGTCATGTCTCACTGGAGCCGGTGGAGCTCCTGTCCCCTGGTAAAACCATGAGTCAGTTATTAAATAACATGCAGGAATTGTATTCAGTTCAGGTATGTTAGATTAGGTCTGGTGTGTTAGATTGTCAATCAAGTGACAATTCGAGGCATCAATGATTTGGCGGGGCCTGAAAAGAACACCCAGTGCCCTACTTGACATTCAGCGTTCAGTCCAAGTTCCTCTGCAAGGTGATGAAACTCACTCAGCTCTTGTTTCAGCTTCTGAATTTTCAAATTCGTTTTAGTTCTTGTCCATCACCAGCAGCCGAAACAAAGCAAAAGCCCCTCTGCTTTCCCTGCCCGTCCTTTTCCCCGTTAGCCGCTGCCTCAGATCCCACCACATCACTCGGAAAATGTTTACAGGGTGTTTGCAGCCGTGTTCTGCTCTGAACGACTATCTGCATGTATGAGCTCACTGTTAGAGCAGGGGGTGGGGGGGGGGGGGGGGGGTCTTCAAAGGAAGCTCCAGGAGGACATGTGGTGGAACAGTGGAGCAGTGTGGTACTCGAGCAGGGTCTGGTCTCACTTTGACGAACCGCTGCATCCAACTGTGCACACAAAAGCACAGAGCCAGTGCCGAAAGTGATAATGTGCCGGAATGCAAATGACTCCCTAATAATAATGGTACATTTGTTATTCTAATTAACGTTGTGCATAACTTCTTTTCCCCAAATGGCAGCTAGTTGAAATGCAAATAGGGGATGGCAAACAGAACTGGCGTCGCCTGTCCCGGCCCAGCCAGCGGAGCGGGCGGAACATTGCAAACCGAACCGTTTTTTTTCAAATTAGATTATTAGTTCTTTTGTACAGTGCCTGCGCTACAACCTGCGCCGATGTTCCCTTCGTAATTGGATCGGTATTCATGAGCACGTGTGCAAAAGTAAAAAAAATAAAATAAAATAAAAACAACCAAACGATTGAGCTTGGTTAATTAGTTTCAAGTTTTAGATAATTATCATTAGTACGACTGTGCGTGGATCCGGATGATTGCCGCCCATGCTAACGATCAACGCAGCCGATCAGTAATCCGAAGATGAGGCCGGTTACGCGGTTAAATGGTACTCATTAAAACTGTGGCGTTGATGGAGATGCAGATTAAGACCTGGTCTGCTGAAGAGTTTTAAATGTACAAACGGGTGAGAAGTGACGGGGGGACAAAACAAACATGAAGGACCGTCATTACGGGCACAGCGCTTCACGTCAGTGATTCTCCGGCGTCTTTAACGCTCTGGAGGGATGGAGGAAATGTTTATACAAAAAAATCCCATTTTGTTGTTTTCACGGTGGTGTAGAGCTTCATACTCATTAAAGATTTATTGTTGTGCCCAGTAAGGTGGAACGAGGTATTGATGTACTTGCACATCTCATAAAATTAAAATATCATTAAAAATGCCATTAGTTTTTTTTCATTAATTATTTCATAAAGGAACATACAATTGATATTTTTACGTTGGTTTATTTCAGAAATTAGATAGCGTGCGTGCATATTCTTCATCTTGACCCATAGTGATTTGTTTGAAATGTATATATAATTAGAATACATTAGAATACAGATTGAGTGCCCTTTGGTGGTCTGTCGGCCCACCCAAGGTGGGTCCCTGCGCACTAAAAATGACCTTTTAAAGGCTTCAAGCACTGTCGATTAAGGTGCTGAAGTTCATTAAGCATATATAAAGATTATATCCATACATCCTCTCAAAAATTGTTACCTACGATTGCTCACAATACATAAATATCTTCATTTACAACCAAGAGGTAGCAGGTTTTAGTTTTTGAGTGAAAACACATTTTTATTGTAATGTTTCAGAGATATATCAGAGACCAAATCCTTAAAAGCATTTTTTTTTTTTTTGTCCATGCTTGTCTTCTCTGGCAAAGAGTCATGGTGTGAAGCTGTATGTTCCCCTGTATTTCATTTACATTTACAGCATTTATCAGATGCCCTTATCCAAATCGACTTACAGCCAGCCATTACAGGGACAGTCTCCCTGGAGACCTTCAGAGTTGAGTGTCTTGCTCAGAGACACAATGATGATATAGTGGGGTTTGAACCCGTGACTTTGTGGTTGTCTGATTCTAGGCTTTTTGTATTGACTTCTCTGCAGCCCTGCGACCCGAGCGCTGCGAGGAAGAGGAGAAGACACGTTCTCCGTCTCCCCGCATCAGGGGAGACATGTCCGGACGACGAGCAGACAGAGCCCTGTGTCCTGAACAGCACCTGCTTCAGCTATCAGTACAACGTCTCGGGTGAGCCCCTCACTGCTAACATCACCTGTCACCACAGGCCACGCAGCAGCGGCGTTCAGAGCAGCTCTCTTACGAGGCAGATGAATGCATTTTAATGAAAGTCGTTTTAAAATTGGACACGTGGGGCAAATTGCCCGCGCTGCGCTGTGAGCATGATCTGATGCAAAGAGCTGGCAAGGGCGCCTTGCTCGCAGTGTACCGCACAGAGACGGGCAAATCTGCTCTATCGATTATCATTTGCTGACCATCATGCCTAGTATTACTGAGACAGAGCAGCCCAAATGATTCCAAATGGTTTTGAATTTCATTAATCACAATTAACATCCCCAACATCCACCATATTTCATGCTGCGGCTATGCCACGGAGATAAAATTAAAAGAGATTGCGGACGTCTTTGACTATAAAATAGTATGGTGTGCTTTCGTCATGCTGGGAGAGAGAAAAATTCCGATCTCATCTGACTAGAATGAGGTTTCCTTCATTTTACTCAAGTCGGTAGGCGGAGCCAGGTTTCGGTTTATCTACCAACAGTTTCGGCTTATCTACAGACAGTTTCAGCTTAACTACCAATAAGAGCGCGGCCACTCTTATTGTCCTATCGCCTAATCACTAATTGTGTATCCCCCAAATAACACATCCAAACATTCCTCAGGTATTGCTGGGGAAAAAGGGGTGGTGTGAAAGAGCTCCTTGACCCTACGGTAGCTTTTGTGGTACAAGATACAGGGCATTGTCCATCGCGTGGTACTGGTGACACGCTGAGGTGCGTCATTGGAATCCGGACAAGAAGGCAGCAGCAGGAGGAAGTCGTCTGGGTCCACGTCGGGTCCTTCTGTCAGAAACAGTCTGTGCAGACAGGGAGAGGACCAAAACGCCTGACTTTCACAAATCGGGGGATTTATTCATAAAAAAAACCCCATGATACAGGACAGTGGGAACACATGGACAAACATTCAGGAGGCAGTATAAATACATAGAACAGCAGGTAAAAACAGTGAGGTAGTTAGGGCATGGACCCCAAGGAACTCCTGACTTTCACAAGTTGGGGGATTTACTCATAACAAAAACACACGATACAGGACAGTGGGGACACATACAGGACATTCAAGGACCCAACAAGGACTAAACACCAGGAGGCAGTATAAATACATAGAACAGCATGGACCCCAAGGAACTCCGGATTGTCACACAGATCCAGAACACCCCCGGTCAGAACTGTGACAAAACACATAACATTTAACTATTTAAATATAACCCGCACATTTCTTTCTCATAGTGCGCGCAAAGCATGATGGTCAAGATAGCTTGGTCGGCCTCCGCTGGCACAATAGCAAACAATCCCCATGCACTACATTGCATTGAAAATAGGGCCCAAAAGCAACATGCAAAAAAAGCATAGTCTGTCTTTTCAAAGATGTGAATACAAACATTCGGGTGTTTGTGTATTTCAGACTGGAGCACGTGTCAGCTGAGCGAAAACGCCCTCTGTGGACAGGGCACCAGAACCCGGTTCCTCGACTGCATTCGCAGCGATGGGAAGGTCGTGGACTCTGGCCTCTGTGAGGAGGTAGCTTCTCATTTCAGCAACGCTGTGCACTCCCAAGCCGTCGGGTTTAATTCCGCCATTTTCTGGCCATTTAATGCAGTGGAAATCCTAGGATTCCGTGTATGCCTTGTTTGTCCTGTTTTTGCCTCAACAAACAAACCACAGCCCGTTGCATCATGTGCAAGCAATCGCTGGCGTTCGGTGGATCTGGGAGGGGGAACCAGAAAAATAACTTCAGGTGCAAGGCTGTGCTGTGACAGCGCAAATTTGACAGGTGCGGAGACAGACCTGTTGGCTCTCTGCGCTCTTGCAGCTCGACTTGGAGAAGCAGTGGAGGCTGACAATGAGCTGTGCGGTGGACTGTCCAATCAACTGCATCGTATCGGCGTGGACACCTTGGACCGAGTGCTCGCAAACATGCGGCAACCAAGGTACGGCTTCTGCTGGCTCACATACAGAGAGGGCTGCGAGGGCTGTTATACGCAATGTGCGTAATTCAGGGGACTTGCTGTGAATTGCGAGCGTACGGAGCGGAGACAGGAGCGCCTGTGGGGGGGCTCTACGTGTTCTTCGTTTAAATTTGTTTTGTTTATTGATTGAAAAAGTCTGTCGTCTTGCTCAAAGTATTTGGCAGCCACCGAGGTGGTCTCACTGAAAAAGAACCGGTGTGGATTTTTCAGTCATTCTCATCATAGGTACTTTTCATAGTCTAAGCCTTATCAGGGCTCTTAGTTTGTATACTTGATATTCTATAGAAATCGAACGAGAATTGCTGGTGTCTTCCCATTGTAAGTCGCTTTGGATAAAAGCGTCTGCCAAATAAAGTAAAGTAAAGTACTTTTCAACTGTGAAGTATGGAAGTTAAAAAAAACATTGTATGCACACTGTACAATTGGTAGCTGACAAATATTTTTTTGGCCCCGCTATATGCATTTTAAAAATTTGCATGTTGAAGAATGGGAATCTCACTTCTAAGCAAAAAAAATCCATGTGATGCACATTTAATAATTAACTGTGCAGCCCAACTGTTAGCGCATAACATTAACATGCAAAACAAGAATGCGCTTAATTATTAATACTGTGTTTGGGGATTAAGGGTTAATGATTTTAGGTTAACTAAACTTCGCTTTCCAGGCATCTCTGAATATTTCATTAATCAAAGTTAAATATTCATCCCGTTCATTAGCAACATTGTGATATCCTTAATTTAGCATGGTGTGGGATGCTATTTCATGGAGGACGGATCCCTATGCAATCCTAAAGCGGCTTATTATTTCAACCATTCGAGGACAGAACTTCACCTTACAACAGAACTTTTATGTTTTACACTTACACACCGAACAACACGCCTCAACAAAAGGGGTTTGTTGAAAAAGAGGGAAAATGGCGCACATTTTGCCGCAATGCAGATTGAATGATCTATGTTTAAACCAGACTCTCTGTGACAGGCTGTTTACTTGGCGCGGAAACTGCAGGGTTAATTGCTGTGACTGTGTGGAATGGGCTTTTTCATGCCCGTCCGAGCCGAAGGCCCGTCCACGCTCGCCTCCGGTTCGCGCGTTTGCTCTGTCACATCACAGGATGCCGCAGTGCTGTTTCAATGGATTGCCCACTTCAGTCCGCTACTGTGTTGGTACTCCTTGAAGGGAGCACAAAATATCGGTTTGACCAGTGGTTTTGGCCGTTGAGTCTCACTCCAAACTCTCTGGCGCAAAAGGCTGAAATGAGCGAGGCAAAGGACTGTGGGCTTTTATATTTCGCCACAATCCTTTCAGCAAAACGCCCATAGCTATCATGGGCAGGATGCCACCTCCCATTAGTGCCATTGCTATCTCAAGTAGCAAAGTGTTCGTAGTTTGAAGAAGTGGAGTGCAAAGAAATTAGTGGCCGGTCCACCAATCTGGAGTCTTCTTCGTTGTTGGTTGAGCCATTACAGCAACTCCAAAAAACTGATGGTAGGTGCCATACAGTGGAGATGTACGATATGGACAGGCTAAAATGTGAGTCATCATTTTTAAATTAGTATTTGGTTTCAGTGCATTTCATTTGAATGGCTTAACCAGTGTTTTCTCGTCAATGTTTCTTCTGCTTTGCTGCCCTGTTTTTGCTGGGGCTGGCATTCTAATTAGCGGCCACACATCCCTCCGGGTTCCTTCAGGCGTCCTCTGCTCTGGCTCAGCAAAAACTTCCCTCACACAGAAGATGTCAGCTGTCCCTGTGTTCAGTGCTGCCAGATTGGGTGTCTTTGAACAGTATTTATAAAAGAATGCTTTAAATAGCCAAAGACAAATTGGATGCACATATACAAACATAGACATCTCTCTCAGGCAGATATGTCTTCATTTTGGCTTTTATAAATCATTTGTTGGACTGGCAAGTGGGTGCTAGTAGCCTAGTGGGTAACACACTCGCCTATGAACCAGAAGACCCAGGTTCAAATCCCACTTACTACCATTGTGTCCCTGAGCAAGACACTTAACGCTGAGTGTCTCCAGGGGGACTGTCCCTGTAACTACTGATTGTAAGTCGCTCTGGATAAGGGCGTCTGATAAATGCTGTAAATGTAAATGGCAACACTGCCACGAACAGCTTGCTTCAATGGAAATAAAAAGTAAACACACCCCTGGTAGGTTGTTGTGATGTAAAAACTGAGACCACAATCCCCTTTTTGCCCTCTTGAATGTGACTTATAACATGTACAATTCAAGTGAAAACCAAGCCGAAAATACAGAGAGCTGGTTGCTTTTATAATTTGTTGAAGTACCAAATTTTTTACATTTCATCCCACCTGGCATGGGTGCATACTCACACCACCACTGCTTTTATAACAATGTTATATTATTTAATGAATCCATTATTTATGATTAATGACATATGGTGTTTATTTGGATCCAATTTTTAACTTTACTCTTGTCAAAGCCAGTGTGTTTGGAGTTCTGAGTACTCCATAGTCCACAGTCCCTTGGTTTATCAATCATCCTTCCAGTGCGAGAGGCTGTGGGCGTTACCAGATATTCCCTCATCTCCAGAGGAGATGTGGAGAGCCGATGTTTGTGTTTGGTGATGGATGCCCCTGTCTGCAGGTCAGATGATGAGGTCCCGCAGCATCCTGCAGCCGGCCCACGAGGAGGGACGGCCCTGCCCCTCGCAGCTCTCCCAGACCAAACCCTGCCCCATCCGGCCATGCTACACCTGGCATCTGGGGGAATGGTCTCCGTGCATCGTGGAGGTACACCCCATTTCATCTATGTTCAAGCTGCTCACACTACAGGCAATTTTAGCAGCAAAAAAAGGGGGTAACTCAGTAGCATTAATGCCAGGTGTTGGTCATAAATTAAAATCCCCCCCTCCCCAAAAAAAGTCACTCACAGATGCAGAGAGCATCTGAGACTGGGAGCTTTGTGTCATTGAGACGTGAGGTAGCTGCTGATGAACCGCAGATTTATTTATTTATTTCTAACTGCGCTCTTATCGTTAAAATAAGGCAACGGCGGCTCGCTGATTTTCATCTCCAGCGCCGACTTCATTTGCTCTCTCATCTGAATTGGCTTTTAATTGAATGTCCTGGGGTCTCCCACACACCCCCAGGGCCCATCTTTGCCTGATCAAATGCAGCGCCTCCAACAATCTCAGACTAAGAAGCAGCTCACTCTCGCTTTAGCCTCATTCCTTACACACTTAAAGTTTAAGCAGACGTGTGCAGGGTGACTAGAAATCACATACAACCACAAAAAAAGATTATCAAAAATTTGGTTGGTGTAAATTCACAGTTTTGCAAAAGGTTTTTCTTATGCATTCCTTTTTTTTCCACTGGGTAAATGAATTCTCCAGCACATCCAAGATTTTCTCAGTGGGGTTAAGGCTGGAACTGTGTGGTTGCCGATCCATGTCTCATGATCCCATAACCATTCTATCACATTTAGAGTTCCTGACATATTGTCGTATTGAAATTTGATATTACCATAAAAACATTGAATGAAAAGCCTCATTCAGTATGTTCAGGCGGTCAGCTGACTTCATTTTATTGTCACACTGTGCTTCTGCATCCAGACCTGATCAGCTGCAGCCACCACAGATCAGAACACTACCTCCACAGGCTTGTACAGCAGGGCCCTATGCATGATGGGTGCAAAGGGACCTTTGTCCATTCCAGAGTCCTATTACTACTGTTGTTTTCATCAACGAAATTTATGAAGCAATATCTTAGTCAATGAACATTTTTGTGACAGAAACTAGATGAGATGCAACGTAAATGCTGGTCATGTGATGATAACTATAATGTAATATTGCTGACGAATGAAAACAAGACTAAGTATGCAAGACTAACTACAAAAATGTCTACTACTACTACATTGATGAAAACGAGACAAGACTTTATTTCCTCTTGTTTAATCTCATACAATTAGACATAAAATTCACTGCACAGAAACAAGCAGCGGCAAACCAGTACAGCAGAACCCAAGTTCATACGCTTATAGCTGTTTCCCACATGTGTTCGCTACAATCTTTTGATACCCCCTTGAATGTTTTGCATTTGCAAGTGCAATTCTCTTCCATTTGCTGCATTATAGAAACTCGTATTAAAACCAAAACACTAAACTGGTGAGCCATTACAGTCGAACAATGAAAGCCAATGAAAACCAAGTCATGTAACCCATCTTTTTTTTGTCCCCCAGTTTTATTTAAATGTTATTGATTAAAACAAAACACACAAATTTAATTGCATTTTGCTAAATGATTTTTTAAAACTCTCTAGTGTAATAATACTCTGAAAGAAATCATGGCCACATACAGCATTATATAACTTTATATATATAAAGTTTCTAAATGTAGATTTTTTTCTGATTTGGTCACAGTCTTGAAAATAACATGCAAAAGCCAGACTGATAATGCGTCTTTGGCAATCGGGTTTCAGGCTGTTAACCCGGGATATCCCTGCAGGGTGCTGACTGTGGCGAAGGGGTCAGGGAGAGGAACCTCACCTGCATGGTGCACTGGGGCATCTGGCCGGAGCACGTCCCTCCCAGACCGGTGGAGGACGAGTGGTGTGGGGACCGAATAAGCAAGGAAAGCGAGCAGGAGTTGCAGCATCCGTGCTTCGTGCCCTGCCCAGGTACAGTTTTTAAAAATCTCTTTACAAGTAGTGAAATGTGCTCTGAATTCAGCCACCGGTGCAATAAAGTGAAAATATATAACGGTTTACCATTAGAAATGAGTGAATAGTGTGTGTGCTCTGGTTGATAGAAATAGACTTGAACAGACATGGCATCAGTGCGGTGGAGAGTTCAGTGGTGTTATCATGAATGCTGAGTAGTTGAGAGGTCCTGTAGCCTGAGGATAGAAGCTCTGTCCTGGCCATGATGCTCCTGAAACGCTTGCTGCCCCTGTCCCACTGCATTCGACCGGTGCTGGAGTTGAGATCCAGCAAGAACCTGGCCCACATTTCCACCGATTGGAGTGCCCGGAAGGAGTCGAGGGACAATAATGCAACCGCCGTTGATTCTTTTCGTCTTCCACATGGAAGAAAGTGGAACAGGTTCCAGATTGGAAGTAGAAAAGGTCATTTGCATATAAAAAGTGCTGTTGCTATTCAATTTATTTCCACTAACCAAATCAATTTAGCAGATTCGCTCTTCTTGTGTTATATGCTGTCCTGTCAGCACTTACATTGCTCCATGCTCCTGGAGCAATGTTGTCTGATCTAACTATGCATTGAGAAGAAACTATGCTTTAGTAAAAAAAAGAAATATTGGATTTTTCTTTTTTTTTTCTTTTTTTTTGCTTTTATGAAAAGCAGGAAGCATCACAAGCTCTCAGTGGCAGCTAATATAAGCCAGTTATTATACAGAGGCAATGTGACATTTGCTATGTAATAAATGATTTAATACGTAATGAATCAGAACGACTTGCATCCACTGTGTTTTAAGAGGATTTGTTAGAATGGGGTTCAAATGGAGGATTCTCTGGCTTGAGTGTGAAGTTCCCTCAGAAGATGCCTGCATGTGATCTCTGAGGAGGTTTCTGTTCTGCATTGTGTGGAGGCTCACCACCATTTATTTACTGGAGGCTTCAGGCTCAAAAGCTCTTTTGTGACACAATCCACGTTTAAGGCGTTAAAAGGAATTTGTTCGGTCCGAGAGTCGAGATTTTGGGGGTTAATTCAGCCACATTGACTCGGGCAAAATGAGGACATGCATCCATCGACTTTCCTTCTTTCCATCCGAAGAGGTGCGGAGCGCTGTGGGCGAGAAACATCCGCAGTCTGTTCTGGTGCTGGGGGGGGGGGAGCACTCCACGCCGCATGATCCGTTTCACAGGCTCCAGCGAAGGGGTGAAAATAGACTAGTGCCATGAAGATGAAAGATAATGAGCTGCTTCACTGCACAGATTGTCACTAATAGTGAGCCGGGGCACAGAATCAAAGGGATGTCATGGATGGGGAGTCGGCGCAGTTGGGGAAATTGTCGCCGCGGAACGCAGCCTTTGTGTGTGCGCTAAGTGCAACTCTCGGCTGTTCAAGAAACCGACGAAAAGGTTCGAGGTTTGGCACCTGACGCAGGTGGCCTTCGTATTTGACCCGGTTTGAAAGGAACGGGGACGCCCTGCATAGTCCAGAGCTCTTCGCCTTGATTGCAGCTGTGAGTCCATCGACCTCGATGCGCCGGGCTTTTGCAGGATTTCGCCCCACTCTTCTATAAGCTCAGTGAAACTGCACCGGGGATCTCTTGTTTTTTTCAGGGCACCCGAAGGGTCTTCTGCTGAAGATCGACTCTTGCGCCATTTTTATATTCTCTTTGTATTGGTAGATTCCCTCTTGTGTGACCAGAGCCCCTGTCCCATCTGAGGACTGCCTCAAGGGTGCTGGACAGTGCTTTAAATCTTTTATTTTTTTGAGTTGATTGGGGTTTTGACATCAGTCTCATTGGACCACACGACCCTCTATCACATGTGCATGTCTGTCTCGTCTTGAAAAGACGGCAATAGTGATAATTAAATGTCTTTAATTGGGCCCTGGAAATGTGGTTACTATCACATCCGTTTTTTTTTTTTTTTCTACTTGTGTGTCAGTAAGCCTGAGTGGTGTTGAGAAATTAATTTCCATTAATTAGTCACCTTCACTCTGCCATCGCCATCAAGGGTGTTTCTGAGTGTTACATTTGCATATATAGAAGATTTAGAAACGTAATTATTGTCTGTGAGCACCGTCACTGCAGTGCTGGTGACCTCGCCGTTGCTCCACAGGAGACTGTCACCTGACGGAGTGGTCGAGCTGGAGCTCGTGTCAACTCACATGCCTCGAGGGGCGCAGCTTTGAGATGATGGGCCGCCAGGCTCGCTCCCGAGCCATGGTCATCCAGGTGCAGGAGAACCAAGAGAACTGTCCCCAGCAGGTCTTCGAGACACGTCCCTGCAAAGGTACAGACCCCATCAGAAAGCTAAACCTCCTTCCAAGACCTTGTATGCCCTGCATTCTGTGTTACCGCTGCATCTTCTTTTTATTTCCATCTCCTGTCATATTTGATGCCCTGTTTTGCTGAAGGAATGTCGAGCAGAAACCAAGACCCCGTCCCTCAGGGGTCCTCAGCACTGGTCTAATGCGTGGTCTGTCCTGTAGGAGGAAAATGCCACAGCTACGAGTGGAAAACCAGCAGCTGGAGCAACAATGAGCGATCGGTGTGGTGCCAGCGCTCAGACGGGGTCAACGTCACAGGTACAAATGAGACGGAAAAAAAACAAAGCGCAACCTCAGCATGTTGCACTCGGCACTATCCAGGGGAGGGGGGGGAGCGAATAAAATCGAGTGCAAATAAAAGGTTTCGGATTGGGTTTACATTTCCCTAATGCCGCTGCCATTGATCAGACGCCGCTAACCAACCGCGGCCATCAATAAAACACAGGCCTCATGGAGGGTCAGAAATCCATGCAAACGCAATGAAGCGCTAGCGGGCCGGTACGGCTGCACAAAAACGTTGTTTGCGTGGTTTAATCCACAGTAAATAACAGCCAAACCTGGTGTTACCTCAGCAAGAAATCGTCCCCGGCACGTATGTGAACTCTCACGCACTCATCAGTGAGCGCTCAGGGACAGCGTGAAGCCACGGCATTGTTGTTTCCTTCTACCTTGACGCGTAATTTTCCATTTCGGAATTACGCCGTTCACCAATTGATCCGAACTCGCAGTAGACCACCTTGCCCCATTAATCACCCGTGACGCTATATATGTGTGCTTATCAGTGGCGAAGGGGGGTGGTGGTGGTAATAATTACCTCTGTGGCCTAGGGGGGTGTTTCCTGCAAAGCCGACCGACGACCGTTCGACACTGCCACCCGCCATGCACCAAGCCTTTCTCCCACTGTACTCAGGTGAGTGTGTAAATAATCTGCTACTTTGAAACACAGCATGCTGCGTTATTACACCGTATTGCTTTGCATTTGTAGCAACTATTCATTGTGTTTCACTTAGTTATGTAGGTTTAAAAAAAAGCAATGCAGCCCAGTGTCCACAGTTTCTGGAAATGGAACGTACTGTACATTCCAAGATTGCTTTCTACTGCCCCCATGAGCATGGCATGTGTAATTGCACTCCATTAATAACAATGTTCAGCTTGTCCCAGGGGACGAATGACAGAGTGGGTGTGAACATAGCATTTTACCACATGTAGTAAAAGGAATCACACTTTATCTTGTTAATAGATACATCGTTCTCTATACATACAGTAATAAGCTGACCAACGGTGTCTTATTAAGTGTCTGACAAATATGACCCTTATATGGACTCATGTCTCATGTCCTTTAGAGCGGAGTGTGTGGCTGTGAGAAGGGCTACACGGAGGTGATGACCACCCATGGTTTCCTTGACTACTGCACTAAGACTCCTGGGGCCGACAGCAAAAAAGCTGATGTGAAAACCAACTCCGGGAGGTTAAAACCAGGGCCGTCCCACATACAGGACTTCTTTGGGGAGTGGTCCTTACGGCCGGTTGGACCAGGTATTGGACCTTTTCTGCTGATCTAGTTTCCAGAGCAGCTTACAGTCAGTAGTTACGGGGACAGTCCCTTTGGAGACACTCAGAGATTAGTGTCTTGCTCAGGGACACAATGGTAGTAAGTGGGATTTGACCTGGTGAGTTTACCAAATTTGTATATTTTAAATAGGAGAAATGAGCACGTTGTTATCATTTTGCTGCAAGACATACAAATAAGTATTCAATTTCCTGTAGTCACTCACAGTGGCTGGATAATTGTCATGATCTGAGTGTAATAAAAGGGAAGAATTTGTTCTTTTGGCCCTTAGACCCAAAACCACCAGAGAAGACACCAATTACTCAGAACAAACATTTACAGAACTGTAAAGCTGTCCAGTTCACCACTCTACACAGTACTAAATTAACCACCAACTTGGAAACAGGGGCCATTTCACATTCAGTCAATAAATCCCCTCCTTGCCCAGTAGTCCCATTAAAAGGCCAAGTCAAGCTATAACCATTGCTCATCTGAACTGTGCATGAAAGCATAATGAGTTAATTATGAGCTAAAAAAGTATGTATAATGGATGATTGGCAGTAATATTTTATTTAGCCATTGCTGATTTCTACTGTGTTCCGCGAAACTGCACCTACTGCCTCGTGTTACTCCTTTTTAGGGCCTATTCTGAGAAAACTACTTAAAGAGACAGAAGCGTAAGTTAGTTGTTCTGTAATAAAACCTGTCATGTCACCACCTAGAACTGTTCTCCTTCTGGATCCCTCCCATTGACTGAAAAGCAAATGCGCATGAAAGGCGAACAGGTATATTTAGACTAATTCTCGCGAGCTGTGGAGGATTTGCACGGTGCTGCGCAAAATGGCACAGTCGCATGATAAATACGTCCTTGCTGCTCTGCCTCCGCAGATGGAAGAATAAAGATGTGGGTCTATGGAGCGACCGGTGGCGGATTCCTCCTGATATTACTCATTATTGCCGTATCCTTTCTGTTTTGGTATGTAAAGCATTCGTTGCATTTTAAAATTGATTTGTCGTTATACAGTTTCACTGCTGCCACCAAGTGGTCAAACAATTAATTATCATAATATATACTCTCTCTTTCATTTATAGTAAAAATCCTAAACAGACTCCCTCCCCACCACAAAAGCCTCTGACTCTGGCCTACGACGGTGATGTGGACATGTGACCAAGCGCCATACACAGACCCGAACCAGCCCACCAAGACTCTTTTCAGCATTAGATCCAGACCGTGATGGCCTCCTGCTTAGGGTCTGAAGGAGTGGATACTTGACATCAGCTTCAGAGGAACGATCTGCTTTTAACAGTGAATCAAGCTTTACATACAAGGACACCAAGAGACAGTGTTTCGGATCAGCAGCCACATGTATTTGTCATGACATTCTGAAGTGACATTCCATGTGGGGGTGGCGCGTGTTTCCACTGACATTTAACAGGGGGGTTAAAAAAGGGAACATGGGGAAAGGATGAGGGCATTACAAGCTATCAGTGGTATTTCGTCAGTCTGTTGCGTGTAGGAACAAAGAACAAAAGACTTTTTGATCAACAAAGAAATTGCAAACATGCTATGCACTATATTAGTGCTGATTCATTCTTTTTTCTTTCTTTCTTTCCAGATGATATTTTAAAACGAGTTTTCTAGTGTTTTCATCGTGATGCAAGCACTTTGCTGTGAACTGTGTTTTTCATGGATTATGTCAAAGGATGTGTATGTGCTTACCCGTCTCCAGACAGGCAACCAAAACCCAGTCCAAACGTGGTCCAGCAAGAATGAATTGCCAAGCCCCCCCTCCCATTGCAGGGCTGCGACGCCCACCACTGAGATGAGACGCCACTTGAAGTCCCCCCTGTTATCGCTGTGATGGTCTGCATGTATTTGGAGAAATTGCTTTTCATGTCTTCTCTTCATTTGTCTCTCCTACATTTGCAGAAGTCGTATGATGTCTTTGCATCACTCATTATTGGGCATTAATTTGCTTTTGGATTGTTTTCTGTTGAATCACAATTTGAACGGGGTCTTTCTGTATAAATATATATACACACTACATACTATTCAGTTTAAGGGCATTTAGAAATATCCTTGATTTTGGCAGAAAACAGTTGATTTGTCCATTAAAATGATGTAAAATATATAAAAAAATGCGTTAATTTTGTAAATGACTGTGGAGCAGCGCTGCAAATTAAGCTTGCTAGTTGCTAGTGTGACATCAAATTCATCAACCCGATTTCCAAAAATAGCTAAAAGCTAAAAAAGTTGGTCGGTAGTAATACCCTTTTAATAATACCCATTTAGTAATACCCATTTGTTTATGTAAATCCTCATTTCGCATTCGACCTTCTGCTGGTGAAGAAAACACTAGCGATCAATCTAATTTTATTAATTAACATTTTTGATAAATATTATCTTTCAAAATTCATTTAATGTTTTTTTTCCCCAATAGAAAGACACAAAAATTCTAAATGACCCTCAACTGTAGAGTGTATTTATAAATCAATACAAATCAATACCTGGTTTTCCACTCAAATACCCTTTAAGAGGTGCACAAATGAATGGCTAACTGAGCAGCCCTGTGTTTTCCTTCTGTCACTGTATTTATTTAGTTTATTTCATTGTTTATCTTGTTAATTTATTGTTTATTGTTTGTTTATTTATTTCAAATGTTTCCACTGTTCAATTTCCCTTTGGTTTAAGGAAAAGGAGGCTTTTAAAGGCGTGGCTTTTAAAGGCGTGGCTTTTAAAGGCGTGGCTTTTAAAGGCGTGGCTTTTAAAGGCGTGGCTTCAGCGTGGCGCTGTTCCACACCACCGCCCTGTGGTCATGCTTCATGAGGCGTCGAGGGGGATCGACAGGCCATTTGTGAGTCACTCTGTGGGAATATATGTCACCACTGGCAGAAGGACCTTTATTCCTCCAGCTGACAACGCGGCAGCGTATTTACCGGAACGCCATGCATGCCTGAAACGTTTTCATTGTCCGAAGTCATCATATAGCCAGAAGTGGCCTTGCGTTTCTTGTTTCTAGTCGCGGAAGGAAATCTGTTTACACGGCTTCTTCGATCATGTTGAATATGCTTCAGACGGTTTTATCCAGCCGACCCGGGAAAAGAATAAAAAAAAAAAAAAAACATTGGATTTTGTTTACACGCCCATTTCTGTTGATAATTGTGTGTGAGTTGAAGCAAACTGCTAATAAATTGTGATACTCTGTGGGACCATCATGTTGCAGTGTTTGTGTTTGTGAAACACACCCCGCAAGGTGCAACGTCTTGGATGAGGAATCCTGGGGGGTTTTTGCATGTAACGCTGCGCCCTGGTCCTTCGTACCGCTGGAGGAGATGCGCAGCTGGCACAGCTTCGTGCTGCGGCTCTCTTCTCTCGCGGCCTTGATGCCAAGCTCTTCGTTCTCTGCCATCGCGTCCACACTTCGATGGACCGCTTGAACCCGGCGTGAAGAAATGTGAACATCGCATCCTTGTGCCGTGGTTTTGTATTCGTGTAAATGATGCGAATGATTCCACCGCCGTCTAGGAGAGCCCGTCCATCAGGGTGCTGGAGCTGTTCTTTTTTTTTTTTTTTTTTTTTTTTTTTCTATCTTTTTCTTTTTTTTCGTCACATGTGATACACAGCAGCACAGCACACGGTGCACACAGTGAAATTTGTCCTCTGCATTTAACCCATCACCCTGAGTGAGCAGTGGGCAGCCATGACAGGCGCCCGGGGAGCAGTGTGTGGGGACGGTGCTTTTGCTCAGTGGCACCTCAGTGGCACCTTGGCGGATCGGGATTCGAACCGGCAACCTTCTGATTACGGGGCCGCTTCCTTAACCGCTAGGCCATCACTGCCCCGCGCCATCACTGTTCTCCACGCACCAAGCGGCACAGCCAACACTCCAACGTTACTTGCCTCTTATTTGCGTTATTAGTTATCTTGTTACATCTTAATTAATTATGCAGCCTCCCTGCAAAGAGGCGTCACACTTGGAAGCCGTCGGATGCACTTTGAGAAGACTGCCAAGCGGTCCGTCCCACAAAATGCAGAGCCTCAAGGAAGCGGGGCGATTTAAATCTTTTATCTAATCTAATTAATTTAGTTAAGCGCGTCAGTTTCGTTCAAGGGAGAGATGAACTCAAGCGGTTGTGTCACTGCCACCTTGGTCAGGAGTGGCTGGATGCTGCGATCTTGTCACATTTAATTCATCCGCTTAAGCGGCGCCCGGGGCACCCCACCAATCCTGAGCTTCCTGCGAGAGCCTCGGCAGCTTGGGAGTGACTGGGTTTTAATCATGATTAATCATTTACCACAGGCCAGATCATCTCGGCAAACCTTCATTTCGCCTGACTGACAAGCAGGTGGAGGGGGCCAAATCAGATCATGAATATTCCATTTTACAAAGAAACGCAGAACCCTTGGATGCACGACACTAATCTTGTGTAATTTGCAATTACAGAGGAAAATATCATGCTGGCTTCTAAATAATTAAATACATTTTACCAATGCTGCTACATAACGGGGCATCATCACTGCAAACAATGTTGATCCTTGTCCGTGTAGTTGTGCGTTCAGGAACATGTTTATTTTAGTAAGTCCCCTCTGCTACGTTCCCTCCACTGGCTCCCAGTAGCTGCCCCCTGCATCAGATTCAAAATACTGATGCTGGCCTACAAAACCAAACATGGGGTTTCACCATCCAACCTCAGAGCCCTTATTACACCTCGCACTGCACCTCGTACACTCCGAGCTTCCAGCATTAGGGGTGTTGAATTTAATCGTATAATCGATGCATCGCGCTGCAGACGTGGACGATATTGCATCGATGCAGTGCAGAACATAATCGATTATATTATAATGGGGTTGCTAGGTGATTTTCTTGTGAAAAAGTAGTGCCGGTAGTGACTGTGGCGGCCTGAGTACAGCGCGGCTCCGGGTACGAGTTTCACGCTGCACGGTGAGGCACCCGCCGGCCTTGTTCTCGCACCGCGGTCAAAGTTGAAACTTAATAGAATCCAAGCAGGCGAGTTTTCTTTCTGCCACTTCGAAACACACACACACGAAGCTGGAACGGAGGAAAATCTGATCTTTCTCTGAGTGTCCAGAGATCTACAAACCGACATTATCGTCTTACCAGGAGTCTAGAAAAACATGCTGACTTTTCCCACTGAGCCATGAAAAGCGGCTTTAGATTTTCTACAATGCGCAGAAAAGCGGTCTGTGTTCAGTCGGCACTCACCTGACGCCACGGACATCTGGACCAGCCGCTTTTCTAGCGTTTGTGGCTTCAGGTTGTAACGGGTTTCCTCCACTACACACGAATCAGAGAAATGCAGAGAAAGGTGTGTATTTAAAGGAGAACGACCAGTACATACAAGACTGTTACAAGGTGAGAAGAGGACAAAACGGAGAGATTTTCTGCTCATGGTGGCAAAGACCTTAACTGTGTAGAAAATGTATGGCATGCATCGTGATGCATCGATATCGAGGCACTGATAATCGTAATCGAATCGAACCGTGAGACCAGAGAAGGTTCACACCTCTATCCAGTACTACTGGCCTGGTCCCTCCACCACTGAAGGTACGAGGAAGACACTACAGATCTACAAACTTCTCTGTCTTGGCCCCTAGGTGGTGCAATGAACTTCCCCACAAGGTCCCCAAACTGGGCGTGGGGCTGGTACTCATCCATGTTGGGCTGCAAGCACACATACACACACACACAGTTCACATGCCTTTGGACGGTGGGAGGAAACTGGAGAACCCAGAGGAAACCCATGCCAACTTGGGGAGAGTGTCAGCACACACAAGGTCAGGGCCAGGATTCAAAATCACAACCCTGGAGGTGTGAGGCCCAGTAGTCAACAATAACAAATCAGAGGGCATGAATTTTATTGTTACCAGAAATATTTTGTGCTAAATATTTTGTGCACATGATGGGGGACCAACTGTGTAGCATTTTTATTGTCGTTTAAGCAAAAACATAATGAATATATTGTACTATTCTAAAACAACAATCAAAAGTGCTGAAAAGAATATAATTAATCGAAGAGCGGGCAGCGTCCCACCTGACTTTTATACTGGACGCTGACCCCCCACCCCTCACTTCCGCTTCCAGGTCGCTGTCTCCCCGGCTGATCTTGCTCCTTCTGGTGGGCTGGAGGTGGTACGTTGGTTGTGACATTTCTGATTCTGACAGTAGATCTGATTCCTCCTCAGTATAAAAGTGAAAGTGAAGTGATTGTCATTGTGATACACTGCAGCACAGCACACGGTGCTGGATTCAAACCGGCAACCTTCTGATGACGGGTCCGCTTCCTTAATCGCTAGGCCACCACTGCCCCACTGATTAATGATGTTAATTTTAGCAACCTTTATTGCTTGCATTTCACTATTGACTTACCTGAAATGTAAATCTGAAGTCCCTAAGATCAAGCTGTCCATGCCGTTTGGCCATGACGTTAAAATCACATCAACACCGCCACCCAGGCCCAGCCCTAACAAATGTGGAGACCAACGCAAGATGTTAGGTGGTGTCCCCAGAATGTCGCTTTTTAACACACACTGGGTGACACTTGACGCTGTAAGAAGCGGAGTTGAGGGCGTGTTCAGAACAGTCCTTTTAAGGCGCTAGAACACGAACGCCGAACAGCGTTTTACCACTAAGTGGCGTAAAAATGCCGCCATCCATGGTTGATCAGTTTTTTTTTTATGCTGCTTTCTTGCAACAAAATGCCGTTTTTTTATGCCATTACCTTTAAAAATGCATTGTGAACCTGCCGATTATTGGCCATGTTGGCTTGCCATATTGTGTGTGTGTGTGTGTGTGTGTGTTGTTGTTTTCATACACAATTATACAAACTAGTTTTAAGAAACACTTTTTTTTTCCTTCCTTTGTTTGTGCCCTTAGCATTTGCATATACTCCCTATGCCACAGGGATGGAACGAGGGGATTGTTCGTTTTAGAAGGGAGGTGATTTTGACTGTTTTTATTTCAGGGGGCATGACATCCCTCCTTAGCCCCCATCATCTCGAGTACTGGTGGTAGTGGCCAAGTGAGTAAGACACCAGAAGACCCAGGTTCAAATGCCACTTACTACCATTGTGTCCCTGACACTTAACCTTGAGTGTCTCCAGGAGTGGACTGTCCCTGTAACTACTGATTGTAAGTCGCTCTGGATAAGGGCGTCTGATAAATGCTGTAAATGTAAATGTAAGTGTACTGGTGAGACCACATCGCTAACACTATTGCAGTATGGTCAGCAGATGGAGCCCCATCTTCATCAATGTCCCTCACTTCTTCATTATTGACCCCTCCGTTTATAATTCTGCGTTCTAATGCCGGGCGTAGGTTCACACTTCCCACTTTGGTAATCCCATGTACTCACCTGGGAAATTGTAAAGGATTCAATTCAAGGGTTCAAAGCGTTTATTGTCATGTGCGTGGAAGAAATTACATTTGTACAATGAAATTATTTCTTTGCTGTCCACATGCAAATGCAAAATTAGGCAATGTTTAGTATAAATAAAATAAAAACGTTGGTGAGGACTAAAGTGTTCCACAGATGTAATTTGTAAAATAATGTAAAATGTAGCAAAGTGCTAAACAAAATGATATTTCACTGTCCACAAAAATAAACAAAGAAAGACACAGATAGATCTGTTTAGCTATCTTATTCCTGCAAAAAATCTGATTAACACATTTACACAATTAAATATTATACCTTTACTGCTGAAATATGTGCAGGAGAATAAAATGCTTAAGGTCTGTCTATTTGCTCATTGATGTTGGTTGTGCTGATGACTTCCTCCTATCTTTACTAGCAAATCGAACAGTGTTTTTCTTTAACATACATAATTTTAACACATATTTGTATTGTACCAAATGGAGTTACCAGCAGGTGGGGGTATCGCTTTTCTGTTCATTTTCTAAGCTCATGGGCTCAGTCACTCCAACAAATCAAACGTGATTCAAGAAGCCGAAATATCTGAATGCGACAATTGGTTTAATTGCAATTCAACGTGAACAGTTTATGATGTGCATCTCATAAACGTGCTAATTGGCTGCCGTATCCTCTGCAGGCCTTTATTACCTGAATAACAGGAACAGGCAGTTCAAATTACTTATGTTGCACTGGAAAAGTCCTCCTATCATCAGTAATTGTATATAAGTGTCTAATTTGATACTAATTGCTAATTCATTTACCTGGATAATTTCTTGTGCACTCCAGAAACTTGTGCCACAGCATCGTGCCATGAAATTTTGATGCAATAGCAATTGTACTTCGACTATAGCTCTGCTTTCAACACCCTCATACCATCCAGACTCATCATGAAACTCCGTGATCTGAACATCAGCTCCTCCCTGTGCAGCTGGATCTTGGACTTCCTGACAGACAGACCTCAGGTTGTTTGGATCGACAACATCACCTCCTTCACATTAACACTTAGCGCTGGTGCCCCCAGGGATGTGTGCTCAGCCCCCTGATGTACACCCTGTTCACCCACAACTTCACGGGAACACACAGCCCCAACACCAACAAATTTGCAGAAGACACCACCATCATCGACGACATATCTGATGGAGAGGAGGGAGGGAGGACTCCACACCCCATCCACATTGACAAAGCTGAGGTGGAGAGAGCCAGCTGCTTCAGATTCCTGGGCATCAACATCAGCGAGGATCACACCATGTGGGTAGCTGTTGGCTCTTCTTTCTATGGCACCTGAGAAGGTTCGCCATGGACTCCAGAATACTAACAAACTGCTACCGATGCGCCATCTACAGTATTCTATCCGGTTGTATCATCACCTGAACCACAAAGCTCTGCAGAGGGTGGTCAGATCAGCACAGCGCATCACCAGGGCCGAACTGCCAGCCATCCAGACAGTTCTACAGACAGCACTGTAAGAGGAAGATACAGCGGATCCTATCTGACTTCAGCCACTGTCTCTTCACACTCCTGCCGTCAGGCCGGTGATACAGGAGCATCCAGACCCACTCCAGCAGACAGAGACAGTTTCTGAGGACATTCTGCACTTACATTACCATTAACAACCATGTACACTTTAAACCCTCTCTGCAGCCCATATTTAATTCTTCAACACTTGTAAATACCAAAATGTAAAGTTGGGGGAACACTAAGAATTGCATTGTGGGTAATGATGCTACATTGGTATCTGTATATGACAATAAAACTTGAAACTGCCTTGCCACTCAAAATGCACAAACGTTTGTCTTTTGATACAGTAAAGTCAAATAGCTTGACGTTTGGACTGCATCACTTCTTTTATTGAAACAGACCTTCTCACCTGGGTTGCCAGGCTTGTAGTTTTCACAGCATGTTGTACTTTACTTTCACTTGACTCAACGAATCACAGAAGTCTACACGAAAACAAACCTATGATACATGAAAGACTAGGACTTCACACAAGCATTCAAGCCAAATTAAAGCTGTAGCCCAAAGGGGGAATTGTGGTGTGACCTGGCAACTACAACTTCCACCGGAAAGCAGCAGAGCAATTTGTCATTAAGATAAACCTGAATTGAAGAAGGGAATGCTCGCTCACCTAAAACTCAATTTATGCCCAGTGGCCCTCCAGGCATTATCAGTGTAACTCAGTATAATCTAAACCCAGTTCAGAGGCGTCTTATGTGCCAGTTTATGCTCGGCTTTGGGTGCTTAGTAGAGCTGACATGTTTTGAAATTTGTTGAGGCGCACAAGTGTGAAATATGCTGATAATTTGCCACGTGGTAAACACAGGGGTGACATTTCACCCTGATATATGAATTCACCAAAGAGCTTTAGCATTTTTAGGCATTTCTGCTCTGTTGATAAAAAGGTCACAGGTCTAAAGCAGCTTAATAAAACAACAAGAAGAAAAATCATAGAAAATATTTTTTGACATTCAGCCTTGTTCACTTATTAGATGCTACTACCTCAGGAGCATCGTGAATGGTTTAACTGATACAATTATTTTGCCACTAGGCTACTATGATGGCTCTATGGAAACCAAGACTGACAATATATGTGAGCAACGTTGCCTGTTATTATGATAGAACTTATTATGAGGCCAAGTATAATAAATATGTTATATACCATATATTCCTATTACTACATATTCATATATATGGTATTTCTAATATTTAGCATATTTAATGTGTATACACACACTCACAGTATTCCTAATATTTAGAATATTTAAATTATACATTTAAAAACCTGGGAAAATAAGTGGAATATGCAACAAGGATTCATATACACTACATTGTGCCCGAAAGATTTTGGAGCATCTTTGTTAAAATGTCTGCCATCAGAATACATAATAGAAGAACATGAAAAATAACAATAAGCTGAGCACCTTTATCATGTGACTCACTGTATTATATGCACTTCACTGTATGCAATTTTCTTGTTACTGGCTTTGTTTTACCATGATCAATGTTTCTGCACTGAAGTTCTATGAGAGCCTTAACTCAGAGTTATTGCCTGTCATTTGTCAAGCGTCCCATAACTCAGGGAAGCTTCTGCCACAGAGTTTCACATATCATGTCAGAAAGCAGACCTCTGCTAGACTCAAACAGGATGTGAACAGATGGTCTTTAATGGACAAAAGCAGAGAGCAGCCTTGAAATACGGTCCAGGTACAAATCCTGCAAATTAGTGCTTTTTAGCAGCTCCAGCCATGTTCTTAGTGATGGGTTCTGCATCAGAAACCCTCAGAAGTATTATCCATCTTTCTCCTTCCCATTGTCCTATCTTCAAACTGATATTTTTTGTACTTTTGAGTTTGAAAAGGGCTCAGATCAATTTATCAAATCAAGAGATTAAATTCATTGTTAATACATTGAGATCTAGATAATAGTTTCCAGCCTCATTAATCTTGTCAGGTTCTCAAGAAAGACCTTTTCAAGATGCATATTCGTCTACAGAGATGGAGGAGATAACAGCAAAAGCCGTGATATTGACTTATGATTTAGTAATGATATTATTATGAATCAGCGTGCTTATTATTAATGAGACATGTTTAATCTGCTGTAATAAAAAAGAGGCCATTATTAACCATGCTGATTCGCATCTTCGTCCTTTACATGGATCTTAAAAAAACAGAGCAACTGTTTTCATGAGGTGGAAATAAATGGTTTCATTTTTTTTAACATAGCAGACCTTGTGAATGTCTGGTGAAATTAATTAATGAGGACCACAAGTCAAACACTTAAGGGTAGTTGGTGTGTGTTCCCTTAATTAAGACCCATCATCAGATGTTCGTTTTGCCAATACTCGGGGCTGGGAGGTTATTCCGCTCTAAAAAACAGTGGAAAAAAAGCCTACAACCTGTTCTTTATTCATGAATTTTTCAAAGTCATATTGAACCACGCCACATACCTGGACAACCATGGACAATGTTTGCCATGTGGCCGTTTTTACTGAAAAATGATCAGTCTTTATCTCACATTTTCAAATTTGGATAACATATATTTTGAGGCAAGCTGGATAATCCATTTCATTTTTTAGTGTCACATTTGCCAAAAACTGAGAAGCAACTTTTAACCATTAGCAGCAATTTACACACCATTATAGGATTCTTATACACAAATATTTTTCTCCACACATCTGTTTTCTTTTTTATCTATTTACTTGCACTGTTAAATGTAAATTTGTCATGGTGACATGGTGGAGAGATGGACACATTCGCACAAATTCAACCAGGGGGTTTAACACACCAAACACGATTACACACATGTAATACATTTAGGACCCGACAAGGACGTGATTCGAAAGGCAAACATTTATACATACAAAATAGCTACGAACAATCAGGCAATCACACAACATCGAAATTACCTAATGGTGACCATTCAGCGAAATGAGCCAAGCTTAGTGGGTCAAATGACCTAAAAATCTAATATTAATGTATAAAAAGAGCCATGTTGTTTTATAACTATCGTAGAATAGTTCCCTCTCCCTCCATGTTCTCCATTAGATCAGAAGTTTTGTCTAACGTCACCGCGTTGTTGTCAGTTCATTTTTCCCAGCCAATATTGCTGCCAACATTTCATCTGTTTGATAGGTGGAATTTAAAAGGAGCAGATGGTATTTAAATGGTAATTAAACTGGGGAAATACATATCCAAAGAGGACTCGTCGGAAACCTGGAGCTGCCTCCTGCGCTAGTAATAGGGATCTGTTACATTTTATTAATCAAGTTGTGTTTTAACTTTTGGCAATATTAAAAACCCACTCCCAGTCCATATCCGTCCTGTGAATCTCAAATCTCTTCCCTCTTCCGGGAAGGCATTCAATTGTGCATGCAGAATTAATTTTCCGTCTTAATGCCCTACTTAAAGGCTAGGGTCTCTGGAGTGACCCCCAGCCTTAATAATGTCTAATAAAGTTCCCCCATTCCCCCTTTCATTTAGCCTCTCTAGTGCTCCTATTAAAAAATCTAATGAACACCTCCATTAAATTGTCGAATGGTCCTGTTTTTAGATTTCTTGAAGCTTGTTTACAGCCCTCCTGCGAGGCTTTGTGTCCAAACAGAAGCTGCCGCTGTCAACATGCAATTTTGCTGTTGGAGACGGATATTTGCTCAGAAGGCGCAGTGAATTTTGGATGAGTGAGGTATAAAAGCTCATGGTCATGCACACATGAAAGAATAAGCATAACAAAAAATATGTCTTCATGCTGTTCTATTTGCCATTTTGGATGTTGCTTTTAATGATGGATTAAATGCACGTCCATGTTTTAGTCTTTCTGCTTATTACAAATGATGTTTTGTCCCATTGTCCCAGAAGGCTACTTGTGGTTCTTAAATATGTCGATTTAAGTCACACCGATCGATAAGAGTATTGATGAGCAACCAATAAAAACCATTAGAGTAGCCAGCCCGAATTCATCAGGGGAATCGATTTCTTTTGAAATGATCCGAGCACATCCAGAGCAGCGCACTGCCATTGTGTGTTTTTGCTCATGCTGCCTCTGAGAAAGATGTGTTTCATCACAAAGACTGTGTCCCGTCTTCACACCCCAATAAAACACAGAGTAATGAAACTTCTCTGGCTGCTGTCATCCTCGCACTGCCTTATAAAGAATCACACAATTATATTTTACCAGCTCTCCAAAAATGCTGACAAGACCGGGTTCAATAAATACCATCTCTGCCTTTCCTCCAGTGTCTATAGTTCATGAGTTGGACACCTGCCCCCCTGGCCTGAAGCCCGTGGTGAAATATGAGGAAGTCGTCTTCCGACCAGGCGTAGTGAATTCAGTCATTCAAATCCTACACGAAAACGGCCGGGCGGCCGACGAGCGCTGGAAATGAGCTCCCCATTAGCCGGGAATGCAGCGCATTTGTAGGAAACAAATGTGGTTTGTGTAGCGGGAGTGCTAATCGAAGATCCCCCATTAACTGTGCATGACTTCTACTCTCTGAGGGTGCAGCGTTTTCCTAACTGTTAAAAATTGAGTAACATACACACAATACCAATGTATATCTTATTTTGAAATGGTAGTAGCCTAGTGGGTAACACACTCGCCTTTGAACCAGAAGAGCCAGGTTCAAATCCCGCTTACTACCATTGTGTCCCTGAGCAAGACACTTAACCCGAAGTTGCTGTCCCTGTAACTACTGACTGTAAGTCGCTCTGAATAATGGCGTCTGATAAATTCCGTAAATGTAAATGAAATATTCTTAGCTTATACAGTTTCATTTTGACTGAAGTAAACAATGAAGACTAACAGAATGCAGCTTTACTGTTACAATTTCTAAATCAATGAACGCAAGCCTACTGAAGCAGAGTAACAGTTTTAGTGTCAAAAATTGGTGTTGCTACTAAACACAACTGAAGCTAACATGCTAAAGAGATGGCAGCGGCGCACCCTGCCTTGTAATACCACTTGTGCACCACAAGAGGCGATGTTGAGCTGCTGCAGTGTAAAGACGGGCCCCAGTTAGTCTTGCAGTGACGCTGTTTAACTGAACAGTGACTGTAACACACACACACACACACACAAAACACAGTTGTTTACCAGTAGTGAGACATTTACTGAAATGCTGTCCCCTGTGTTACAAAATATAACTTCGCCATGCAGCAAAATCTTGGATTTTGCATATTTAAGACAGGAACAATAATGAACATTTACATTTACGGCATTTATCAGACGCCCTTATCCAGAGAGTCTTACAATCAGTAGTTACAGGGACAGTCCCCCTGGAGACACTCAGGGTTAAGTGTCTTGCTCAGGGACACAATGGTAGTAAGTGGGATTTGAACCTGGGTCTTCTGCTTCATAGGCGAGTGTGCTACCCACTAGCACCCACTTATGAAGTTTCATTTTGATTGGGGTTGCACCTATCCCATGTAATAATGAATAAAGAACAACAGAGAGTGAATAAATACAAGGCATTAGTGAAAAAGATGTGTAATAAAAGTTTGTAAATGAGGCTATTGTACTGCAGCATTACAGCACAATTCACAAATTCACCGTGAAAGCAAGCATTTTTTTCCTCGACTACGGCTTCTGTCTTGTAAAACGACCTCTGAATGCAGATAATCTCTTCACAGAGTTGGACGATGCCTCACACACACGCACGCACACACTCAGCCCAGTTTTATGCTGTGCAGTCTCATTCCTCACACGCTGCACCAGCTCGCCAGCTCAAGTCAAATCTTCAGCTTTTGTTTCCCCCTCGCACTGCAGTCACGCTGAAAGAAGCAATCCGAACGTGCGACACGCAGTGGAATGAATGGTGTCCCGTGCACCATAAACAAAGGACGAGGACATCTTATTTTGCCAGCCAGCTCTTATGAAGGAAAAAAAGAATGCATAATACATACTTCTAGCCGTTCTTATCACTCAAAAAACATTTCCATTGACATGTAATTTTTCGTGACCTATAACAAGGCACTCAATGCGTCAGAATATTTAATAACCTGGTGCTGAGCCTCATATTATCTATAACAGCCTTGTTAGCACACTAAATCAAGCTAATTCTCTTTTATTTCTGTCAAGTGATGATGAACTATTCTCCACTACCTCCAGACACAAGACTGCTTTGCAATACAGAGCGGCCAGTGCAAAAATAGAAATGACTCTGAGCATCAATGTTGCAATTTGCAACAAACAGTCATTTTGCATTTCTCAATAATTGCTCTTAAATAAAATATGTATTTGCAAATACGGCACATTCGTTAGCCTTCTCCATGCTGCCAATTTTCAAGAAATAAATGGTGTGGAAGTAACACATTAAATGCGAATGTGAAGTAATGCTGTTATGCGATCAATAATCCTGCTGCGTAGGAATCCAAGAGTTCGGCGAAGAAGGCGTGCAGACTTAATGATAATGAAATGTGCGGGCAGAACTCATACATCCACCGGCTGGGAACATGATATCAGCACCGGCTAACTTGTTTATTTATTAAAGCAGGAATTGTCTGCCCGGCCCGCTATCGGTGAGTCTTGACAGCCAGAGAGTTCAGGTGATGCATTAGCCAATATGTGGACTGGAGAGGGCTCAGCGTTCGCACATCAATATGAAAATCAGTTTCCCCCCTCAAACAGCCCCGGGCCGTACATCCAGCTCCAAAAGTGACTAATCTGAGGGTCATAAACCCGCACAAGATGCCCGGGGTGTTTCCGTGCGAGAGAATTCGGAAATGTCATCGTTCTCACTTCCCGAAGCTAGGGGCCTTCGTTTCTGCTTTAGCAGATTTCTTTTAATAGAGTGTGAAATGGAGGGGGATTGCCATAACTAAGCGACGGTAAAATAAAATAAAAGGACGGAGAGGTGACCTTAGTCTTTAGTGTGCATCAGATTAAAAACTTGACACAAAAGCGATGACTTCTCTGGTGGCTGTAAAAGTGCTATTACAACACACCATCGCTCGCCCAACTCTACGGACTGCTAAATGATTGCCACGCAGAATTTATGCTATCGCCTCTTCGGTAGGCTGTAAAATTTGATCTTTTCTGCAGTGCGTGTTGGCACAGTACTAAAGAATTTTAAAGAGTTTTAATTTGAAGAGTTTTAAAGGTGCAATTTTTGACACGTTTGCTTTAAAACCTAAGTAAACTATGTAGAAATGATGTCTTTAAAATGTATTTTATAGAATTTCTTTAATTGCAATTTGTTCGTATTCACCGATCAGTGGTTTACAAAGCATGCTGTGCATTTGCCAAATATGTTTTGTCCAGTTTGGTACTAATGTAATCTTGTACGCTTGTACAGTGACCCACTGTATACTGACGGTGAGCTCAGAAATGGAGATATAGCTAAATGAAGAGCCCTTGTTGACCGGCTGATGTGTTTGTTAGAGTGGACGTTTTATAGAATAGGTGAATGGACTATGCTCTCCCTCCTCCAGCAGGGGAGATGATAAGGCCGGCAGCCTAATTACAGGCTCAGTTTCTGAAAGGCCGCGGAAGGAAAAATGAAGAGAAAATGGATTCACTCATGAGGAAAGAGAGACAATGGATTCCCAAATCCTGGGCAGGATTTCCTTCCCATGAATTGTGGTGCCACTGAATGCTTTAATTACTGTAAAAATGACTTCTTCTCAAAGTCCTTGACCCAGTTGAGATGCCTTATCATATCAGGCTGCTCTGAGTTGAGATTAGTTCTTAAACTTTGGGGGGGGGAGGAAAGGAGGGGTGAAAAACAAGCTAATGCGGCTTCCCAAATATGTGGCGCGGACACACAGCCCAAAGCCATTTAGAAAGCAATAGCCCATTCCAAAATGTGGCATCGAGCTGGCATACACACGGCTTTCAAATTCCTTCTCCCAGGCCAGATGGCTGCAGAATTACGCATTTTAAATCTAAAGCATGACACTCTTTAGGCTTGGGGAAATCGTCCTGGAATAGCCACTTTTTGGATTTATTTGCAAGGGAGCCCATACTGTCTCCCTGGGGGTCAAAGCATATTGGGAAACCCGCAGTCACCAGGGCGACAGTCAAACATGCCCTGAATACCTCAGCCATGTCTTCATCATCGTTCTGACCCTGTTGCTTACAGGCCATGTTATCGTGATGTCCTCTGCTTGCTTTTTATTGGAATCCGGGCTTTTTATACGGCAAGTGAATGGTTGCTGTGATCTTCAATCCAGACAGTATAAATACATACCAACACACGCCGGCCACAATTTTAGAAGACATTTTGGGGTTGCATGCCTCAAAAAACTACCCACCCGTTGTGAGAGTGTTCCCACACACAGAAAGCCATCGGCAGAATTAGTGGTCCATAATGCATAAGGTAGCACACGTGCTGCATCCTGTAACATGGGTGATAGTAACACACTCGCCTACGAACCAGAAGACCACAAAGTCACAGGTTAAAACACTACTTACTACCATTGTGTTCCTGAGCAAGACACTTAGTTGTCCAGGGGGACTCTCCCTGTAACAACTGATTGTAAGTTGCTCTGGATAAGGACATCTGCTAAATGCCATAAATACAACTTAAACCAGTCAAGGAGTGTTTCCAATGAAGTCGTAGAAAGGCAAGTGTAGAAGTTCCAGCTCCGTATCCCGCTACATCCAATGCATCAGTGTACCACTGAGGTGTACCAGAGGAATTTCATTTGAGCAACGGTGTAATGTGCAGGGAGGCGAGTTTTGCACACTTAACAATATAATGTGCACAGAATCCCTCAAGGGTACAGAGAAACATTATCCTCGCCTTATGGTTGCGCATTAACTTTAAAGGTCCTATATGGCCTGAAAATGAGAGGGGTCTTCTTTATGGATGGACATTGTTCTACAACGCTTCTTCCGGCTTTAATATAGTGTGCAGTTCATTGGAAGTGAAAATGGTCATCTGTGGAATACAGGTTTTGCTGGATCATGAAGATTAAATGAGGTTGAACATTTAACTACATGGGTTTAGTTTAGAAAATAAACCTGTAAAAAAAAACAGTATCTCAAACTCCAAAAACAGTTGGAGAAAATCTGTAGTTATGAACTATTATTGATTGTATTATTGACTTGTAAGTCGCTCTCTGGTAGGTGGCTGGAAGACTGCATAGCGATATTGGGAACAACTCGGTCAGGGAATAAAGAATAATCTGTTCAACAGCATCATCTCAAAACCAGATTATCAATTAGTCGAAATTGAGTTAAGGGGGAAGCACGATATTGATCCCATTGTTTGTCTTCCAGGTTTACGCTGAGGTTCCTCTCCTATCTCAAGCCCAGGAACAGGATATCACCGGCGTGCTCTTAAGGTTAATTAGAAAAATTATCTCATCGGCAGAGAACAAACGGTTGCGGCGGTGTCCCCCTGCCGGCAGACGCGGTGATCTCCAGGTCTACCTTCGATCCGTCTCCATCACGCCGCTGATGGCCCCCATGGGCTGCAGCAAGGTTCCACACCGCCGAACCTCTGTGACTGGGCTACTAATGAAAACAGAGGAGAGCATGCCTGTCCAGACTCCCGCGGACCAGGCTCCTCTCCACGCTCTTAACTCACATGACGCTGGAGCAAATGGAGCTGAACACCTCTGAACCCCCCAACCCCTCCATCCCTCTCTTTGGACCCTTAACCCACCCTCTTGCGGTCTCACATGCTGACGTTTCTCTTGATTGAATGACGGACAACGCTAGGGGTGTGGAGACGTAAAAATCCTGAGGGTTGGTAAGGATTTGAAACACACTGTGGTGGGTGTTTTGCATTTTACCCACCAGAACATGACCTGCAGGTCTCCATTTTTGTAGGATGGACCTTTTTTTACAGCAGCATTTATCAGACGCCCTTATCCAGAGCGACTTACAATCAGTAGTTACAGGGACAGTCTCCCTGGAGCAACTTAGGGTTAAGTGTCTTGCTCAGGGACACAATGGTAGTAAGCGGGATTTGAACCCGGGTCTTCTGGTTCATAGGCGAGTGTGTTACCCACTAGGCTACTACCACCCTACCTCAGAGCAATGGACCCAAAATAATGAAAGAACATAAAATTTAACTGCTTTACAAATTGGGCCGGGATAAGGGAGAGCATTGCTGAGCATGCACTACACCTCTTCTGCTATGCAAAATGAGAGGGAACCCCAGTCCAGTGCACATACACACACACATAGTACAATTCAAAGGTTTAGGGTCAACTAGAATTTTCCTTTTTTTTCCATGAATAGAATAACTTATAAAAGAATTAAAAATTATCATTGACAAAGTTAGAAATAATGCTGTAGTGCTGATGCACTAGATACTGTTGTAGTGTGAAACTTGCCAGGTTTATTACTTCTTTAAACAGTGCAATTATCAACTCAACTAAAATCAATCAAGGGGTTTTCCCACTTGTGGGACTAATAAAGGATCATCTTATCTTGTCTTAATAATGAATTAAACTTCTAAAGTGACAGACTTGGGTTGAAAAACAACCCAAAAACAAGAGTAATTGTGCTGATAATGGGCCACTCTACATGTATACCGATGTTCCATTAATCAACAGTCATTTCCAGCTACCATGAACAATGTCTGGACAGGAGTTTTTAATGCACTGAACAAAAATATGGACCTTTTTAAATGCCCCTATCCGCTTCATCACAGGCTGATTACCGGTGTCTCCTGCCTCAGCGCAGCATATCCAGGATGTTGGATCAACCATAGAACCTTTATATCCAAGCTTCTGTCACATATGTCGTTCTGGTTATGCCCACTAGTGAAATCCTTGAGTCCTCCTGTCAGGCGGTCCTCCGAGATTCAAGTGTGCCACCGCATAAGGTCAGTGTTCCCGTCATTAAAACCTCCAGCCCATCTGAGGTGAGCGAATTAGCGCGTAATTTGTTATCCTTGCTGACATTCACTAGAAATGATTAGTGAACGTGGTGTCTGATAACGCCCCTCTTCATACAATTACCGGCCGGGCGGCTTAAATGTCCTCAGCAGCCATCTCAAGATGTCAGGCAGAGCGTAAGGTCAGAGGCGTCAGTGCTTGAAAGTGAGTCTGGTTGGGGGTGTCTTACACACACTTTCTGACCAAATCACCGCTCTCATCCATAAATTTGCACAGTTTGAGCTCATCTGGTTCACCTTGGTAAAATATAAGCATTACATGCTTTCATTTTTTACTTCTCAAAGTGTTATAACATGCCTACGTATAGTACAGGCCAAAATTTTGGACACACACGTACATTCAGTGTGTTTTCTGTATTTTCATGACCATTTACATTGGTAGATTCTCACTGAAGGCATCAAAACTATGAATGAACACATGTGAAGTTATGTACTTAACTAAAAATGGAGACCTGGCCTCCACAGTCACCGGACCTGAACCCAGTCGAGATGGTTTGGGGTGAGCTGGACCGCAGAGTGAAGGCAAAGGGGCCAACAAGTGCTAAACACCTCTGGGAACTCCTTCAAGACTGTTGGAAAACCATTTCAGGAGACGACCTCTTGAAGCTCATCGAGAGAATGCCAAGAGTGTGTAAAGCAGTAATCAGAGCAAAGAAACTAGAATATAAAACATGTTCTCAGTTATTTCACCCCATTTTGTTAAGTACATAACTCCACATGTGTTCATTCATAGTTTTGATGCCTTCAGTGAGAATCTACCAACGTAAATGGTCATGAAAATAAAGAAAACACATTGAATGCGAAGGTGTGTCCAAACTTTTGGCCTGTACTGTATATATACACACACATTTTAATATAAAAAAAAACAGTAGGGGTCCAATAACTGTGGCTAAAATCTCCTGGGTTTGTTAGATCCATCAATAAAATGGTGAAAGCACAGCAGCGCTGTCTTCGTAACAGAGCGAGGCATATGCTGTACCTGCTGGTTAGCTGCCGAGCGGTGACCCTGCTGGGGGAACTCTGAGGATACCCCACTCTGGCCGCGCCACAGGTATACTGTCACCGCGTCTCGCATCACGCAAACCCCCCCACCCCACTGCCACCGAAAGGGTTATTAATGGCACCCGAGCAGGAAAGTGTAGTCATCTCTATGGAAATAAGGTAATTTAAATGATTGAAAATGTGTCGGGAGATAAGTGCCTTTCATTTGTTACTTTTTAAAGTGAGCATGATGCGGGTTGTTAATAAGCCTCGGACAGGGGAAACAATTGCCAGCAAAGCTACAAACGTACCATAAAACACCGGTCAAACGTAAGTTTCGGCTTTGAAAAGCACAGAGTAAAGACCCAGCCGGACTGTTTTCGCTGTTCGGTCTGACAGCCCGGTCAGTGTTGATGCCAGCAACAATAAAAGTCCATCTCAGCATCATCCCGAGCTCATCTCCGATGTGTATACAAGGTTTATTCTTTCATAAGCGGCCCACGTCTTTTCCCCCTGACCCGCGAGACCTTTTCTCTCCATCGCCTCCTTCTGGCCCCTGATTACAGATCCCCAACCACCCATTGTTCCCGAACGCGTATGCAGGATCATGCGTTCACGTGCGCGGATCCGGGGCGAGAAAAATGACGTTCCCCTTTCAGAGGAGAGTTACGGCAGTGGGCCTGTGCGACAGTAATAAACGTTGCACTTTTACCAGCTGCGACCCTCAGAATCATGACCTCATCATTAATATGAGAAGGCCGAGTGATGGATCAGCACATGGCTCGCTGAAGCATCGCTGGGCTAGGCCTGACCTTGGCTCGTATATCAGCTTGGCCTTAGCAACGGCTTTAACAGGACCCCGTGGGTTGTATTTTAAGGTTGATGGTGGACCCATCTTAAATCCATACCCTTATTATGATGAGTATTGTCACGCTTTATTCTGCACATACATTGTGTTACAGTGATGTTGCATTATTTGACAGATGCTTGAGAATAGTGTTAGCTCAGGATCAGCATGTCATTTATTCTTTAGTATTTTTCATTCCACATTCTGTGTGTGTGTGTGTGTGTGTGTGTGTGTGTGTGTGTGTATATATATATATATATATATATTTACAGGGTGGGCCATTATATGGATACACCTTAATAAAATGGCTGGTGATATTAACCTCCTGTTTGTGGCACATTAGTATATGTGAGGGGGCAAATTTTTCAAGATGGGTGGTGACCATAGTGGCCATTTTGAAGTTGGCCATCTTGAAGTTGGCCATCTTGGATCCAACTTTTGTTTTTTCAATAATGTGATACATCAAATGTATTGGTAATTTCACAAGATAAACAATGGTTTTAACATAACTTTATTCTTTCATGAGTTATTTACAAGTTTCTGACCACTTATAAAATGTGTTCAATGTCACCAACCATTCCCATTTTATTAAGGTGTATCCATATAAATGGCCCACCCACATATACACACGCACACACTTACATATAACATGGCATTTATTAACTCCAAAGTCCACTATGTCCACTAAGTACGTGGTACCATTAAACAGTTATTTAGAAGTACCCTTTTGATAGAAAGCAAATATTTTGGACGGTTAACTAATTGATTATCTGTGTTCATTAATGCAAGTCTGTAATTGGTTATTACAAATGATGTTAGTATCTAGCGCATCATGCATACCCATTTCAATGTCTTTATCATGGAAGAAAAGGATATTTTTAAATGACCCTAAACTTTAGAAAGGTTGTGCATTCATTACATACAATACTGCAGAAATTCTGCATAGTTCAGGTTATGGCTGTGTGTGTGTGTGTGTGTGTATGTGTGTGTGTATACATATATATATATACAAACAACAAACGAATTGACTATATTGCATGTTTGAACATCTGCATGCATTTTGTACACCCCAGAATATCCCTTTCAAAGATTCCCAGACGCGGAATGGACTGCAGCGTTCCAGAAGGCAGGAGCGGAGCAGAGCCGTGCCTTCCTTTGTCTGCCTCGAAATGATGGTTCCTCGTGTGGCAGACAGCGCTCAGCTCCTACAGGTAGCCGGCGTGGTGAGTATTACTCTTTCCTTTCGGCAGAAGCAGGTGTCAGGCACCATCACGCCTGCCTGTCAGAGCTGCTCTGCGCGATGTCTGGAGTGATTCATCTTGCTGCCAGGATCATTAACTTTGTGTTGGAGGGACTGACGGGGGGAAAGTCAAAGCAGGCTGAGGGAGAGTTTTTTTGTTTTTTTTCTGTGCCATCGGTGCCTCCATATTAATTAGACTGAAACCTTATTATTTCCCCTTTTCCCTTGTTCTCCTTGACAAAGTTTTTTTTTATCTCATCCAAATGCAAGCCTCAAATATATTTTGGTTAAAGAAAAGGGAAATAAACAGCTAAGGTACAGTAACTGTGTGTCAGTAATAAATGATGAAAAGATGCTCTCTGATGATATTATTACGTACACAAATGTCGAACCATTAGCACCATAATTGTGCCATTAAAGTAATGAGAGGTTTCTCTCTCTGGCTATTAATTGCTTCATTTCAGTAATGTTTATTTCTGCACTGACATATGTTTTCTGCCACGCCTGTGGTTCATCTACATCACTCATGCTCATCTGGGCCGTCGTGCACTCATCAAAGCCTTCAATTAATTGCTAATAGCAAAGTAAGGGCCGTTAAGATGGACCCTTTTCCAGCACATTACTTTCTTTTCTTTTTTCTTTTCTTTTTTTTTTTTACATGAGAGCTAATTGAATGTCAGACACGAGCGTCTGTGCTCGCACGTGCGGCCACGGTGTAAACCCGGTGGCAACATTTCTATGGGTCTCATTTTTGGATCTGATGATTTACTAAGCGCGGTGTTGACAAGTCAGCCTGTCAGAGTTTTTATCTCGGAGTTGCCTGTGATAAAACCTCGAGATCGATTTCAGCGCGAAAATGAAAGGTGCGTCGCCTCTTGACCTTTGTTCCATTATGGACTTCTATTGTTGTTGCCTGGTAACAAGTTATTACGTGCACACACACACTCATACAGTCTTTTCAGGCCCCAAAAAAGGAGAAAAGGTCCTGTATTGGGGAATTATTAGGACGGGGGCATGGACATTAAAATGCATGACCCCAGGTTTCCCGGCCTTATTGTATGTAGAACAATAAAGCCAGCACTCATTTTTCTCTCAAAAAGGACTCCCTTTCAACTGGTGCTATGAATGGGTGGATCGGTAACAATTATTACTTTATATTAAAACATTATCCCATCCGTCTTCTCTTTTATTATCAACTAAATATTTAAAGCCTCAATCAATGTAGTATAATATTATATTGTAATAACATCAAACAAAATATAGTAAATATGTTAATTACTCAACTTTTTTCAGTAAACCCAGATGTCAGAATGGTCATAAGTTGTAAGTTTTTTGAGGTTTTGGAATAGCTACAATTTGTACAGTATATGAGACCCAATGTTTTATAAGCCTGAAACAAAGAACCAATAACTTTCATTCTATTCTGGTCTGGCTGAGAGATACAGTCATAATCTGCAGGTGAAAATGTGTCACTTTGTAATTCAGCGAATCGTCGACAGGCGAAGCATTTAAAGAGGGTTTCGTTCTGGCGTAACCGCGCTGGGAGAGATTCAGATTATCCGTTGCACAACACGCCAAGCTCACTGTACATGGTCCTCTGCTCATTTGTCTGTGTCCCCAGTTATCACCGCAGGCAGATTTCGCACTCAGGCTACACCCCAGTGCCGAAATGAACCCTAAGAATAGTCGAGTGCGCTGTGTACGTCTGAGCAAACAGAAGCCATTTTGCCTGGGATGGCTGGTCGGGAAAGCGCTGCAGACAATTGAGTCTGCAGAACTCCTCTGTGAATTTACACAGAGTGTTAATAGGGTCCTGGGCGAGGGGAGCAATAGCGAGAGTGAAATCGCACTAAACAGAGGGAGCTTCATCTCTTGTGTCTCCACTTGATTAGTTTAACAGCTCCTTTGATCTTTTCGCAGTGATTGAAGTGTTTTAGCGGAACATGGGGGGCACAGGGAGAGGCGCGGTGCAGACGGCGCGCTATGCCTCACCACATGCCTATGAGGCACAAACATCTGAATGTCAGCACGAAATTAAAACACTTTCCCATTACCGAAGCCTTGAATCTTAATTCGTTCTTCCACAAACTATACAAAGTAGGTGACAAGGTCAGTAAATTTTTATTGAATAAGAGGCGAATGTTGACCTTTGAATGCGAGAACGAAAGAAAAATAATGATCCTTATACTGTACAAATATGTATGCGCCATATCACTACATATCGATTGACTGCAGACATGGTGGAAGAGCCCTAATGAAATGTGGAAAGCATTTGAGGTATTCCATACACTTCCCTATACAATAAAGCAAAAATGATGGTTTAGTTGGGTAGTTATGGCTGGATTAAGAATGTGAATGCTGCTGTGTTGGTATTCTTTAAATTGACATATCACAACCCCAATTTAAAAAAAAGTCAAATGTACAATGTCTTAAAAAAATTGTGTTTATTGAACAAGTATGTTTGAACACACTAGGAATTTGGTTTCAGCCGTTGGTGTCTCTCAAGCAACAAAGTACAATATACACAATATACTGTACAATATACAACATACATGCTAGTAATGTTATTCTACAAAAAGATTTGTTGCATTTTGTTGCGGTTTCTTATTGATTTACGTCACATTACAATAAATTAGATTAAACTGGCAAAAGTGACACACAGATGAGGATTAACACACATGCTTCAAGACTAAGGTAGGTGTGAAAAAGACCAAGCAGGAATCATCTGAGGAGTTAGGAGAGGAGGTGATGTTGGAAGACAGGAGTCTTCAAAAGATCCTTGAAAATATAGAGTGACGGAGCTGCTCTGATGGTGGCTGGTGGTTCATTCCATTCATAGGCGAGAACAGACTAGACAGGGATGGCCTTGTCTGCAGTGCTGGAAATGCCAAGCGACGTTCCATGGAGGAACGCTCTGGGCTGCATGGAGAATAAGCCTTCATGAGTCCAGGTGGACTGGTGTAAAGGAGAAGGGTGCAGCATCAGTGCCTGAAATGTGACTCAGATTGAGATCTATGGAGATAATGAACAGAAAACCACAGGTTAGAAAGCCGGCACGTTCTGGACCAACAGCTTCACTGTCGATGCTTGCAGAGTTCATAGTGTAAACTAATTATAGAGTATTTAGGCAATATAAGCATAAAGTAAACACAAAGTAAGGATGATATAATGAAGCATGTTCAGTATAACATTACGTTTTTGGAAAAACTTCAGTTTGAAATCTCATAATCGGACAGTATCTTCTAGACACACTTCACAACACAAAACAATTTTGCACCTGTAACGCTGTGTCAATATCTTATGACAGAAGACAAATGTTGTTATTGCTTTGTCATTTCGGCTCAGGTTCCTTTTTTCTCTGGTATCTGCAGGAATTCTGCTCAAAAAATGTCAAATAATGCGCGGACAGACAGAAAAGAGCATCAAATTTGTTACCGTTGTCAGACTGGAATGATGGATTCCAGCTCCTTGTCTTCGGAAGGATGCAATCTGTGGTGTTTTTAAGACACACAGACACCACATCCACGCAGGCACGGAAATGCGACAATCCGCACCCAATAAATCACTGCACTGGATGCGTATTGAACATTGCCCGTTATTGGGTAATCATGGGTTTTGGATCCATACCGGGCATGGATCTCCAGGAAGAGTGCCGTTCCGTGTGCCTAGTCATATGGAAATGGTTCCTTGGAGCTTTTTGGCCTACTGACTTTACAAAATGTGACCTTTTGACGGAAACTTATGTCAGGATGAGGATTATGTCAGCCACATTGCAACAAATGGACTACGTGTGAAAAAGGGTCCTTCTATAAAGGCCTAATGGGTTATTTGATCAGTCCGCATCTCTTTAGCCATAAACACGCCGTGTGACTGATGCTTTTAAGCTACAATTTCTCACAAAGATAACATTTAACATAAAATTCTGAGTGAGGAGCACATCAGTGGTGATAATTTAGCGACTCCTGCTCAAAAACACATCAGTTCAATTACACCCAGCACCAAAGTGACTTTTCCCAGTCATCTATCCTGGGAATTCTGCTGCCATCAATTAGAACTGTCACTTCTAATCTGCGCAGGCTTCCCAGACACTGGTCATTTCCCATTAGAGTCATTTTCCCCGGGATCCCATGGAGCGATAGACATCTCGGTGGCTCAATAGTGGAGCCGTGGAGGAGACAATAATTAAAGAGGTGGCATTTACTCGCAGTCAGGCACTCTCAGAGATCTGAATCTGCAATTACCTTCCAGAAAATAGCGTTGTCAGGACAGAGCCAGCATTAATAATGGCTTCCATCCGCTGCTGGGATCCCGAGCTCAAATGTTTCTACTGAAGCTGCAGTTTGATTGTTTATCGCTTCACCCAGGGTTACTGGCCACATGGTTGTACTAAATGTTAGGCGGGGGAAAAGGCCATGGTTTATTTGCAGTTGTGGGGTCTCCTGTGTGCAGTGAAATTTCAGAAATATTCCACAAAACCCCAGAAAAGTGCATTAATGTACAAATTAACATTTAAAAAGAGTCTTTACATGGCAACCTAATATTTAAAAATTGTGCTTACATGGCTTTCTCATATTATATATTTATATTAAAGACTTTTTATTATATTACAAAAAAGAAGAAAAAACAAGGCAATGGTTGTATTGGCTCGAACGGGGAGAAAAAGGCCTGCCCAACCCTCTGGCACTTGATAAAGTACGCAAGGGCCATTTGCACAGAAGGCAATTAAAAACTTCAGTGGTTCCTGCATGCAGAACGGTAGTTTTGGGGCTCCGGTCGACATATGAGCCAGTATCTTATTGGAAAAGGCCGCTTTGCGCAGCGAAAATGGCATCGGTAATTCACACCAAATAGGCTCCAGGTAGCACACCGGAGCCAAGAAGAACACATCTGCATTAATCAATACAAAATTATCCCACATTTAATTTGTGAAGGGCGGCCGTGCACCTGCCTGTAAAAGGGATGCAGGGGCAATTATGAAGTCCATTACAAAGTCCTTAATAAGCCGCACTGTACATTATTAAAATATAAAGATAAAGAGTTTATTTGCATGTAGATCTAAAAAAAAATGGTTCTTTATTTCTGTGGCAATCCATTATTCATTGAATTTCAACACCATAGTTTTAAAAACCACTGCTGTGAACTTCTTCTTCCAACGCTCCTACTTAATAGTTGTATTTGTCTATTTTTGTCCAAATTTAAGCAAATGTGATTTTACATTCAAATGTGATCAGTCATTTACTGAAGACTATGAAAATCATGATGACCGAACAACAATAGGGTAGCGCTATTGTGTACTAAATATGTGAAAGTTGATGGCTAATATTTTTGGTGCTTTGTCTTTCAGAGCCGCAAAAAGGGTGCCCTTAAAATGACCATACAGTAGCCCGTGTTACCGATGAGATAACGAAGATGCTTAAAAGATCAACACATTTGCATATCTCCCCATCATGTTGATTGGCAGCCTGCTGTGCGCGAGTCTGTGTGTCTGTCCGTCCCTCCATCTGCATGACTTCTCTCGGCAGGCAGTGACCTTCCTTGGTGGACGGCCAACATCGCTCCACCCCCCCCAACGGCCGCCTCATTTTTCAGCTCCGCAGACGGGTCCCACTCTTTATCGCTCTCCGGGATCAGCAATCGCTCACTGACCTCTTCCACATTAATCCAGCCTGAGTGGGTGCGCCGTCCACAGCTCTTCTTCAGCGCAGAGAGCACAATGGCCAGGACCCAATGGGTCTTTACTGTATAAGGCCACTCAACGTCGAGTGGTTTAAAAAAACACACACACACACACACACACACCTTTAGGGCTGCATTCAATACCGTTTAACCAAGACTGGCTTGTTCATTAGTTTCAGGATTCAGGGAAGGATGTCCAAGCAGCTATTTTTTCCATGATTTATAATAACACCTAGGCGCAGTGGAGACGTCACGTTGGCAAACTCAGTATCTCCCTTCAGCTGCTTGAATCCGTTCCAGCAGAGCTGCAGCTCACACACTGCATCTGTCTACTTTTTACATATATAAGTTTTTCTTTCTTTCTTTTTTTTTTTTAATAAAGTAGGGCCTCTCAACACCCCTGTCATGAACCGAGATTAGCGGGGAGGGGTTGTCAAGTCGCGGGCAGCCCAGCAGTGAGCAGGTGCGTGAGTCGGGACAGAAGAAAGGCGTGTTATCTGCAGCTCCCCGGCTCAGGGAATGAGATGTACACCTGCCATGCCTCTGAATTAGCGCCTTTTACTGCTCGCAGTCCCCACGTCCCCAGACCCCTCTGTTCTGACAGCGGGGGAGACGTGTTGCTTTTACAACATGCTTAGAGCTGACAAACCTGGGATTTGCCACGGAGGGATTTTTGTGCATCCCGACCCCCCCCCCCCCCACCCCCCTTGCACCCCATGCTTTGATCTGCAGAATTTCTATATTTTGCTTTATTTAGCACATTATTCACAGACATAAACAAATAAACACATTGATTCAACCGTGCACAGTAATTTCTTAAAGCTCATATAATAATTCATGTAATAATCGTCAATTAAATTAACCAGCAAATGAATGAGCAACTATTCTGCCAAGAAAATATTATCCGTGCAGAGGGGTCTTTTTGTGTCCCTTTCACAAAAGGACCGTTTTCTAACATTAGTCATAATGCGCTGATTTGAACAGGAGATACCGCACTGAAAAACCAACCTCAGTGCAAATCTTTTTTTGCGTTACGGTAAAATTAGTATCTCATTTCCATATGAAGCGGCTCTATTAATAATGAGCCGCTTGCAATCTCTCTCGTCGTTCTAAGGGAAATGAGCTATGAAGAATGATAGTAATTGTCAGCGGACGTTTCGGTAATAGAGCATCTGCTTCGGTTCTTCGTGCTACATAATCATTCCTGTCATAATCCGAGAAAAGACAGCGATTGTTGAGAGTGAAATAAAAAAAAAAAAAACACGCACAGCAGATACTTAATTAAGTTTGTAAGAAGACACTGAGTGTAATTTCACCTTGTTAGAGGTTTTCATTCTATTTGCTCTGTGGAGCCTTAATAATGAATCTTTCCATGCATTTCTGTCTTATCAAGGTTTGGAGAGGGTTCTCTGTCTTGTTTATAAGAATGCCAGCGTTCTGTCTATTTCCCTAGAAAAAGTAATAAATCCATTTTATTTTAGGCTAACCATACATTTTAGGACACATTTATAGAACAGCTTTCTTTTGGGGGCTCTGCTGGCCTGCTGTGGCTCCCCCTGATCCCTTTACCATGCATGAAGGTTGAGGCTCAAGAGCATCAGAGAACTGCAGACAGCCCTGATTGTATCATCATTTAGGCCTGACTGAGCCAAAGTGAAGATCTTGTTTCATAAGGGCCAAGGGGTCGCGTGCTAAAGCGAATAAACGTTTCTCTGATGTGATAGTGGAGGTCACGTCTGGGACATGCATCAATAATATTCATCCATACATTGAGACGAAATCGAAATAACCGCTGCTTTACTGCGTAAATGTGTTTCAGTGAGTACGATGAGCCGTGTTTGTGGTCAGAGATGTGCAAACAGAGTGTGCTTCTCTCTCCTATGTTTTGTTGGATTTTTGCATGATGGAAATGAAGGATTTTTGCTGGATGAAGCTCATTACGCATGCAGTTATTCAGGAATCCGTCTGTGGGATGTGTGTGCCTCACCTTTAGTCTGCCAGCTCATGTGTGAAGCACAGTGTGCACCACCGAAGGGCTGCAGCACTCCTGCTGTTCCAGCTGTCCACACCACTGCCTGCACATAAAGAATAAACAGATGAAGTATTTGCATACTGTATGATTGATTCATCCCGAATATGATCTGCATCATGCAGGAATAGCAGCAGAAGCAGCACATTTATTCTCAGCACGGAATTCGCATACTAGGGTGTATGCGAATGTATGTACGTATATTTGAAATAAAGATGTAACATCATGTTTAAATGTAAAATAAAATGTGCAGTTTCTCGTATAACCTATGACCTTATAGAAACGTGTATCACAACCAGCTGAAGGCCCTGAAAGTTGAGGAAAGGTCACCTCAGGGGTCAGACAGTCACATTACTCTCATTCTCTGTTTGTCACATGGCCATTTTTCATCTTGCGGGCCATTTACTGGATGTCATAGGTAATATCTCTAACGTCTACAATTGTGCAGTCATCTTTTATGTGTAGAAATTCTATAACTTTTGATAAAGTGTAACACACAGACCTGTTTCTGTGTTTAGATGCCATTTGCTTCGTTCAACTGGTGATAAATGCTGATAAATGCTGTAAATGCATAAATACAGAACAATGTAAAGCTGGCTGATGCAATTGCCTTTCCAGCACTGATAGGAATTTAAAATAAATATAAAATATATATATTTTATATATATACAGATTTGCACAATAATAGATGTAATGAAAACAGAAGAGGCTGCTTCATGTTGCCGTTGAAGGTAATGAGACTCAACACTACCACAAAAGACATAAAATGTCTATTTATTATCCATTATGCTTTAATTTAGTATATGAATCCTGAAACTTTTTTCAGAAATTTAAATAGAGATAAATGACTCTCACACTTTCTCAATCCATCAAATATACCTTTCTTTTGATGAAATTCTGAATGTATTAAAATTGCATTATCTATTCATGGCATGTGTGGACATAACCTGTTATTGAAATGCCAAGGTGTCTATACTGAGTTTGGAGCTGAGACGAGGATAGTAGTCAAGTGCAATTAGCGCATTATTCTTCCTTTTTCTGAACTGATTTGAGGGATTGTGTTGCGTCTTTGCCCACATATTATCCTGATTTTGCTCATGAATTATCGCCATCAGGAGGGTTGTTTATTTCCCGTTGAGTAGGAAATGTCCTACAGAGCTCTTTTAGCTTAAAGTGTACAATTCCAGCAAGTGAGTCCATTTACCAACTATAAAAAAAAACTTTACGTAAAATGATTGATGATTTTTTTTTATGGACAATACACAGAAATAAAACTTTTTCATATAGTAGTTGATAAAACTTATTCACAGTTGCATGTGGATTTTGTTGTATGGTCTAAATGTGTCTAATTATGAGAAGTTTCCATGGCGAAGTGAAGAGGAATTAGTTATCAGGAGCCTGCAGTGTATGGCTGGCTTCAGTTTCAGCACAGCTTTCCTAAAGCTGCTTTATGGTGTGTTTACAGCAATGACAACATTAACTACTCGAAAGACAAAAAGATGTCTTTCTCTGTTTCTTTATTTCTTCCTTACTTGCTTATGTTGTTGTTGTTGTGTGTTTAAGAAATTTACATGTATTATATTTTTATTATTTACCTATGTAGAGTCTATCTGGTTAGTGGGTAACACCTATGAACCAGAAGACCACAGAGTGTTCAGTCCTTCTAACTACTGGATAATGGCGTCTACTGAATGCTGAAGATCTAAATGTCTACCTGTCTGCCTGTGAGCAGTGTTTTTTTTTTTTTTTTTGCTGTAGAATGCATCATGGCATGTCCTTCTTTTAACTTTGAGATTTCTTTATGAAGTTTTTGGGATTTCTGCTTTCATTCTTAATGAGCTTGTTTGTCTTCACGTACTTCCCTGTTGTTGGATCGGCTTGAGCTGACGACAATATTGTACCTAGAGGCACATTTTTTCAGCAGGTCTCAGAATGGCAATCTAGTTTGGGCAAGGGCTTGGCTTATTGTATATTTTTGTTACCTTTTGCATGGTGAACTCAAACGACCCTGTGGAGTTGACACAAGGCCTTGACGGTCGATGCACACCTAAAAGGCCATTTATGAGCCTTTGTAATTTAAATCATTTTATGACAACCATCTGGTGATTAGATACACATGTAGGTTCACCGAGTACACACACCTGCACGATTTCTTTTTGGTTCACATTTCGTATTTCTACGCACATAAAATAAAGGCCTGTTTCCTCTTTTGGTCATTGGTCAGTAGTCGAGTGGCAAAAACAATTTTATAGTTCATTATATTTTTGTGGGAGACCAACTGTGTACCATTTTTATTGGTGTTTAAGCAAAAACATAATTAATATATTCTACTATCTTAAAACAACATGCATTGTTGCATTGTTGCAAAGCAGTCTGGTTTTGAATGCTGCACTCTGATTGTAGCGACTCTCATTGCCAAAAAGTGTCAAAGTGCTACTCTGCCACAGTGATTTACTACCCTACCACCGTTCTCTCAAAATGATCTTCATAATTCTGCCCCCTTTTAATTAAATTATAATCCCCCAACAATTGGCTGGTTGTTGGCTTGATTGTTGCATTTTACGCGGTTGATTGGGGTGGTAGTAGCCTAGTGGGTAACACACTCGCCTATGAACCAGAAGACCCAGGTTCGAATCCCACTTACTACCACTGTGTCCCTGAGCAAGACACTTAACCCTGAGTGTCTCCAGGGGGGGACTGTCCCTGTAACCACTGATTGTAAGCGTCTGATAAACGCTGTAAATGTGACGTTTGCCCACGTGGTCCGCCGCCGCCGCCGTGACGCGCCGACGCGTGACGCCCGCGGCCGGAAGGTGGCGGCGTCGCGGAAGCGCGCATGCGCGGCTCCGGCGTCCAGCGTAGTGCGCCAGCGAGCTGGTGGCGGCTTGTAAGCGGAGGGGCGCTTGCGGGAGGAAAAGAAAGAAAGAAAGAAAGAACGAAAAGAAACAGAATAAACGTTCGCGACACAGTGTCTTTTGAAGTTGAGGAAGAGCTTGTTTTTTTTTTTTTTTTTTTACACATTTATAAAGGTTGGAAAAGGGGGAATGGTGGGAAATAAAGGTTTGTAGACAGTGATATATTCATGGTTTTCCCTGCGCTAGTCACGTCGCGTCGCCTGTTACGTTCACGCCGGCCGAAGTTTAGCGGCCCGGGGTAGGCTCCGCTCGCCGCTTTTCGGTGTGAATGGAAAGTGCGGAGGCTGCGTTAGCGCCGTTAGCATTTAGCCTAGCCCCAGAAGATGCCGCCGCGCTAGCCTGCTCCGGGCCGCTTAGCTGACGGTGCTAGCCTGTGGGGCGAGAGGAAGAAAGACAGGCCGAGCGAACCGTGCAACGTTCGGTGATCATTTTGACCATTTTGCCGAGGTCGTGGGCCTTCTTATTGCGTGTCGGCGCGCCGATCGAATTGTTTTCGGAACGCCGGCTTCCTCTGCTCGATTCCCCGAGCAACGATCTCGCGTCGCGTCCGCCGGATTATTCCCGGTCGTCGTGTCCGGCTTGCGTCCATCGCTCCTCTCCGACCTGGCGATGGCCCGAACGCCCTCGCGTTTGGCGTAAGAAGTGGCCGTCCTAGATCGCCAGAACCCCTCTCGAATTCTGTCCACGTTTTAATCGCAGCCTCGCACGGATGTTCTAACGTGAGCCTTAATACGGCGTAGGCCGACGGGGAGCTCGCATGTTAACCTGTGCGTAATGGCATATGCATAGGATCGATGCCGGAAAGGGCCCAGGATTATAACAACAGCCTCCCTACGTGAACTACAGTTTTAAACCGCACTAATTGCCAATGAAAAGGGTCATTTATGAAGCTGATTCATAGATGGAGGCTTGTGGTGCCTTTAGGGGTAGCCGGTAGGAGTGAAACAGTGGTTAGGCATGTACAACGAAACGTTTAAATGTAATTTGATCTTTTTTTATTTTTTTTTCTTGGCAGATCGGGACGCTCCCAGCGACCCCCAAGTCATGCTGTGACTCCAGAGTCGCTGCATCCTCGCAGGAAGTCCTTTGGCCGACGTTCGCGGCGATGCGCGGACGTTGGCAGTAGTAGCATGAGCGGTGCACATTGCGCTCAGTTCTCGGTAAGTGCCGAACGTCTGCGGTCCCCCCGGCCAGTCTGTATTGATTTACGCTCCAGCATGGGCCCGTGTGGGTCAGAGTTCAGATAATCATCGTGACGGGAATGTGCCCGTCTCAAGGTAAACAACCTGTTGGGCGTCGCTTCGGGTTGAGTTCACATAATCGCAGATCGATTTCAGCGAAGACTTGAGGCTAGCGTAAGGCGTAATGTTGGCTCTGGTAGGGTGGTAGTAGCCTAGTGGGTAACACACTCGCCCATGAACCAGAAGACCCAGGTTCAAACCTCACTTACTACCAGTGAAAGTGATACACAGTGCACACAGTGAAATTTGTCCTCTGCATTTAACCCATCACCCTGAGTGAGCAGTGGGCAGCCATGACAGGCGCCCGGGGAGCAGTGTGTGGGGACGGTGCTTTGCTCAGTGGCACCTCAGTGGTACCTTGGCAGATTCGAACCAGCAACCTTCTGATTACGGGGCCGCTTCCTTAACCGCTAGGCCACCACTGGCCCGGACTACCATTGTGTCCCTGAGCAAGACAATTAACCCTAAGCTGCTCCGGGGGGTGACTGTCCCTGTAACTACTGATTGTAAGTTGCTCTGGATAAGGTTGTCTGATAAATGCTGTAAATGTAAGCATGCATCATCATACAGCTAGCAGGATCAGTATCAAAAGGTTAATATAGGTTAGTGTGGACTTTTTGTCAGCTGTTGATAGGACCAGCACTTAAAAACACACATTTGCCGATGTCAGAGTCTTAGGAGTGAGCCTTCTGCCGCCGTTTTCAAGTGTGTTGCTCTTCTCTATGTCCCCCAAAAAAGGTCAAGTGGTGAAAGCTAAAGGGACGTCGGCACTTCCTCCAAGCTGGCGATGTCACGGGTCCCGACCCCCCCTCCCCCGGGGGAGACGTCAGTCGGGCCTGTGGCTGAGAGCTGGTGCTACACCCAGGTAGGCCGGTGGCACCGCGGCCCGCTACGAGCTGTTGCGTTCGTGTTTTAACTTGCCCCCGTATCGAACGGGGGGTTATTGTGCTTAGAAAGCAGCTGAATCGTTGACCACTGCTGCTTTTGGGTTCGGGAACAGTTTTCTAAAATTAACTCGGGCCAGGAAATGCGTGATTTTCTGCATCCAGGGTTTATTTATTCATTGTAGAAATTGCTGTAACGTTCTTGAAATGTTTTGAAGCTAGTTGTTTGGCGGTAGGAGAATGCCAAAGCGGTTTGTATAGTTCACTTGGTTGCAGATAATTTGGGATGTTTAGGTGCATCTGAACACTTATTTTAGGTCATTACCGTTGGCCGTCTGGCCCGTTTGGGTAGAGAAGTAACGTCTACGTTAGTCACTGTTGCACTTATTACAGTGACGTGATCGATGTGGACGTGGCAGTGGCTTTTAAAGTACTTCTTGGAATTGTTGACCCACTGCGTCCTGAATGATTGCAGGATTTGTGGTGGTGCCTGCATTTCCCGAACATTAACATGCATCGTGTGATTAAGAAGCGCGCAACCTGAACCCATTTTCCACGATCGAAGCCGTGTGATTCAGCCACGCAGTCAGTTGCGCCGGGCTAGGAAAACCCATGACCGCCATGACCTAATTCTGCATCTCATTATCTGATGTGTTCTAGGTGAAAGTGGTGAAGTTTTCTTACATGTGGACCATAAATAACTTCAGCTTTTGCCGAGAGGAAATGGGGGAGGTCTTGAAAAGCTCAACCTTCTCATCGGGTCCTAATGACAAAATGAAATGGTAATGATTTTGCTGTATTATATGTTGAAATAAATGCGTCCACCGGGCCTGTGTTGTCTGACAGTCTGCCACGTCTCCTGTTTGCTTGCCAGGTGCCTACGAGTCAATCCTAAGGGTCTCGATGATGAAAGCAAGGACTATCTCTCTTTGTATTTACTACTTGTAAGTTGTCCAAAAAGTGAAGTCAGAGCGAAGTTCAAGTTCTCCTTACTGAATGCTAAACGAGAGGAAACAAAAGCTATGGGTGAGTTTTTACTACTGCTATTAATATTGCTGTTCTTATTATTAAGAATGCAGCTTTTAGTTCTTCAGCGGTGGCGGTTCTGACGGGACCAAACACGGACCCTGCTTGTTCCCTGTCTGTTGTTCCTCACAACGCCTCATTCGCGGCAGGCGCCCGCTATATTGAAGGATGCCGCAAACAGCTGTGCGCGTCATAAATGAGCTGCCATGTTGGCTCTGGTTTTTGGACTGGGTCAGCAGGGTCTGGCAGTATGGCCTAAAATGATCGTTTGTCTTAGTTTTTAATAATGACGTGTGCTTTTTATTTAATTTTTTTATTTTCCTGACCGCTTGTGCCAACACCGTAGTGACTGTTCTGGTTTTTATTTTACAAATTTCTATATTAATTTTTACTAGGATTAGGACCCGATGTAAAGAAAATGGCGTTAGTAACGGATGTCTTGAGTTAATCAAGCAGAATTTTATTCATGGTGGTGGGTTAACTAGCTGCTGGTAACCGAGCAGCCACCAGCAGCATTGAACCTCAGTCCTCAGGTTCGCAGGGCCGCTCGCGGTGAAGGATGCACGTTTAGCCGGTAGTGGCGGAGTCTCCGCGGTTCGACCCAGATGGAGGCTAATTGGCCTGTCATTCGGAAGGCAGTTAGTTACACCCGAACTCCTGTGGAATTGCCGTTATCGGGCCACATGTGTACTTGGTGGCTTCATGTGGCATCCGTCACGGCGGCAAAAAGTCGTGGTTTTCTGTCGATAAAGGGTACTTTCACCAAAAATGCACTACGAAACCTTCTGAATGGTTGCTTGTTGGTTTCATGTTTGCTCTTGTGTAAAAGTGATGCGGTTTTGCGCCATGAAAGCATTCTTCGAGAAATGTAATATTTATTCTTTCTTTTTTTTTTTTTTCTTCGCACCGCAGAAAGCCAAAGAGCGTATCGATTTGTCCAAGGGAAGGACTGGGGCTTCAAAAAATTTATTAGGAGAGATTTTCTGCTCGACGAAGCAAATGGACTCTTACCAGACGACAAGCTTACGCTGTTCTGTGAGGTAATGCGCTTTGTGTTTAGATGCAATCTTTCCCCTCGTATAGCCTAGACCAGGTGGTTGAAATAAAATATTTTGGCCACGAGAGAACACACACACACACACACACACACACACACACACACGCTGTAATCACGGTGCTCGTGCGTCTCATCCCTGCACACCATTTCCCTGCAAAGCAGCAAATTGCTTGCAGTGAAAATTTTGTAGTTTGTTTTGTTTTTTTTTTGCATGCTGTGTGGGAGCAGCAGCCTGTTATAGCAGCTTCCAGATGCTAAAATATTATCCCGCGTGTTGCGGGCATTTCATCACTGCGAAGTCTGCTGTTTTAACGGCGCCCTAACGGCCTGTTTGTGTCCGAACATGATTAAGCTGCTTAAGCGACCCTGAAACGCATCGATTGAGCAACACCGTGTGCTGGTAAAGTAGTGACAACTGCTCGTGATGACGGTGAAGCATTTATCGGCAGACTTTACCACCCAGCTTTTAGACTTTTTAAGTATTTTTGCAGTACATAATGTTTTAAAATGTGAAATTAACCAGACAGTGGTTTTTAGTGGGAGCCTTCGGTGATGTCCTTGGTAGTTTTTGTCAAACGTCACAATAATCTGTATAACATGGTGAAACCTTTCTCAGATATAATTTATCAACCTTTATCAGGTATTCTTTTAATGCCAAAATATCCAGCCGTGCATTATTTATTTCTTTATTTTTAAAGTGAAGTGATTGTCACATGTGATACACAGCAGCACAGCACACAGTGCCCACAGTGAAATTTGTCCTCTGCATTTAACCCATCACCCTTGGTGAGCAGTGGGCAGCCATGACAGGCACCTGGGGAGCAGTGTGTGGGGACGGTGCTTTGCTCAGTGGCACCTTAGCGGAACAGGATTCGAACCGGCAACCTTCTGATTACAGGGCCGCTTTCTTAACCGCTAGGCCACCACTGCCCCAAGCTCAACTTCAACATCAGTAACAGTGGTGGCCTAGCAGTTAAGGAAGCGGCCCCTCACTCAGGGTGATGGGTTAAATGCAGAGGACAAATTTCACTGTGTGTGCTGTGCTGTTGTGTATCACGTGTGACAATCGCTTCACTTTCACTTTATTGTCATTTCAGCTACATACGTGTTAGACGGTACATAGTGAAACGAAAACAGCGTTTCTCCGGAACCTGGTGCCACATGTAACATTTGAACAAATGAACAAAGTTACATACTGACAAAGTGCACGTGTGCGACACAGACAAACTGGGCTACATAAAGTTCAAACAGGGGACACAGGAGTCACATTTTAACATGAAACCTGTAGACAGACGGCGCTAAACAGGTGAGATGAATAATAAATGTGCGAGGTTTTTGTGTTATTGTTTAAAAACGTTCCAGGTGAGTGTGGTCCAGGACTCCGTGAACATTTCGGGACAGTCCAACATGAACACGCTGAAGGTCCCCGAGTGCCAGCTGGCCGACGACCTGGGCAACCTGTGGGAGTGCTCGCGCTTCACAGACTGCTCCCTCTACGTCGGAGGCCAGGAGTTCAAAGCGCACAAGTCCATCCTGGCCGGTAAGTCCCGCCGACCCCTCCTGGTAATCCAGCCTGACCAACTGCCTCTCGGCCCCGACTCTCTTCTCTCGCACTGTCAGCAAGGCAACTAGGAGCACTTTTTTGTATTGTATTGTAAATAACACAGTTACATAGCTTTTATAGAAGTATATGTAAATAAGAGAGGGGTAGTTTTTACTGTCTTGTTGATTAGGAAGAGATTCAAACAACCAAACGCTTAGGCGAATGTATGAAGGGATGGAGAGAGAAAGTCAGAAGAGGAAGAAATGACTAACCAGGGAGCGAGGCTATTTATTACTCTGTAGGTCAGATATTAATTCTGGGAATCAGAGTAGGATATACAGATGGAACTGGTACAGTGCGTCCATCAAGTATTCACAGCACATCACTTTTTCCATACTTTGTAATTTTCCAGCTAGGTAGGAATGAACTTTCAGACTCGATACTGATTATGGTACTCTATACTATTTTCGATACTACAGGGGGAGAAACGGGAACCTCTTTATAATTTAACAAATATTTTTAGAATATTTCTAATAAAGTCAGTACATTACATAAAGAAATGAATATAAATAAATACAAACATTTGATAGTTTTTAATCTAACAAATCTTTAATCTTGTTGTACTGCTCGCTTTGACAACGTCAACTTTGAAGCGGTCACGGATCCCGAAAAAGCGTTGACAAGCGGTGAAACACCCGCTGGTTGGTTGTGCCCCACGACAGTGCTGCGCTCTATTTCTACTGCCCCCTTCACAGGGTGCAGGGTGGTAGTAGCCTAGTGGGTAACACACTCGCCTATGAACCAGAAGACCCGGGTTCAAATCCCACTTACTACCATTGTGTCCCTGAGCAAGACACTTAACCCTAAGTTGCTCCGGGGGGGACTGTCCCTGTAACTACTGATTGTAAGTCGCTCTGGATAAGGGCATCTAATAAATGCCATAAATGTAAATGGGTGCCACCACTGAGGGTATGACACCAGCCACATCATGAAGACCATGTTCAGGCGATCCTTTCCAGATGTCCTCATCTTTTGGATTTTTTTCTGTTCATCTGATAGCCGAAATACTTCCAGACTATCCTCTTGCTTTTTACATTTTCTAGCGAGCTTTGTGCTGCACAATTATGTTTAAAGTCTCTCTCGGTCCTCCAGGTAGCCAGGGGAGGGGCTGCCCACTGCAGTTGTAGTCAAATTGTTGTAGTCTGTCAGCGATTTTTCAAAACTGGAATTTATGCATCGATACCATTGGTATTGAAATCAATGAAAAATTTTAGTTTTGATTAATACCTGAATTTTTTTTTTTTTTTGACAACCCTGCTGCTAGGGACGTTGAAATGAATCTTGTAATCAACGCAGACAAGGATGGTTGAGCTCAACTTGCTGCTTTTTAAGAAGCGCAAACCTTGCTGCAAGCGTAGTGCATGCCATGATTGTTTTGAAAGTGCCTTTAGATTTGCTCAAATGGGCAGAAAAACAGTCCGCGCTCAGTCCGCACTCACCTGACGCCACAGACGTCGGAACCAGAGTTTTCTGCTCATTGGAGCAAATCAAAGCATCCACATGGGTGAACGAGACCTTAACTCTTGTATTTGAAAACACCATGTGAAGTAATGTAGAAAATGTATGGGAAAATGTATGTGATGGCTCACACCTCTAGTTACAGCCTTATTCCAGAATTCTACACACGAGTTTACTTAGGTTTAGTAAACACAAAAAAGCCTGAGAAAGCACATGTACATAAGTATTAACAGCCTTTGCCATAAAGCTCAAAATTGAGCTAAGGTGCGTTCTGTTTCCCTTGAACGTACTTGAGATGTTTCTGCAGCTTAATTGGAGTCCACCTGTAGAAAGAAAGGTAATTGGACCTGATTTGGAAAGGCACACACTTGTCTATACACGGTCCCACAGATGACAGTTCCATGTCAGAGCACAAACCAAGCATGAAGTCAAAGGAATTGTCTGTAGATCTAAAAATCTGGGGAAGGTTACAGAAAATGTCCTATTGCTTTGAAGGTCTCACTGAGCACAGTGGATCTTTATCATTCATAAGTGGAAGAAGTTCAAAACCACCAGGACACTTAGTCATGGAGCTTCCCAAGAAACCGATAGACACGCTGTCAGAGGTCCTCTGTGGACCATCTCTTCTGAACAACTATCTCTGCAGCAATCCACCTGTCAGGCCTGTATGAAAGAAAGTGAACTGATTGTCATTGTGAAACACTGCACCACAGCACATGGTGCAAACACTTCCTTAACCGCTAGGCCACCACTACCCCTATGGTATGGAAACCACTCCTTAGTAAAAGGCACCTGAAGGAGACTTAGACCATGAGAAACAAAATTTTCTGGATAGCTCATGTCTGATGGCTCATGAAGAATTTCAAGTTGCTTCACAACCTATTTGCTGTCAATGTGAAAACCACTTACATACAGATTCAGCTGCAGTGTAAGTATTGCAGAAAGGCAAATGAAGCACTGCCTTATGGGATCTGTAGTTTGTGTGTTTATCAGTGCTTCATATTCTTAAATTTTGGAAAGCCGCTGATAATTTTAGGCTTTTTTTTTTTTTTTTTTAAACCACCCTTTACCTATGAATGTATTTTGTTTTACAGCAAGGTCACCAGTCTTTAATGCCATGTTTGAACATGAAATGGAAGAAAGTAAAAAGGTTTGTATTTTTAATGTGCGCTGTTTTGCAACATTTCTTCAAATAGCAGCACAATGTCCATTTGAGATCTTTTTAGCAATATAATTCTAAGTTGCTTGCATATGCTTGCATAGAATCGGGTGGACATAAGCGACGTAGAGCCAGAAGTTTTCAAAGAGATGATGGGCTTCATCTACACGGGAAAAGCGCCGAACCTGGAGAAAATGGCCGACAGCTTGTTAGCCGCCGCCGACAAAGTAAGGCCCGCACGACCCAAAGAAGCACTTAACCTTAAACGTGCTTACTGTCCCTGCTCAGCTTGACATTTCAGAAGACTGAAACACAACAAATATTAACATGACTGATGTCTTAAAATTAGATAAGGAATCCCATTAAAAAAAAAAAAAAAGTCGTCAAATGGTCAAAACTAAAATCTCAGCGCGCTTTCGTATTATATTGCATTCTCTCTCTCCTCCTGCCCCTGACCTGCACCAGTACGCTCTCGAGCGTTTAAAGGTCATGTGCGAAGAGGCCCTGTGCAGCAGCCTCTCTGTGGAAAACGTGGCCGACACACTCATCCTTGCAGATTTGCACAGTGCCGAGCAGCTCAAAGCACAAGCCATAGATTTTATCAACAGGCAAGCATCACCACCAACCCGCCTTGATAAATCCACGCTGCCATTTCTGTTTACCAGGTCTAATTGCCCCCACCTCTTTCCCCACCATAGGTGCAGTGTCCTCAGACAGCTGGGCTGTAAAGATGGGAAAAACTGGAATAGCAAGTATGTAATTAGCTTGTGTATGTGACACAAGATTAATAACAAACTCTTATCTTTGCCCAGAGAGCAGCATTAGAATTCATTGTTTGAAGCGGGGAAGGTTGCCGGGGTTTGGCTCCTCTCCGAGCGTCCCCATATCTCTTTTTCGCCGTTATCAGTGAGCCAGCCCTGGTTTGAGCTGTAGGAATTGAGTGTTTTGTTTTAAGGAGGGGTATTTTATGAAAACATAATTTTTTCTTTTGATGTGGCGTAAATATTATTTCAAACGTCACTACATCATCTTAAGTCTTCAGGTGGTTTAAAAAAAATTAATCATACTCCCCTGCCATGTATTTAAATGAGAAAGATATTAAACAGTTCTGAAATTTTATTATTGTAAAATTTATCAGTTAGTTGCTTCGTGAACAGGGCTGAAACAGATGAATGCGATGCTGCTCAAGTCGTTCATTGAGTGAAATACCTTTATCTACCACTAATACTTTCCTGTTTTGTTTTCCTGTGACTCTGCAGCCACATTTGCTTTGATAGATTTTTCATGCAAATGATCCCACGTTTTGACATTTTCTGTGCCATTTACTTTCAGTCATGCTGCAGACATAATGGAGACTGCAGGCTGGAAGTCAATGATCCAGTCCCACCCTCACTTAGTGGCAGAAGCTTTCCGGGCCCTGGCTTCCACTCAGTGCCCACCCTTCGGTCTGCCCAGAAAACGCCTAAAACAGTCCTGACTGACTACTGTTCCCGACAGCCCTTCATGGGACGGGGGGTGAGAACATGAAGGGACTGTTAAAGTCTTGGCTCTGTTCCCGTCGTCACCATCTTCTGGAAAATGCAAAAGATGTTTTTTTTTTTTTTTTTTTCCCCTTTAACCCCACTTCTTGAAGGAGGGTAGGAGACTGGCATGTACTTACACACATATTCACTTCAAGTGATGGTCTTGGTCTTCAAGCTTTATTTTCGCTGGGTTTCCTGTCATTTCAAATGGCCTTAAAACTGTCTGCCATGGCTCTGGAGCGGTCCACTCCGGGCCGCTTTATTTCTCGGTTCGACTCTGTGCCTGCCTCGTCACACAAGACCAGGTCCTCCTCCCTGTTGCACTAGCTCCCAAAGTATCGTTGTTTTGATATGGAGTTCTATAGGAACGTGTTAGGGGTTTGTTAACATGGAAATATTATATATTTGTAATGTTTAGCCCATTTTGTGACTAGACATTAAAATTAAGCGTGAACACTTTGAGCGCAAGGTCATTTCTTTATACTTTTTGAAAAGACTAAAAGTATGCCCCATATTGATGGCACCATTTCTATGTAAAGATATATTAAAAAAAAAAAAGAAAATAAAAACATAGACATATATCAAAGCAGACTAGTACTGTTGCGTATTGTGGATGAATATATATGCATTGATGTTTGTAATGCTGTTTGTACACAGAAAACCCCCGCTGTATTACGCCCCCGTAACCTTGGAGCACATCAGATCGTGTCCAAATTTGCAGTCTCGCGCACAAGACGAGCGAACACTAGTGATCCAGCTGTGTGTGCAGAGGCAGTGTTTAACCCGTATCATCTTTACATTTTAAATCACGTGTTTTTGTTTTGGGATCTAAAGAGCAGGCTTGAACAATGAATGAAGTGCGGTTTTGGTTGACTCCCATTTTGAGGAGAAGAAAGTTCGTAGCGTTCATTCCCGCAAAGGTGTGGAGAATAAACCAACGACAATCCACAGGCAGAACCTACGGTCCTCAGATCTCACGGGCAGCTGTACAGGATGCTGTGCGCCAGACAGTGGCATTATTTTTCGGCTGGACTGAGTTAAGACCTGCTGTCCGTCATCGTGTCATGAACTGCGGTATTACGGTTAAAAACTGATGTGGGCATGACTGTACATTACTGAAAAGTGTCACAATGCTGACTTGTTCTGTCAAGGGACACGTTGTGAAGGTGCAGAAAAATTTCCATTATGTTTGCAAGAATTTGCCTGCGTTAACTCATTAAACTTTTTTTTTTTTTTTCAACACTTGTGATGGGTTGTTTTATTACAAATTATCTTGCACTTGTTAAAAATGTGTACAATCTAAATGGCAGATAATATTATATCAACATATATGAAATCATTTCTTAACGAAAATGGAATGTTTGTATGTTACTGCATCCATTATAACATTAACAGGGTGTGGCCATCAGGGGTTTAATGCTGGTAAATCATTTTGCAATTCAGAATATATGTAAACATTACCACATACACAGAAATTCTAAATACACATTTCATCAATTCTAAATATCAAATTAAAGGTGATACTGCTTTTTTTTTATATTTATTTAAAGTGCGCAAATATATAAATTACAGACGCCCACCCGTTACTATATAGTACAGTAGGTTTTGTACAGTATAAGTACACTGACTTATGGCCCCATAAAATGTATCTGTAGCTGAGTTGGTTTTGGTGTTCTAATAACATTCACATCCATCAGCAGATACAGTACAGTTGTTATGTGCACAATAAGCAGGAAGAAAGCCTTCAGCAGTGTGTGGTGTTGAACAGCTTCTGCCCATAACTCTTAAAACATATAATTGGAAAAAACCTATCATTTTATTAATTACCGTCAGAAATTGTTATGTAAGTGAAAACCTGCGGGTAAGGGCAGGACGATAGAGGAGGGTTTGCACTCCCCAAAAAGAGACAGACATCCAATCATATATGCTGTTATTCCACCACAAACATTACACAGACATAACACTCCATAGGTCTGCACATGGACTCACTAGATACGGCACAATATTAACCCAGAGTGAAATCACACCTGTACAGCCGACCCCATCAACACAGGTCACGTTACGCAACGTTCGGCAATCAGGCTTGGGGCCTACGGGCGGATCTGGTGGCCATCGGCACGAACAACGGGCGAGAAGAATGACAGATCACAGGACGCGGGGGGGGGCTTTCAGGGAATGTGGTTTAATAACCTGTGACCAGTGACTCCTTCAGATGAAAAGAATGATAATAATAATAATTTAAAAAAAAGTACATTTTACATCGGATTCTGCAGTTTCGGTTTGAAATACTGGCATGTCAAGTAATGGAAACGTTTTTTTTCAAAATGCAAATTATAGATTGTCAAAAACATTTAACTATCTAATGACGACTAATGTAAGGAGCTAAGAAATGCATATAGTACAGGGAAAAAAAGTAATGCTAGATATGTCTAGCTCACATCAATTTTATCACTATGAAACATCAAAGTATCTAGGAGTTTATATATTACTGATCCGTGTTTGTGCAACGGGAAACAAGAACCTATAAAATGAAATTAGATGAAAGAAAAGCACAGATGCACCTTTTCAATGTACATACGTACACACACATACACACACACACACACACACACACACATAAGAAAATGAACATCAAAGTAAGCCTTTTTTTCCCGACGTGGTGTACAGGTTTTCCCGCGGCGTCGGGGGTAAAGCAGGCCTCGCTTGGCCGACTAATTGAATTTTCCATGGTGCAAAGGAGCTGCCCCCCCCCAATCCCCCCTGCTAACGCATGATGACCGTATTCCATATTCCGTATTCCAAGCCATAATCTGTAATCTATTTGGAATAAAAACACTCGATAAATTCAATGCTCTGGTTGATTGGATGCCGACAATCGTATCCCGACATGTTCACCGATGAATGTTTCCGTCCGTTTCGCCAATGTTAAATTGATTTAAATTGAGTTTTTAAAATGCATCCGACGCTCGTCTTCGAACCCACATCGCAGGGACTTTCCACATGAGTGACACACTTACTTTTTTGGCTCAGCCACCCCCCCAGTCATGGTGCCTAAGTGAAATTTCCCACTGTAATTAATGTTAATTAAAGTCTGGAAATGTCAGGCTCTGCGGCAGGACCATGACAAAGTGTTGTTAATTGGCTGCCAGATTCACTAAATCCACCTGTCCAGTGAATTGTGGCCGGGTGAGACACCTGAAGCAAGACGCTCTCGCCTCCTCCTGCACGGTATCAGCAGCTGCATTTTTATAGTCCGAACTCCAAATATCTCATTTCATTTAACAAAAATAATTACATACAACTCACAATAACAACAATAACATTGTCGTATGAATTCTTTCTTTCTATTCGGCAAAAATCATATGAATTTATTCTTTTACATCCTCTAATTTTTGTATCCTTCACATGGGCGTGGCCTCGCGTGACTTTGAAATAATCTGCGTAATTGGTGCGAATATTATTTCAACGTTTGCTGGCACAGGAGCGGAAACCGGACACATGCCTGTGGTCTAGCCTAATAAAGAGCATCTGGACTATTTTAATTGCCCTCAGACCGAGGAGAACCCGTGGCGTCAGTGACGGGGTTCCTATCCCGTGGATGAGTAGGGCGTGTCGCTGTGGTAATTGTAATCCGGACACACCTTCTGCACCAGTTTGTAGTCGACGCTGTAGAAGGCGATGTAGATGCAGATGACTTTGAAGGGCTTGGAGCAGAGCCAGGAGACGTGGCTCTGGGTTTGCTCTTGGTAGCACACCTTGCCCGGGTCGAAGTTGCACAGGGACGTCTTCTTGCTGCGGTCGGTCTTCTCGTACTCGATGCGACAGTTGAAGGCCTTGGTGTCCTTCGTCTCCAGCGTGGACTGCTGGGCGATCTCAAACTCCACCACCTTGGAAGGGGGTACCAGGCTCACCGAGACGTTCCCCAAGCCTGTGGAATTGTGCCGGAAGTAGACGCTGAAGGTCCCGTTGCCGTGGTCCACTATCTTCCCCGTGATGAGCAGGTTGAGTTTCACAGTCTTAATGTTGGAGTGAAAGTCGCCCCAGCCGAACATCTTTTTGAATTTGCCAGTCTTCACTATGGGCCTGCGCTTAGTTCTCGCTTGCGTCTCCTGAACATCTGTCTGGTTAGATAACCAGTCCCAGAAGTCCTCCGTGCTTTCTAAATATGTCATTTCCCTCATGCTGCTCTTGAGCCCAGGAGATCCCCTGGCAAACAGGCGCAAGGGGTTTAAAATCCGAGGACTGGCCCCTTTGGGGGAGAGATTCTCCTCATTTTCACTCTCCCCCCATTCCAGCAGCTCCGTCTCCGGAGTCTCCGCTTTTCGGCATATGACCTTCAAAAACAACAGGGAGAAGCGTCAGGAGGGGACTGGAGTTAAAATGCGACACGCTTCTAATAGACTAATGCTGCTTCCATCAGACTAAACCGATTCAAGAAATTCTATACAAAACAATGTACCAGTTCATCAAAAAAAATTAATATCATAAAAAAGGTTAACTGTTTATAAACATTCGACTTTCATAGAGAACCTTTGATTTTTCATTTAATACCAGTCATACAAATGTACCTCATGTATAATGTCAATGGGTTATATGAAAGTGAATTAATGATTAAATTAAAAAGACAAATGACCTTCATCATAATATTATTGTGGAGGGTGGTAGTAGCCTAGTGGGTAACACACTCGCCTATGAACCGGAAGACCCAGGTTCAAATCCCACTTACTACCATTGTGTCCCTGAGCAAGACACTTAACCCTAAGTTGCTCCGGGGAGGGACTGTCCCTGTAACTAATGATTGTAAGTCGCTCTGGATAAGGGTGTCTGGTAAATGAGGTAAATGTAAATATTATATTTGCACTAGTATAATGCATATGAGATGCATTTTTGCCTTTGCGTAATGAACAGTATGACAAAATCCAGAAATAAAACTGATTAACCAGTGCAGACCGATTCTGTAATGCAACCCAAGGAACAAATTCTCAAAGTTGGAACGAAAAAAAAAAAAAAAAAACCTGCACCCCAAAGCTTTTTAGCCCAAAAGGCTGATTCCTGGACCACTTCAGATAAAGTCTTAATAACTCAACTGCAATGAGCTTAATGACTTCTATTGGTAATTAACTGTAGTTGCTTCTTCCGAGGCTCGGTTGAGGGGATAGCAGATGCGAGGGCTTTAAGCTGGGCTGTCTGAAAATCTTTTTTTTTTTTTTTGCATCATCCTAATTATGAATTTTGCTGTGAGCTTAATTGTGGCATATGTGAAGCACCACTGAGGAGCCCCTGTTTTCTGACAAGTTCAAATGCAGATTTGCATAATTCCATATCTGCGTCCTCACGCCGGTTGAAAATATTCCCTAATACCTCCAACGTGAGGTTCTGCTAAATCGCGGCACGCCACTCCACACCGGGGGACCTTAATGAACGATGCAAACTGCAAACGACGCCGGCCTGGCAATTTCAGAGCTCCAGGACAGTGCCATCACATTCCCAAAAGCAGGACTATAAACTAGACACGAACAAGGACAAAGTCGTGGGATCATGGTTTTTTTCTCATTGCACACACCTTTCCATGACATGCCAGAGAGGAATAAATCAGATCCAGTGTAATGCGGACACTACAGAAAAGAAGTGATGGTGGTGCTAATGTGAACGTGGTTTTTGACCACAATTCATTTTTGTGCCAGACGAGAAGGAGAGGGGAATAAAAATGTTGCCTAAAACCTGAATAAATTAAGTTGTCTGAGTCCAAAGACACCGGGCACTCCAGGACTGGATGGAATTAATATCAAACACGTCTTCACGTAAAACTGAACAATTATTAGCACAGTTTAAATTGCAAATCAGTTCACATCTGTCAAAAAGATGGGACATAAAACACATGCAGTCCAGATCTACATCACCAATTTAACCCCAGAACATCTCTAGGAATGACAGGTTCTTTCCACAAGCCATTGGGCGAAGAAAATATCTGTACTATTTGCACTTTTACTTGTCCTAAAATTTACGAACATCATTTAAATTCATTGTAATTAAAAAAAACTGAAGGTTTTGCAGACATCTGAAACACGGTAACCTCTCACGATGTAAAAAAAACCTGTCCCCACACACTGCTCCCCATGCTCCTGTCACGGCTGCCCACTGCTCACCAAGGGTGATGGTTAAAAGCAGAGGACTCGTTTTGTTGTGTCACTGTGTGCTGTGCTGCAGTGTTTCACAATGACAATCACTACACTTTCACGTAAAATTTTTACAAATTTCAATGACATTCAAGGAGAATTATTATCAAAAACTAAACATTCAAAGTTCAGTTTATATTCGTTATATTGAATAGAGCATCAGGCTTAATTCAAATATTCATAACATAGGATAGTACTGGCTATCATATATTAAACTTAACAGCACTCATGTAGCTTTCAGACCAGTGACATTGTTGTCCCGTGCATCACGTCCCATGCATCACACCATCTGGGTCATTTTAGTTGCATATACTGGTATTGCATAAACATTGTTTTATTGAAGTGTTGCACAGTTTTGACACCCATTATACATTGAAATATTTGGTGCAATAGTTTTGTCTGAATGCTTATACAGTTTTTGTATTGTGGAAGTTGGTTTTACCAAGTGAGACTAGTTTTCTGTGTCCTGTACATCACATGGCAAGTTTTCAAACTGCTTGTATGACTTTTGTCACAACTTTATACTGAACTACATAGTAATAAGGCACAACACTTACTACATACGTCATGCTTGTTCATAGTTCTGACCTCTAGTTATAGTGATAAAGTGTTATTAAAATGTCCCATCTATCTCTATAACATAGAGAATCGTCCCATACATATTCTTGTATTGTGTGTGTGTGTGTGTATATATATATAAAATCTCATTCACCTATTTTGTCACAATTAAGCACAATTTTCACCACTGCCTAATTGTCTAATACTTACTGAATATTACTTGCAACAGTTTAATAGTCTTGTATTGTTAGGTTTCATGCTTTTTCTCCTCACCTACAACTGTGTACATTGCAAAATTGCACACATAGCTACTGCATTATGAACTCATATTTACTGCATTAATAACAATTAGTTACAAATGGCAGAAAACCACAATGCAAAAAACCATTGCAGGGAGATAAACACGGAGGCGCTGACACTCATTTGTAACGTGCGTTGTGGAGCAGCATCGGCCTCCCGTGGGCGGGCATATCTTTTATAGTCCTGACATAAAGGTAATTGGCACGGTGACCAGAAGTAGCCTCTAGAAAGTTATTAAGAAGTCGGTGACACCTCGCTGCTGGATCATCCATGAAGAGGCCGCTGTTGAAATGCATTTGCAGCGGGTCGGGTGGGAGAGGGGCGGGGGGCAGGGGCGGCGGCGGCGGCGGCACCAAGCGACACGGTGATGGGTTCCCGGCCGCAGGCTACAGACCTGTTTATATGTCGGATCTGCTTGTTTTTTTTCCCCGGCTGCTTCGATCACTCATTCTCAGAGAATGGTCTCGTTTCGCGGCGCAAGAGAGAAAGGTCACCTTTCCTTTTAGAGGAGTAAAAAATATGAATCGTTCAAGCAAAAATGTGTTTTCATTTAGAGATTCGTAGCTCACCATCATCCCACGGGAACTAAGACTTCTGTCTAGGGCTCAATTCATTCTGATGATACAATCTGGTCCCACTGTATTTGAATGCTTTTACCATCCTGCTGTTTAAGATGAAAATCATTGTGCCCCAAAGCCACATTTTACCAAACGTTCTGGATAAACATGGGCATATGTGGCTAAAAAAATAACATTAAAAATCAAGATTTGGCATCAGCTGGTACAGAATTGGTTGTAAAAATGCCAGGTGTTCGGGCCCATGGCACACTTCAAACTGAACAAATATACAAATGTAAGTGATGGGTTGTTGAGGTGTAGCGTTATACTGTAATTGTAATTTTCTGCACGTGAAAATGTACAAACGACTTACATACCGACCCACCGACCCTCGCTTTTATCACAGCAAGATTCACACATTCACTGCATCATTTTTTTCTGGAAAAGACCAAGTGTCCAAACCGGTTTCAGCATGCGGAGCGAATGCAGAGTTAATACAAGCTACAAAATGGTGAAAACCAGTTGGTGTTTTTTCGGTAGAAACTCCAAGGGTGTATATAATTTGAGTAAAAGAATGCGCAACACATAAAAATGAATCCTTTAGTTTTATAATTATATAATCAATTTTCTTCCATTTTTAATTGTCAGTTTCCTAAATTATGGCCAGAAATATCAGGAGACCATGACAGGGTCATATCAAAGTGACCCCCAAGTAATTTCTGAGGTTCACATAAATATTTATTATTTATCCATAATCAAAAAATGTTCATAGTCAATGCTCAGGCATGTCATTATCAATAATATTCAGAAGTCAAATCTTTATATATATATATATATATATATATATATATATATATATATATATACACACACACACACACACACACACACACACACACACACACACACACACACACACACACACACACACACACACACACACACACACATATGTGTGTGTGTGTGTGTGTGTGTGTGTGTATATATATATATATATCATCCTTCACCCCCAGAGGCAAACTCCCTCTCCTCCACCTGCGATGGGGCATTTCATTAGCAATGATTCACCGAAAGCGCCGGTTCCTGCGGAGGCCTCCAAAGGCCCCGGGGCCGGCCGGGGAGCTCGGATCTACACGTTCCTCAACAATAGATTGCTACCCTGATGGCTGCAACAGCCTCGTACTTGAGAGCCATCACTCTCAATCACGAGGGAAGAGGGGTGGTGGTGGGGGGGTGGAGCAGATAACAAATGGCGAGCACGGGCAAATCCTCGCACTCGACCGCCACTGATCACAGCCCGCGCCGTGCGCCACATTGCTAATGCCCCATAATCCCCTCTGTCATTACCGCCAGGCCCCGCGAAAGAGAGGTACTTGTGGAGGTGCGGCGCCTTTGTGGTCCAGCAGTCAGAATCACTCGGGATGAATTTCCCATTCGTATGCAGCATTTGTTTATATGCATTTTTTTTAATGAGGCTGCAGCACCACGGCGCTCTGGCTAACTCTGCAGGCAGGCGTGGGCTGGGCGGTGAACTGCGCCGGCTAGGCGGGGGGGGTCGAGGTGCGGCGGCCGCTCCATCATCCCGCCTCTCCCCACCCACTCGGCCCGGCTGACATGCGCTCCGGGGGAAGATGCCGCAGACGTCTGAATTCTTACAGGGGTCGGGCCAACCAGACTAATGCACCGATGCTACGCTCAGCCCGGTCCGAACTGTTTACTGACTCGACATGATGCTGATCCACTCCAACATCTACCGACGCAATTGGTTTTCATACATGCATAAATGTATGTCCATATGTTTCTATAGTTGGATGCATATTTATTTGTACGTGTGTGTGTGTGTGTGTGTGTGTGTGTGTGTGTGTGTGTGTGTGTGTGTGTGTGTGTGTGTAAATCTGAACTGCAGTGGAATAAAAACTTTCACTTTTTCACTTCTGGCAACGTTTGATCTATTTGAATCACTCTTTGTAGTCTGAAAACTGACAGGTTATCCTGCGCCGCAGACCTGTCAGGAATTTGGACAAACAGGCTCGTTTCTCACCTTGCGAAGCTGTGCACTGCAAATAGCGCAAAAAAAAAATGCTGATGCGCCCCATTATGTTTCAAAAGGAGCTAATAAAGAGGCAGGAGGAGCGCGTGTCTTCGGGGACGCTGGCAACATATAAGATAATCAGACGTTCCTGTTATCTCAGCACCTAGTGGGGCTGACGGGGCATCCCTGGGCGCTTCATTTCCAGCAGGTGAAACCCTTCATCACCTCCACACTTTCACAACGCACAGGGAACACGAAACATTTAAGCACAGGGTTAAAAAAAAAAAAAAACATCTAACTTTTTTGTTTTTTTTATCATTACATTTCCACTCAACCACAGTACAATGAACCAGAGTACCGTGTTTTAATGTATGAAACTAAATGACATAAAGAAACGAATGAGCTCAATTTAACATGCACATTTTTTTTTCAACTGCTGGAAAGATGTGGGGCTCTGAGTAGAAGAAGAAGGTGAATAAATGAAATGAGACAAAAGCAAATCTGCTGTGGGTTCGCACTGTGGGAGTGAAGACAGGTGCTTCACAAGTCGGCTGAGCCGGATGGAGCTGACAGCACTCAGGGAGTCCGGTAACGGCAGCGGCAAATCTGGCTGAAACAGGAGCTGGAATAAGAAGGGTTGCGGGTACGAGGCTCGTTCTCACCCTGCCAGGACCTCGATAGTGGAAGAAACACGTCTCGCGGTTCTTTCTAACGGCAAATGAACAATATTTCTGAAGGTGTCTGCAGTTGCTAAACTCCTCAAATAGTCAGGTGGGAAAGATCTTTTTTTTGTAGAACTGTATAAAAATTCACAGTTACCTTAAGTTGCACTAATGCAATTAATTTGATACCTCATTTAGTTATTTCAAAGTCCCATACTCAATTATTGAGTAAAATCAACAATATCTAGTCATTTGTTTTCAACTGAATCATGTCCTAGCTCCTGCGTTGGGTTAACAAGGCCTCAGACTTCACACGCAGACTCAGGCTTTATTTTCCCCATCAGACGTCGGTGTATGAGCAAGAGAACAGAATAACTTTCTGTCCCAGTAAATGCTGGCCAATTTCGTTTTAATTAGCCTGGTAAAAGAAGAGTGGCAAGTATTCAGCCAATCTCTGGTTTGCTTGAGTATGAATGAATGAATAAAAAATAAATAAAGTTTTTTTCACATATCCACAGAAACGGAGAAAAGCCCTTGACATAAATGCACAAAATATTTGTTGTACGCCCTACAAGGACAATGAGACATCTAATCTAATGATGCTGCCAAACTTGACATTTTATTGGCAGAATTGGCGTGTAAAATCTGATTCCCCCGATCTATATACTGCAATCATTTACATGTTGCTCTCGGCAGACCGACAGACCATAAACACCCCCCCACAGCAATAAAGGGGTCTTCGTGGATGTTGATTCACATCTCACACCGGGCTGAAATCCCAAATTGTTCCCAAATCATCACTAAACTCTTCGCAATAACCTTCCCAGTGTTCTAAATTGCACTTCTCTCATATGAAAAAGAAAAGAAAAGCCCAAATGACATAAAGGATCATACTGCGATTTCTAAAGCGCAATGTGCAATTCCCGAGCTGGAAATGTCACAGACAAGAGATTATCGTGCTCCGCCTTCAGGCAAAAAGAGCGTGACCCCAATATGGGTCAAGATACCCATCAACAACAACAAAATGTACAAAATGTGCGCCGGTGAGCCCCTCCCAGAGCCACTTCTACGTTGCAGGCCTCAGCCAACGCACAGTAACGTTGGCGTCGCGCCTCCCCGTTTTCACTTGTCTGGCGTCTTCGGCCGTTTCGCGAGAGCAACGCGCGTTGCCGTCTCTGGCACGGCAAATCCGGGAGGACTGCAGGTTCTGAGGAATATAAACAGCGCTTTTATTGTCCAGGGGGACGGGTCCCTGAAAGCGACGAGGGCCTTATCACAGCCCAGCAGCTCTGTAATTCTCCGCAATGATAAAGTGCCAGAGCCGAAAACCTTACAAGGCTGGCACAATCCAAAGACGGATTAGTTTTTTTTTTTTTCCGCCTGACATAAGCTTCCTGAAAAACTAATCAATCAGTCCATGCCGTATTATCAGAAGCGTGAGATTAAAGCGGCCCGCCTAATTCTGCCACTGTACGTTTTATTGCGCTCCCCAGTGCTGGTTTTATGTTAAATCTACAGCAAATAAATAATGAAATCAAAGCTAATAGGACATAAGGAAGGCGAGATGGTGACGCTGGAAAGTTTTGGGCAAAGAGACGAATGAAAAAAAAAATGGGCCGCACAAACAAACTGGTTCAAATTTTTGTACCAGATTTTGATAGAAACCCCCCCCCCTCCCCCAGCCCCAGCAGTTCTGCTAACGTCCCCCTTTTCATGTCACACTGCACCCCTCGATGCTCCGAACTAGAAACTGAGTGTGGAGTCGGTGGGAGAACTGGAGCCGTGAATTTGTGACAAATGGGCGTAAAAACATGCACAATGTGGGACAATGAGCTCTCAGTTAGTACGTGGTGAAACAAACGTGAACGTGTTGGTGCACCTAGATAACTACGAGTAATTTTAAGATGCCATAAGATGATATTGCAAAAATAAGCAATGAGCTAAAACGGCAAGACGGGGATCAGTTGGGAGAGTCTGTTCGCCGCACGTCTCCGCACACCGTTATCCTGTCCCGACTGGCCCAGATGCCACAGCTCGGCCTTCACCCCGTTAATGCTCCCCTGTGTGCGGCACAGATGTCATGCAGTATTTGGGCACGTTCGAACCGCGGCGCGCTCACAGTCGAGGGCAGCAGACGGTTAAAAAAAATAAACAGGGTCCCAGAGGTGCAGGAGTGGTGCAGAATGCACTTCTCAGGCTTTACTGACCCATCAATAATTATATGAATAATTTGATATGCCATAAATGAACAGTGGCAAAAAATAAATACACAAATAAATAATGAAATAAATGTGTGGGCTGCGATATTTAAAGAACAACAAAAATCCATAGGGCACGCTAAATGCACATAAAGATTTTCCTCAGAACAACTTCGGTCCATTAGGAAGAAAAATACAGAAGCTTTTTGTTTTTTTTTATGCCTCAACCAAATAGTTAGGTTATGCTCCATTTAAATACAATTAAGAGAATTGATTGCATCCTGCATGTTCATTTAGACCATGCTAATGTCTGAGCACTCGGTCCAATATGATGACCGGCTAGACCAAAACAGATGAAGTTCCACCAATCTGGATATAATTACATGGATATTACTGTCAGATGATATTAACTGGTCATTTTTAATAAAATTATATTTGTACTTATTAGTTTCAGCACATTACTATAGCACTGTTATTAAGCATAATTGCTGTACATACACAAAAATAGTCTTATTATGATCATGTATAATGTCAGATTTAAAAATAATAATAAGTAATAAGTAATAATAGACGTATACTCACCCTGTGTAGACAGATCAGGAGCAGGACAGTCTGCAACTTCCACATCTTTAATCGCATTCTTTGACTCTTATTCGAGGTGAGAAAAGCAAATATCCGATATATGGTGTTCGGGACAAACGGGTGCCATTTCTGCATCTAGCTGTGCAGAGAATAAAATCACACAATTCGCATTTTAATACTTTATAACTTGATTCATACATGCCCTTTCTAGCATTAACCTGTTCCGTGTGCGTGTTTTAATAGGATTAGAATATAGACGATAGATAGAGGTATATATACATATATATATATATTTATATATATACATATATATGATATGATTTTGGAGTAATTCACTACATACCATCATCCTTGGCGGAAAGCAAGTCCCGGAAAGCTGGTGACAGACGTCACGGACGTCACGGGCCACTCGGAACTTCTGCAGATGTTGTCTGAGACGATTTTCGGTAGTTGCCACTTCTTAACTGTCGGCGTGCGGACGCGCGCACGCACGCACGCACGCACGCACGCACGCGCGCACGCCGGAGCTTCCCGAGTCGCCCGGAGTCACTTGCAGCCGCAGGAGCCGCTCTGCGCGTCGCACCGCGGCGCCATGAGGCGCAGGACTCGACACCCTCCCGGCTGCGGGTCGGACGCGCTCGAGTCCACGCCGGGTTATTATTTTATTTTTTTTAACCCCTTCCGCCCCCGTTCCGCACCTGCAGAACCGAACAAGAACAGAGTTCCAGCCAAGCGCACAGAAGCGGACTGACGGGGAGGCCCCGCCCCGCCCCGCCTCGCCCCGCCTCTAATCACCTAATTATAATTAGAATCGGACAGAATGTGACGCAACTATGACTCGGCCCAATTATGGTTTTTATTAAGTGTTTGCTGTTAAGCAGGAAAGCCATTCACGCTCGCCGGTTCTGAAGTTTGATTCCGACGTGACGCGGATCAATAGCGCCGCCACGCGTTGGAAACTGGGACAGACTCGCAAAGACAGAAGAACGTTAATGAAATTAATGACGTTATGAATAACGTTAATGAAATTAGTCGATTTTTTAAAATTTGTTGTAATACAGATTCACGTTGCCAGGTCCGCTGATAATAAGCGACTCTGCCTTGTTCTTTAAGTACATTTACAGCATTTATCAGACGCCCTTATGCAGAGCGACTTACAATCAGTAGTTACAGGGACTGGACACACTCAGGGTTACGTGTCTTGCTCAGGGACACATTGGTAGTAAGTGGGATTTGAACCTGGCTCTTCTGGTTCATAGGCGAGTGTGTTACCCACTAGGCTACTACCACCCCATGTGCCAGAAGTAGGACTCAAGAAAATAAAATAAATCACGTTCACTCGTCTCACTTTCTGTTCATCACTCACTCACTATTCATAATAATATTGTTCAGGATCTATAACAGGGTCCCATGGGACCCCATTTGGATTCGCCTGCCCTTGGCCGTGGCCTTTGGCGACTGAGGGAACCGGAGAACATCGAACTGTGCCACCACCAACTGGCCAACAGATTAATTCCCCCAGCAAATAAGACTTTGTTTGACCTTCCATGAGCAAGACACTTAACCCTGAGTGTCTCCTGGGGGACTGTCCCTGTAAACACTAATCGTAAGTGTAATATAACATCACACAGGAATAAACAGCCATTTTTCAAATAGGCATGTTAAATTACGAAATTTAGATATGAAGCAGGGATGGAGGAGGCTATGTTGATTGAGGGTTTTTTTTTATAGCACCAGGGGATTGATCAGGCAACAAGTCCTTATTTACAATTTGAACGCTAATGAAAAACATCATTGCATAAATCAAAATTGATTTTTTTTTGCCCTTTGCAGAGATTTTACGTTCCCTTTTAGCAAAAACCTCCCCTTTAACTTTAAAAAGCAGTGTCACCATGACCAGTTGCCTGGTCCTGCCTGACTGGGACAGACTCCTTTACCTTCACCTCTGAGCATACACAGGGCGGGGTTAAACAAAGAAATCCACCAACCGGGACAGGAGCTGAGCTGAAACACGCGCCAGGTCAGAGGTGGGCCCATGTGCTGTGTCACTCACGTTTTTTTAGGGTTTCAAAGCTCGTGCTAATCTTTACGGCTCCCGCAATCTGCACCAGGTAATATGTAACGTTATGGCAGATTTGTGTGACCTTCAGCTCTTTTTAGTGTACTCTCGCCTGGGAAAACCAACATGGCCCTTCCTTGTTGGCACACCCCTTTCATTCAACCAAAAGGCTCTCCTTTAAAACCCACGTGCTCTTGCTCAACCGGCAGTCGAGGCTTCAGCATGGCGAGAGTAGCGCTGCTGCTGCTCTGCGCCTTTTGGCTGGGCGCGGCCCGGGCCGGAAAGCTGCTGGTGATCCCCGCGGACGGCAGCCACTGGATGGGCATGAAGCCCCTGGTGGAGGAGCTTGGGCGGAAAGGGCACGAGGTGGTTGTGGTGATTCCAGAGGTCAGCATGAGCATGGGCACCTCACAGCACAGCACAACCCTCACCTTCCCTGTGCCGTACACTAAGGAGGACATGATGGAGGCGTTCGAGAGCACCCTGGATCACCTCATGAACAGGGAAGTGTCCACGACGCTTGCAAAGCTGAAGAATTACTGGGACACCTTGGGAGCGCTGAACTGGTTCACCATGCTCACCAGTGAGAGCCTGCTGTACAACAAGGAGCTGATGCAGAAGTTAAGGGACTACAAATTCGATGCCCTTCTGACGGACCCCTTCTTTCCCGTGGGAATCATCGTTGGAGAGCATCTCTCTCTACCTTCCATCTTCATGCAGGCATCGCTTCCATGCCCACTAGACTTTATTGCCACTCGGAATCCTAGACCAAACTCGTACGTGCCCCACCGATACACGCAGTACGGCAGCAGCATGAGCCTCTGGGAGAGGACGGTGAACCTGTTCAGGGCGGCGCTGGAGCCGGCAGGCTGCAGTCGCATTTATGCCAACGCAGACAAGGTGGCTTCGCAGTTCCTGCAGAGGAAAACCACCATCGTGGAACTGGCGAGCCGCGCGGCAGTGTGGCTAATGCGCTACGACTTCGCTTTCGAGTTCCCGGTGCCGGTGATGCCCAACATGGTCCTCATTGGTGGACTGAAGAGCGGAAAACCCAAACCACTCCCACAGGTGAGCGCCATTTGATCCTGGGCATGAAATGACGGCGTGCACACCTACAATTAGCAGATAATATGAACAGATTAATCTTTATCTCAGGTGTACTAGTTCAAGAGTCACTTCCACACCACCCCACCCTGCAGCTGCAACTGTAATACTGTACCACGTCTAACACACGTAACCTTTACCAACACATTCAACATGCAATGCTGTTATCTGTACTGCACCCCTGCCTCTTCTCATAAATCCACAAACGGGTTTGGCAGGTTGTCCGCCATGGGAAATGCAACTTTAAATGAACTATGCACAGAAATTGAGATGAATGGACAAAATAAGAGTCTCATAGCAGTAGCTGCTGCCAAAAACTATTTATCCATACATGTGTAAGTAAGTATATGTGTTCCTCAATATAAGCAGAGCTTTTATTTAGTTCATAAGGACTGTCATGTCTAAACCCAAACTGAAATGCGATACAGAGAACGCTTCTGTCAGTGCTCAGCTAGATCATTACAGTTCACGCTGTGTCAAAGCGAATCGTGAACCCTGAGGATGAAAGAGCTCCAGCTCCTGAAAGCTCCCTGCAAATGATTAACCCGGGCCAGGAGAGGTTTAGACTTTACACTGCTGCTGGGGGAAGCGGAGCACGATACCTTTCGGATATAAAACGCCTCCCTCACACAAGCAGCTCAGACCGAGCGGCGGTGTCAAGACACGTAAAACACTTCACCTCGCTGCTGGGTCCCAAGTCGGAGGCGGCATGATGAGGGTCTTCGTGTCCACGCTGGGGGTCCTGGCCTGGCTGTGCCTCTGTGGTCCGGAGACAGTGACTGGAGGAAAGGTGCTGGTCATGCCCGTGGACGGCAGCCACTGGCTCAGCATGAAGATTCTGGTGAAGGAGCTCTCGCGGCTGGGCCATCAAGTGACTGTCCTGGTGCCCGACAGCAGCTTTCATATCAAACCTGAAGACTTCTACACGACCTACACCTTCCATGTTCCATACAGCAATAAAGACCTGCAGGACAATGTGGACAAGATGAAGGACGTTGTATTCCTGAAGGCTCCTTCTCCCAACGACATTTTTGAGAATGTAGCACGCCTGGTAAGCTTCACTGATATGCAGGTGAAGGCTTGTGAAGGTCTCCTCTATGACAAAGCCCTCATGCAGAAGCTCAAGGAGGAGAAGTATGAGGTCATGCTCACTGACCCCTTCTTGCCATGTGGCAGCATCATTGCAGATGCCTTCTCCCTGCCCGCTGTCTACTTCTTGAGAGGAATCCCCTGTGGCCTGGATCTGGAGGCCACCCAGTGCCCAGCTCCACCCTCCTTCATCCCTCGCTTTAACACCGGCTTCACCGACGTGATGAACTTCCCCCAGAGGGTGCAGAACGTGCTCATGACCATACTGGAGGGCTTCCTGTGCAAAAAGATGTATGCAAGCTTTGACGAACTAGCCAGCAGGTATCTGAAGAAGGACATTACTTACAAAGAGCTTGTTGGTTATGGGGCCATCTGGCTGAATAGGTATGATTTTACATTTGAGTACCCCAGACCCCAAATGCCCAACATGGTCCAGATTGGGGGGATTAACTGTGCTAAGAGGAGCCCTATACCAGCGGTGAGTCCACTTTATCATGGAGCACTTTTTTACTGCAGCTTTTTCAAATTTCCACGCTGGGTCAAATAAATAATGATAAAACCTTATCGATTTGGAAAGCAACTGTCTGTGTTAAAATGATAAAAACAAATATTGAGTAGATATTGCGTTTTGAACTCATGAGGCAATGCTGGTTTGGTCTGAGTAAAAAACATTGCAGAAATCAAATGCTTAAATGTTATGATAATGAAAAAAGAACAAGCAACTAAAATAACAAAAAATAGCAATTATTTTAAGGGGTATACAGTACAGGCCAAAAGTTTGGACACACCTTCTCATTTGATGTGTTTTCATTATTTTCATGACCATTTACGTTGGTAGATTCTCACTGAAGGCATCAAAACTATGAATGAACACATGTGGAGTTATGTACTTTACAAAAAGTGGAGACCTGGACTCCACAGTCACCGGACCTGAACCCAGTCGAGATGGTTTGGGGTGAGCTGGACCACAGAGTGAAGGTAAAGGGGCCAACAAGTGCTAAACACCTCTGGGAACTCCTTCAAGACTGTTGAAGAACCATTTCAGGTGACGACCTCTCGAAGCTCATCGAGAGAATGCCAAGAGTGTGCAAAGCAGTAATCAGAGAAAAGAAACTAAAATATAAAACATGTTTTCACTTATTTCACCTTTTTTTGTTAAGTACATAACTCCACATGTTCATTCATAGTTTTGATGCCTTCAGTGAGAATCTACCAATGCAAATGGTCATGGAAATAAACAAAACAAATTGAATGAGAAGGTGTGTCAGACCTTTGGCCTGTACTGTAGGTTGGGTTTGATTTATTTTTATCTGCTTAATGAGAATTTGCCATTATCTCAGTTTCTTTATTTTTACATAATACTGAATGAAAAGTGGATTTAACCAAAAAAGTTGAATGGATTACATATATTAACTATCATAATGAAACAAAAAAAAATAATAATCATGGAACCTTTCCTCAGTAGAATTAGAAAACTTTTTGTCAAACTTGTCCAGAACACCATTTTCTTTGTCCGATATAATCCTCTAGCACCACTAGTGGGCATAAGAGGAATGTAATTTCCGTACTGATAGCGTAATGTTTTATTGACACTAACAGCTTTCTGGGAAAAAAAGGGTCAAAAACAGATGGCTGGTTTCTGCATTAGCTGTAGATGATTAAAAGAGGGTTCCCTTTCACCACTGCAGGACCTGGAGGAGTTTGTGAATGGGTCTGGGAAGCACGGCTTCGTGGTTTTCACTCTTGGCTCCATGGTGTCCAAGATTCCGGAGGCAAAGGCCATGGAGTTCTTCGAGGCATTCAGGCAGATTCCGCAGAGGGTGAGACCAAGCGGGAGACCTACAAGCTTTCATGTAGCTCAAGATCCATACTGAAGTGAAACTAAAATAATAAGGTCACCTTTTTGCTTGCTGCTTCAGGTTTTATGGAGGTACACAGGTCCTGTGCCAGCAAATGTGCCAAAGAACGTCAAGCTAATGAAGTGGTTGCCACAAAATGACCTACTGGGTATACTTCTTTTCATCTTCCAAGAGGTTAAATGATTTTAAACAGTAAAACCGGAACAAAAAAAAAAATTGATCCTTATTATAGGTCACCCCAAGGTCAGGGCTTTCATCACACATGGAGGAACCCATGGCATCTATGAGGGAATTTGTAATGGAGTACCCATGGTGATGCTGCCACTGTTCGGTGACCAGGGGGACAATGTGCAGCGCCTAGTGGCCCGAGGGGTTGCCGAAACCTTGGCCGTCTACGATGTGACCTCAGACAAACTGTTGGCTGCACTAAACAAGGTCATCAATGACACGAGGTACAGTGATATTTGTGACATCAGAACACGAAATGTTACTACTTTTCATAACACTTGACATATGGAACCCTTTAGATGTGTGCATATCTAGGTGATGATACTGTCTGAAAAAAAATTTCAGTACAAGTAAAGTAATCTTACTTTTATTGATTTACATTGATACATTTGGTGTCAATTCTTTATATAAAATGTAGCAAAATTCTTTGTCTGATTTCTCAGCTACCAGGAGAAGATGACGGAGCTCTCTGCCGTGCACAATGACCGGCCCATCGAGCCGCTCGACCTGGCGGTTTTCTGGACTGAGTTCGTCATGCGGCACAAAGGAGCACAGCACCTGCGGCCTGCTGCCCACGAGCTCAACTGGATCCAGTACCACAGCCTGGACGTGATCGGGCTGCTCCTCGCCATCATCCTGACCGTTGTGGTTGTGACGCTCAAATGCTGTGCGTTCTGTTTTAGGAAGTGTCTGAGGAAGACGTCTCACAAGAAGAAAAACAAGCGGGAGTGACACAGAGGAATGTGCTTTTATATTTTACAGGGTTGTCAAAAATATTTTTTTGAATCTTATATTCTTTGGGACTGTTATTGCAATAAATGTATGAATATTAAACATGTCCACTAGTTTACAAGTCTAGTTTACTTCTGACCATTGACATTCATCTTAGCCAGAGACAATCCCCACATAAATCCCTACGTGTTGGAGTTGTAGGGCTCATTTAGATTATGCTAACTTTTTTTTTGGTTGCAAACTCGACATTAACAATTCAAGACGTACCGCTTGCTGAGGAAGGGTTTTTAACAGGGACAGGCTTATTTGTTTTATCTCTATCCTCTGGATAATAATTGAGCAACTGAAACTGATCAGTCTTTGCTAATAACCAAATATTTAATACTATGCATTCATGTCGCCATAATAAACCGTCTTTTCATTATTGCTATTTGTCTTTTCTACACTCAAAATGTGTCAGGTTTCTTTCATGTGAAAATACAGAAAATGTAACTGTAACATTCCTATCTGGAGTAGAGGAATATGAACAATGTGTAGGACATGGACAGTGCACAGGAGGAACACACGGGACAGTCCAGAGTGCAATATAGGTGTATTTATTTACAGTGCAAGAAATGCTATATACAACCAAACCAACTATATACACTATCGCAAAACCCTGAACAAAACACACACAAGCTGTACACAACACTAACACACTAACACAGGGGAATTTACACACATGGGCAGAAGAGGACACACATAGGAGGGAGAACCAACACGAGACAACATAGCACAATAAACGGTATCTCAGATACGTTCTCTCTTAAACTAATCAAACTTCTCTGAGAACAGTAGGCCGCTGTCTTCCCATCTGAGGTCTCCTCATATCCTGGCAGTCGACAAATCCCAACACGGGGCAGTGGTGGCCTAACAGCCCCGCAATCAGAAGGTTGCCGGTTCGAATCTCGATCCGCTGAGGTGCCACTGAGCAAAGCACCGTCCCCACACACTTTCATGGCTGCCCACTGCTCACTTAGGGTGATGGGTTAAATGCAGAGGACACATTTCAATGTGCGCAACGTATGCTGTGCTGCTGTGCATCACATGTGACAATCACTTCACTTTATCACATTTCGTTGTGTGCACCGTGTGCTGTGCTGTGTATTACATTGACAATCACTTCACTTTAAATCGCCTCAAAGGGGAAAACGCACATATACGCACCAGCAGAGGGGGAACTGAACACGGAGGTTAGCGCTTGGGTGATTGTGAAAACTGATTGTGTGCTGAAAACATAAAGATAGGGTTAGACGCTGCTGTGATCATTTGGAGTGCTTTCACCCATGCAACCATGAAATACCAATGATTGTTAGATGCTCACTTAAATTCTCTGTTCTGGCTCTTCAAAAACAAATTGTTTAAATAACCTAAACTAAAGACTTCCACAGGTTTATGTTTCAGTCGAAAATCTCCTACTCTAAAAGTGATAAAATTGTGTTCAAATTACACAATAAATTGGTATTAAGGAACTCAATATTATCATAATTTTTTAGCCAATCATACATGACTTAAATATTTTGCTTTAAAGAGTAAAAATGAACTGAGAAACAATTTAACATTTATGTCGGTTGGCCATATTCTTAACATGTGGGACTGTGTTACGTCCTGGTATATTGGGGCGTGTTTCTGTTCTGTGTTTTGTGTTGTTTGCAGGTGCCTGGTGATTGTAAATTGAGCCCACCTGTACCTGCTGTGGGACAGACAGAATAAAAGGAGCCTCAGTCTCCTTTTTCGGGGCTGCGCTTGCCGTGCCATCCACCCACCCGCCTTCCTACCCTTTCCCTTTGACATCACTTCCGGTTTCCCCTGCGCTTCCCCTAGGAGGCGACGCAACTTGTTGTGTCGGCCTGCTTTGGTGTTTGTCTGTTTTTCTCTGTTTTCCTGTTTTGTTTGCCGTTATTTGTTGTAATTCGTTTTGTATGTATTTCTTCTTTATTTATATATTTAGTAGTTAATAAAATACTTGTTAAAATTATCCGTTTCGTCTTAGTAGGTTTACGTTTGTGTCCTTTCTTTTGTTACGGGCCGGAGCCCCTAGACCGATTCGTAACAGACTGATTCAAATCATATAAATTTACATTCAAACCATGTAAATTCTAAAGATAATTTTTTCAGAGTACGGTACCTAGCAACCAGGGAACAATTCCTTGGTTACTTCTGCTGGCTTTATGCATGTAAATGCATACTGTGATGATCTTGGTCCCTTTTGGTCCTTTGCAAATCGTAGTTGGGTGGCTGGGGCTGAGCAGGTTCTGGTAGAATCCTTGGCTACATGTTGGCAGTCTACCTAGGACAGCCTAGTCGAGATGTTCTTCCCAGTATGTGGGCATTTAACTGTCATGGAATGCTAGGCTAAAAAGATGTGTTTTCAACCTGGACTTATTGACAATGAATCTGAGGTACAATCATTACAAAGCAGGGGATTTCTGCAGCCGAACGTTTGTCCACCTGCAGAGTATTTCTTGCGCAGGACAGTAGTCTCATTACAGGTCATACAAATGCATTTTATATGTTAATAATAATATTCCTGTCACCCTCACCGATTTCCTGTCACATTACGTAGACAGTAGACAGTACGTAGTGAAACTAAACGTTTCTCAGAAACCTGGTGCTACATGTAACATTTAAACAAGGTTACAGACCAACATAAACCGGGTTACGTGAAGTGCAAAAACACGGGACACAGGCAGTGCAAGTGTGCCGGAGTTAAATGGTTACACTAGATTTATAAGTGTATTTCTTCTTTCTTGTGTCTTTTATTTTCTTATTTTCTAAAGACTTTTATTTTGTTTACCTGTATTCTGATGTGGGTAAGGGAATTATAATGACAATCAGGGTGTTTGTTCAATTGTAGAATGTTAAAATGTGTTAATGTTTCTGGTTATGTTAAATATGTTTCTGTATTTTTGTTTGTTCAATTTATGGTTATTATAAGAAGTTATGTGGGTTCTAAAACTTTGATCACCCCCCGAAAAGTGGTTGGATGCAGCCGTGCCCTTGGGTTAGTGGGTTGGAGACCCGGTTTAGTTCTCTTAGACACATGGCATGAGCTGTGAGAGGTGCGTGGGGTTTGTGTGCAAAAAGTTATTTTTTTCTATTTTAATTTATGTACATATTAGGAATATTTTGCATGTGTGTTATTTTGTGAATATTTTTTCATGTTCCGTTAATACTGTATATTGTAGAGAGAGGTGCAGAGAGACGCGGTTTGTGACGCGATGTTCTGATGTGACCTTGCTTTTGTACAGGTATGTAGTGTTATAAATTATGAATGCTTTATGTTAATGTTTAGTCCTCTTATACACATGGCGTGGGCTGTGAGAGAGAGAGGTGCAGAGAGACGCGAGTTGTGGCGCAATGTTCTGGCGTGACCTTGTTTTTATACAGAATACACTTTGCACGGAAAATTTCTTGGGTGTCAGCTCGTCTATTACGGTTCAAGAAAAGAAATAAAAAAATTACACAACGCAGAAGAAGAAACGCTACACAAGAGTAACATTTGGATCAAACAAAACATGTGGACAACAAAGACAAACAGTGCTTAAAAAAAACAGTGAAATGGGTAATGAAGGTGAAAGTAAAAAATGTGCAAGCGCTGCCGTAATAGAAATGCAATAGAGGTTATGTTCTGAACATAAGAGGTTGAGCGTTCAGGTGTCTGATGGCCTGTAAGGACGAAACTGTTGCAGAGTCTGGCATTGAGGGCCCAAGTGGCTTTTTCCAAAGGGTAAGTGCATGTGAGGGGAGTCCTTCACAATGCTGGTGGCTTTCAGGAAGCAATATGTGTGTGTGTGTTTAATGTTTTGGAGGGAAGAGAGACTGCACAGTCGTGTGTCAGAAGGGTGAACAGCACTGGACTGAGCGAACAGCCCTGAGCAGGTCAAGTAGTGCTGCAGATGCTGTTCCCGATCTGGAGAGACTGAGGCAGTCCCATCAGGCTCAGCTTCTCGACCAGGTCCTGAGGAATGATGGTGTTGAATGCTGAACTGAAGTCTACGAACAGCATTCGTGCGTATGTGTCTTTATTGTCCAGGCGGGCGAGAGTCAGATGCAGAGTGGTGGAAGTGGCTGTGGATTTTCTGCCCGTGTGCACACTTTGCTGCTCTAATGGCTCAAGACAGTTTGGCCCTCGCTGCAGACTTGTCACCCTACTTGAAAGCGATGTCTCGAGCTTTGAGCAACTTCTGATTGGGACATGAGGTAACGAACTTGAAGACTGTAAGATCATCAGTGCATTTGCTGATGTAGTAGTTGAGTGATGTCGTGTACTCATCCAAATTGATGGTGTCGTCACTGTTGATTGCAGCCTCCCTAAACATATGTCAGTCATTGCATTCAAAACAGTCTTGAAGAAGAGAGATGGTTTCTGCTGGCCAGGTTCCGAACCGGTTTTGTTCCTTTGACTGGAATTAGCACAACAGTGATGCTGTCTGATTGTCGGAGGTGGGGGGAGGGGCTTGGAGGCCTGGGGGACGCCTGGCAGGATGAAGAGTTCTTTGCAAACTATGGACATTTGGTGTGACCCTAACAATCTGATGCCACACAACACACAACAAAGCCATTCACTTATAATGCATGCGATTTCGCTCAACCGGTAGGTCAGGCCTTAAAACTTGCCGGTGGACAGAGGATGGACAAAAAGGACAATAAGTATTTGATTGACTGACAATTTTTCCCACTTACAAAGAATGGCAAAATCTGTAGGTTTCATCAGAGCTACACCTCAACTCTGAGAGATGGACTCTAAAATAAAAGCCAGAATAAGCACATTGAAACATGAATACACAAAATGAATTTCATTAAATATGTATTTGAGAATCACAAGGACACAATGGGCATGTTGAACAAGTTCACCAGTTTATATTTACATTTCACAGTATGCATTCATGTTGCTGTAATAAACCAGCTTTTCTACACTCCAAGCGTGTCATGTATACTTATAATGTAATTAACATTTCCTTTCCCATGAAAAAAATATTACTGTCATTAGGAACTGTAGCAATAGCTTGGTTCTGTCTTAATTAACTGATATTAAAATTCTCATGCTGAGCTTGAACTGTTGTTTTTTTCTACTGATGATTTTTAGAATGGTGATAAGTAAATAATCATATTCTGAAATGTATTCATTATTTCCCACATCTTGTAATCTTGTCTTGTATAATTACCTTTGTGCAGCAGTAGCTTTTAAAAATATGCAAAGTCTACCCCATCTAGCTCATGAACAGTATTTCAGAGTAACACACCTATTAAATGATGCATAATGATTTTAAATGTCTTAATAGTAAGGCTTGTTATAATGAAAATTATTACAGAGACAATTGTGGGGAAGTGGGTATGTGTACAAACCAAACACAACCTCCTTAACAGCAGTAATGTATTTTAATTGCAGTGGTTAATGTGTTATGTGTCGTTTAAGGCCTTGATTTAAAACATCATAATTCATAGATATTTTTGAGTGTCTGTGTTGGATTAGGTCTGTATGGTGTGTGTAATATGATACAATGGCCCATTTCTAATATTTGCCTAATTATATGATACAATGGCCCGTGTCTAATATTTGTTGTTCGTTCTGTTCTATTGTCATTAAGATATTCTTGAAAGTCTACTCTATCCTAGAAACTTGTACAACCATTCCTTGCGAAAGTGGACACACCCGTTTCACACACCATTTCACCCCTTTTAAAACCCACGTGCTCTTGCTCAAATGGCAGTCGAGGCTTCAGCATGGCGAGAGTAGCGCTTCTGATGCTCTGCGCCTTTTGGCTGGGCGCGGCCCGGGCCGGAAAGCTGCTGGTGATCCCCGCGGACGGCAGCCACTGGATGGGCATGAAGCCCCTGGTGGAGGAGCTTGGGCGGAAAGGGCACGAGGTGGTTGTGGTGATACCAGAGGTCAGCATGAGCATGGGCACCTCACAGCACAGCACAACCCTCACCTTCCCTGTGCCGTACACTAAGGAGGACATGATGGAGGCGTTTGATGGCGCCATGGATCACTTTATAAACAGAGACTTGTCCACGATGCTTAGAAAGTTAAAGAATTACTGGGACACCATGGACGCACTGAACTGGTTCACCATGCTCACCAGTGAGAGCCTGCTGTACAACAAGGAGCTGATGCAGAAGTTAAGGGACTACAAATTCGATGCTCTTCTGACGGACCCCTTCTTTCCCGTGGGAATCATCGTTGGAGAGCATCTCTCTCTACCTTCCATCAACATACACACATCTCTTCCATGCCCACTAGACTTTATTGCCACTCGGAATCCTAGACCGAACTCGTACGTGCCCCACCGATACACGCAGTACGGCAGCAGCATGAGCCTCTGGGAGAGGACGGTGAACCTGTTCAGGGCGGCGCTGGAGCCGGCAGGCTGCAGTCGCATTTATGCCAACGCAGACAAGGTGGCTTCGCAGTTCCTGCAGAGGAAAACCACCATCGTGGAACTGGCGAGCCGCGCGGCAGTGTGGCTAATGTTCTACGACTTCGCTTTCGAGTTCCCTGTGGCGTTGATGCCCAACATGGTCCTCATTGGTGGACTGAAGAGCGGAAAACCCAAACCACTCCCACAGGTGAGCGCCATTTGATCCTGGGCATGAAATGACGGTGTGCGCAGACATAAATGTAGACACAGTGCAATTGGACACGTGTTTCATCATTGACACTATACGTCAGCATGTCTGCCATGTAGCGAGTGGTAGATGCACCCTGTAAACCAATTCACCCTGTAAACTGTTTTATTCTCAGTAAAATACTAGAATTTACATTCAAGATTAAATATTTAAATTTAAGTGCTAATAATTGCAGTCAAAGATAGTGAAGTGATACCCCCCATAAAGGCAAATTATTGACCATAATGGTATTGAATACAACAACATGTAGCATCATTGTGCTAGGAGATGATGTTGTAGTGTATATTTCTATGGGCAAATAACAATAATCATAATACAATTGTGACTAAAGCAAACGAGAAACAAAAAAAGAAGACTTAGAAGAAGAACGTATGGTCAATAGAATATTGACTATGTTTCACCAACAAAAGTTAAAGCCTCAGTGTCAACTGCAATCCTGTAATAGGCACAATCACACACAACATGTACACTCTCTTTCATTGATTTGGTTGTATTTTGGCATTATATTATGATGTTAACCATCAAGATAAATCCACAGGGATTTGGTTTGCAGCCTACAACGATTAACAAAGACCCAAACTGCACAAAAAAGTGGTACATTTAGATCTCTGCTTGACAGAAAAGTCACTCAAAACTTGGTGGCAACATCAACGTACAGCGCTGCTGATAATGAGACCTCTATCTATATCGTTGTGTACCTACAATTAGCAAAGATTATGGACAGATTAATCTTTATCTCAGGCATTTTAGATCAAGAGTCAGCCTGACACACCACCTCACCGTACACCTGAAACAGTAATACTGTTCCATGGCATTTCCACTTAAATATTTAATATCCTTTAACAATCATTTTAAAAATCATCCTTTAACAAATCATTTGAGTGAGCGAACTATTTCAAATATCTTTTAGAGTAAATTTTATTGCTCCAGAAAGGTGCAAAATGTCTCAGGATCTTTTTTCCTCATTTCCAATACATTCCCACCCCTGGCACAATTTTACCCCCTCAGAAAGCATAAACAGGTTTATCAAGTTTTTTTGTAACTCCAGTACTCTTTTCAATTTGAATGGTCACAAAAGGGTTTTCATTCAATTTACAAAGATTGTTACCTCCAAAAAATGAAAAGCTTTTGTCAGGTGTAAGCTAGAAAATTATACCAAAGTTCACAGAGGTACTTCACACACAATCAAAGGGCCCAGCCCCTGAAAGCTCCCTGCAAATATTTAACCTGGGCTGGGAGAGGTTTAGACTTTACACTGCTGCTGGGGCTAGCATGATACCTCCATCTATATAATGCTTCCACCAATGCTTCTGAAGACACGTGAACATTGAAGAGCTCAAGTTCCTTCGCTTACTGAAACTGAAATACTCGGAGGCGGCATGATGAGGGTCTTCGTGTCCATGCTGGGGGTCCTGGCCTGGCTGTGCCTCTGTGGTCCGGAGACAGTGACTGGAGGAAAGGTGCTGGTCATGGCTGTGGATGGCAGCCACTGGCTCAGCATGAAGGTTTTAGTGAAGGAGCTCTCGCGGCTGGGTCATCAAATGACTGTCCTGGTGCCCGACAGCAGCTTTCAAATCAAACCTGAAGACTTCTACACGACCTACACCTACCATATACCCTTCACTGATCAAGACCTGCAGGAAGCTGTGGACAAGATGAAGGACAACATGTTCTTGAAGGCTCCTTCTATGAACGACGTTTTTAAGAATATGGCAGTCCTGATGAACTTCACTGAAATGCAGGTCAAGGCTTGTGAAGCTCTGCTGTTCAACAAAGCTATAATGGAGAAGCTCAAGGAGGAGAAGTATGAGGTCATGCTCACTGACCCCTTCTTGCCATGCGGCAGCATCATTGCAGATGCCTTCTCCCTGCCCGCTGTCTACTTCTTGAGAGGAATCCCCTGTGGCCTGGATCTGGAGGCCACCCAGTGCCCAGCTCCACCCTCCTTCGTCCCTCGCTTAAACACCGGCTTCACTGACGTGATGAACTTCCCCCAGAGGGTGCAGAACGTGCTCATGACCATACTGGAGGGTTTCCTGTGTCCAAAGATATATGCAGGCTTTGACGAACTAGCTAGAAGGTATCTGAAGAAGGACATTACTTGCAAAGAGCTCATTGGTCATGGGGCCATCTGGCTGAATAGGTATGATTTTACATTTGAGTACCCCAGACCCCAAATGCCCAACATGGTCCAGATTGGGGGGATTAACTGTGCTAAGAGGAGTCCTATACCAGCGGTGAGTCCACTTTATCATGGAGCACTTTTTTACGGCAGCCTTTTCAAATTTAGCATGTGATGGGTATCCACATTAGCTGTTCCTTCTCCCAGTCAATGTCACTCTTTGGAAAGCAGCAGGTTAATTTAAAATGATCAGAGACAAGATTGACATTGAGTTGATATTGAGTTTTAACTCACTGCTGTGAGGCAATGCAGATTTGATGCATGAAAACTAAGAAGAATGCATTTAATATGTGAGCCCCGGTATGATCACATGATGATATAAATGCATTGTGCTAATTACGACCTTTGCTGGTTGTATTTTAAATGGTTATATTAAAAAACTATAATGGAAATCTCAGGAGAATAATGATCCCTGTGCCTTTTGTAGTTTTTCTTTTTTGCCTGACTACTATAATATTTATATTTATTTATATTTATATGGTCATATTTACATATTTTTATATTTATGTCATCCCACTACTGCAAGTTTTATATGCTATTAAAAGTAATTTTTTATTGTCTTCAATGTTCTGTTTGAAGTGTTCTAGGTCTTGTCGGTAGAGATGGTATTCCAGTAAGAATTTCACTCTGCTTGGTACATTGTACTTTGTACTTATGACAATAAACTTGAAAATTGAACTTGAAACTAGTAAGCCTAGTGGGTGTGTGAGTAAGGTGGTTTTTGTTGGTGTAGAGCTTTATAGACACTAGAGACATAGAAAAAAATTATAATTGTTCATCATTTCACCACTGCAGGACCTGGAGGAGTTTGTGAATGGGTCTGGGAAGCACGGCTTCGTGGTTTTCACTCTTGGCTCCATGGTGTCCAAGATTCCAGAGGCAAAGGCCATGGAGTTCTTCGAGGCATTCAGGCAGATTCCACAGAGGGTGAGACCAAGCGGGAGACCTACAAGCTTTCATGTAGCTCAAGATCCATACTGAAGTGAAACTAAAATAATAAGGTCACCTTTTTGCTTGCTGCTTCAGGTTTTATGGAGGTACACAGGACCTGTGCCAGCAAATGTGCCAAAGAACGTCAAGCTAATGAAGTGGTTGCCACAAAATGACCTACTGGGTATACTTCTTTTCATCTTCCGAGAGGTTAAATGATTTTAAACAGTTAAACAAAAAAGTTATTGATCCTAATTATAGGTCACCCCAAGGCCAAAGCTTTCATCACACATGGAGGAACCCATGGCATCTATGAGGGAATTTGTAATGGAGTACCCATGGTGATGCTGCCACTGTTCGGTGACCAGGGGGACAACGTGCAGCGTATGGTGTCCAGAGGGGTTGCCGAATCCTTGGCCGTCTACGATGTGACCTCAGACAAACTGTTGGCTGCACTAAACAAGGTCATCAATGACACGAGGTACAGTGATATCACTAAAAAAAGACTACTGACTTCTGAACCACCAAGAGTCATAAAACCATCATAAAATTTCATAAAAGGACATCCAGAAATGTCTACCTTCTGAAAAGTATTTTCATTTATTCAGTCAAGACTAGGATATGACTGAAGGGTTGGAGATTTACTTTTACTTAACGAACAGATAATAAACCCAAGTGAAGAATCTAGAAACATTCTCAGATTCTGCTTGTGATTTCTCAGCTACCAGGAGAAGATGACTGAGCTCTCTGCCGTGCACAATGACCGGCCCATCGAGCCGCTCGACCTGGCGGTTTTCTGGACTGAGTTCGTCATGCGGCACAAAGGAGCACAGCACCTGCGGCCTGCTGCCCACGAGCTCAACTGGATCCAGTACCACAGCCTGGACGTGATCGGGCTGCTCCTCGCCATCATCCTGACCGTTGTGGTTGTGACGCTCAAATGCTGTACGTTCTGTTTTAGGAAGTGTCTGAGGAAGACGTCTCACAAGAAGAAAAACAAGAGGGAGTAACATGAAGTATTTCAGCGGAATGATTTAAAGATAGCTGTGCTTCCAATCATTTGGAACGAAGAAATGTGTTTCAATGTTTTACCAACCTACCTCTTAGCACACAGGGTCTGGTAAAGCCATGCAAACTGAACCGACCCATGTAAGATACACAGATGCTGCTCCTCTGATGCTGAAGATGTTCAGAATTTGTACAGTGAAAATGACAGGGATTTGTTTCTCGTCGGCTGGAAAAAAACTGACCAACATGTTTACATTTTAGAGTATGCATTTGTGCTGCTGCAATAAAAGATCATTTCTGTACTCAAAATGTGTCATTGGGAAAAATGTGTCCCATATTAAATTTTGAAATCATTTAATGTAATAAATATGTACAAACAAATTACAGTATTAGGGGAATGTAACAACAGGTTGGCTACCTCTAAAGTATTTTAGTTTACTATGTAATGTAAAACTAAAACGTTTTGATGAATAGGGAGCTTTTATATCCGTTTGTACTTAAATAATAAAATAATTAATTAACCACATGACTAAATAAGAGACTGATATATGATATCAAAATTAAATAGTTTAACACATTTGATATTCAGCTCATTGTTGTGAAATGTAAATTTACATGTTGTTGTAAAATATTATTTCATAGTCATAATTTTTCCCCCCAACAACATAAATTATTGCATAGGCCTTTTATTTCAGCAGATTTTAGTTTGTGTTTTAACATAACATTTTTCAAGATGGCCTATTTATTTTCAGCATGTGCTTATTAAGACCTGGGCACAGGAAAATGATGAATAAATTCCCCCCCAACGGCCTGAAATGTTACTAACTGCTTTGAAAAGCCTGCTTTATGTGAAAACCCAACAGCCAACTTCCATTTTCTTTTCCATTGGGAGCTGAGGGGAATTTTCCCATCAGTACCTGAGTCTTTCCTATTTTACCTATTTTTCTCATGGCTTTTCTCTCCCTTTTCTCTTTCTTTTCATTTTGGTTTTCTCTGTAACATTGGTACCTTTTTACATACAATATTCACATGTAACTGCAATAATAATTTGGTGTTAATAAATTAGAAACTGCTTTGAAAAGCCTGCTTTCCATGAAAACCCAAATCCCACAGACTCTGGACCCACATTAGATTGCGTACCGCCTGAACAACATCACAGATGAACTGTCTAATGAACTGTTTATTCTCACCCAATCACATAGCTTTTCCTATCACTCCTACGCTTTTTCCCACCAGATGATACCACTATTGCAATGTAAGATGGGGCATTCTGCAGGACCACGATACTTCTGCAACTTTGCCTTGTGGAGAGGCAAAAACCTCTTTGTTCTCGTGGCCATTTGGTGGTGATGGTCTGTGGGGGTCGGTCTCCTGTTCTTTGATCTTGCGACCATTTGGTAAATAATAGGTGTGAAGCACCAGCCATGTTTTTTGAGATCGCCTGCTCTCTTGTCTGCCCCAGATGGGAGACTCTGAGGGCGTGACGACAGAAACAACTGATTGGTCTGTAGCAACTTCCTGTGAGTCAAATGTATAAAGAATGTTCACTTGTGCTTTTGGGGGACTTCCATTTTCTTTTCCATCGGGAGCTGAGGGGAATTTTGCCATCTGTAACATTGGTACCATTTTACATACAATATTCACATGTAACTGCAATAATAATTTGGTGTTAATAAATTAGAAACTGTTCATCCCTGTTCAGCCAGGCAATGGTCATCTCGAAACTCGACTACTGTAACTCTCTCCTGGCTGGAACCTCTATAGTCACCATAAAACCACTCCAGATGGTCCAAAATGTGGCAGCCCGTCTCATCTTCAATCATCCAAAATACACCCCTGTCTCGCCTCTTCTCAACTCTCTCCACTGGCTCCCGGTAGCTGCTCACATTGAGTTGAAATACTTGATGCTCGCCTACAGGGCTGTAAAGGAACAGTGAATGAATAGTGTCTTATATCAACACACTATTAGTTAGCTACACTCCTGCACGCCCTCCCAGATCTGCAAACGAAATGAGATTTTAAAATTCCCTCTTCATGGGGTCTCCGATCCCAATCGACTTTATTCTCCTTTGTTGTCCCTGGCTGGTGGAACAACTTGCCCTGCTCCATTCGACTAGCCGAGACTAAACACCTTTAAGAAACATTTGAAAACCCACACACACGTGTGTGTGTGTGTGTGTGTGTGTGTGTGTGTGTGTGTGTGTGTGTGTGTGTATATATATATATATATATACACACACGTACGTGTAAAACGTTGACAAATAAAACTACACTACCCATGAGACACTGCGGCTAGCAACACGGAAGTGAAATTCGCTAATAGCAGAGCACAGTATCTATATAAAGCAGATAGAGTTCCATTCGTGTTATTTGTTCGCGTTGTTTTGTGTTGTTTTCGAGTGCGGACGTGTGTGAAGGCAAGAGTGATTCAAACTTGTCTTTAAACTCTAAAAATTTCCCATTGGGTCCGACATGAAGTGCGGCTCCTGTAATCCTGTAATCTCCTCTTGTATAATTAACCTCTTAGCACCAGTAAATTTTAAGAATATGCAAAGCAAAATAAGCAAGTCTACCTCTAGCACGTCTTCCTGAACGCTAATCTGGAGTAAAACATCTATTAAATGATAGGAACTGAGATTAACGCGGATATTTAAAATGTCTGGAAGAGTAAGCTCTGACAATGACAGCTCGCCTGAGGAGTTTATCGGGATGGTCGATTTCCTGTCCAACGGGGACGGCGAGGTAAGCAGCGCTGTTTACTTATAATATTCAAGATTCGTATACGTAAAATATGTATATATATATACCTTTATACATATACGTATACGCTCATTCATTCCTAGCTTAGTTTCAGTGCAGGGGACAGGCTGCTGGTCCACGATAAGAGCTCGTCCGACTGGTGGTGGGCAGAGCTGCATGGGCATTATGGTTATGTGCCATCCAGCTATTTACAGCTGGAACCCGAGAAAGAAGACCTGGAGGATGCGTGGCAGGACGAGGAATACTTTGCAAACTATGGGACCCTGGTGAGATTTATTGTCGCGTTTGATTAGTGTTTTAATAGATCCTGTTCACAATATTTCTTTCAAATACAGGCTGATGCCCTAATATTATATATACATATTATAATTTAAGGTATATGCATAGTAGATGTGTGATGCAATGGCAAAGATTTATTCTAGTATTTTATTCTACTATGGTTTCTCTTCTATAATTACAAGCAGCCTTTTTTTCCTCCTGGAACTGCTGTAGCGACTGCATCTGGAGATGCTTTCAGACAAGTCCCGGACAGAGTCCTACAGACAGGCCGTGGTCCAGAACAGTGATGCGCTGAAGGGCAAGGTCATCCTGGACCTGGGCTGCGGCACTGGTATCATAAGCCTCTTTTGCGCCTCTCTCTCGGAGCCAGCGGCGGTAATTCACACACCTCTGCATTTACAAGTAAAGAGGATTCTAAATTTGTTTTTTTTTTCATGCAGGTAAAAGGCTCCATCTAGTGGATTGTCTGGAAATGTTTTTAATGTTTTAAATGTGCCCTGATATGAAAATTTCACCAAAAGTTCCCCTTGCCTGTCTATGGTCCTGCAGTGGCTAGAAATGGCGATAAGTGTAAAGAGTTGTCGTCGTCTTCCTCCGCTTATTCGGGTCTGGGTCGTTAGCCTAGTGGGTAACACACTTGCCTATGAACCAGAAGACCCGGGTTCAAATCCCACTTACTATATTGTGTCCCTGAGCAAGACACTTAACCCTAAGTTGCTCCGGGGGGGGGGGACTGTCCCTGTAACTACTGACAGTAAGTCGCTCTGGATAAGGCCAAATGTAAAGCTACAGACACCGAAACGGTGCGTCCTGGTGAAATCTTGTTGTGGGACTGAATAAAAGTGGCTGAAATTCTGCACCACGGCTGACTTCAGATACAGTATTAGCCTGATATAAAAGCAAAATATCTTGCACTGATTTGACCAGTGCATGTGTGTCTCTCAGGTGTATGCAGTGGAGGCGAGTTCCATGGCCGAATACACCAAGAAGCTGGTCAAGCACAATGGCTGTGAGGGAGCAGTGATGGTCTTTCGTGGCCGCGCGGAGGAGCTCACGCTTCCGCAGAAAGTGGACGTGCTGGTGTCCGAGTGGATGGGGAACTGTCTGCTGGTATCAATTCAGCCACATCAACATGCTGACATTCTACTCACAACTTGAAGGCTTATATAAACCCTACAGGTGACCCTAACTCTACTAATTACTGATAACTGGCTATGCCGATACGTGAAAGCTCCCCACATTCATCTCCACTAAAGCACGGGACGAAACTGCTTTTTACCACAAGGTTGCCTTGCAACACCTAAGCCACCTTTCCACACGTGCGCCGGCCCGACATTTGATTTCGTTACCGACACCTTTTTTCAGACATCTTGCTTGCGCCGCTTTCCAGCATGTCGCGTATACACCAGTCCGATGTTCTCCTGCCCTCTCCAGTTCGAGTACATGCTGGAGTCGGTGCTGAGAGCTCGGGACCGCTGGCTGCGGGAGGGGGGCATGATGTGGCCGTCCGCGGCCTCTCTCACGCTGGTGCCCTGTCAGGCTTTCGCCGACTACAGCGAGAAAGTGGGCTTCTGGGAGAAGCCCTATGGCCTGGACTTCACTTGTCTTCAGTAAGCCAGCACGAAAGCGTGCGTGCACTTGTGGACGAAGAGTCTTAACTCCCGAAAAGGAACCTAATCACTGTGCTCTGGTGGCCCGCAGGCAGCTTGCACAGAGAGAGTTCTTCTCCAAGCCCAAGTTCAGCCACCTGCTGCAGCCGGAGGACTGCCTAGCCGCGCCTGAAGACGTCGTCCGCCTGGACATGCACACACTCCAGGTGTCCGACTTGGAGGTGCGCCGCTGCTCTCCAAGTAGCATTTATTTAAACCCCAATGCAGACGCGCGAAACTGACCCAACCTGGACACTTTCAGAGACTGAAAGGCGAGTTCTCGTTCCGCGTGGAGCAGACGGGAACTTTTCACGGCTTCACGGCCTGGTTCAGCGTGCAGTTTCACAGCCTTGAGGAAGAGGGCGCCGTGCTGGGCTTGGACACTGGGCCCAACTCCGAGTGAGTATCCAGGCCTGCACGTCCGGTAATATTTTATAAAGCAACTCGGAACAGACGTAATGCTCAAGCAGATGTTCGCTACTGTGCGAAAGTCATAGGCAGCATTTTTCCCCCAGCAAGTCTGAAATAGTTGAGGAAGGGACTGTCTAAAGTGTACGTTTAAATAAGTGAAATTTAAATGATTGTCATTGTGATTATGTCATTATGATGAAACATTATGAAATGTTTCCTCTGCATTTAACCCATCACCCTTGGTGAGCAGTGGGCAGCCATGAAAGGCACTCGGGGAGCAGTGTGTGGGGACGGTGCTTTGCTCAGTGGCACCTTGGCCACAACCTTATGATTAACGGGGCCGCTTGCTTACCAGCTGCCCAGTATAATCATGAATAAAAGTTTTGGAATACGAAATAAATATATAAAGTAATAGAATTCTGACACATGAATTTATAATGCAGCAGAGTCATTGTTTCATGAAAATAAGGAAATTCTGCAGTAAACACTTTAGATAAATTAATATCTGATCAAATGCACTGTGTCTTGACCTCTCAGACCCACTCACTGGAAGCAGACTCTGTTCATGCTGGACGCACCGGTCACAGTCCAAACAGGGGACTGCATCAGGGGCTCCATGACGCTCCAGCGCAACCCCATATGGAGACGCCACTTGACCATCACCTTCCACTGGGCGGTTGTCAGCACTGAGCAGTCCACACCCAGCAAGGTCCAGACAGCATTCTGATCGCTGTACTCTTGTTTTTATATATACAGTACGGGCCAAAAGTTTGGGAACACCTTCTGATTCAATGTGTTTTCTTTCTTTTCATGACCATTTACGTTGGTAGATTCTCACTGAAGGCATCAAAACTATGAATGAACACATGTGGAGTTATGTACTCAACAAATAAAGGTGAAATAAGTGAAAACATGTTTTATATTCTAGTTTATTTGCTCTGATTATTGCTTTGCACACTCTTGGCATTCTCTCGATGAGCTTCAAGAGGTCGTCACCTGAAATGCTTCTCCAACAGTCTTGAAGGAGTTCCCAGAGGTGTTTAGCACTTGTTGGTCCAGCTCACCCCAAACCATCTCAACTGGGTTCAGGTCCGGTGACTGTGGAGGTCAGGTCTCCACTTTTTGTTAAGTACATAACTCCACATGTGTTCATTCATAGTTTGGAAAACACATTGAATGAGAAGGTGTGTCCAAACTTTTGGCCTGTACTTTATATATCAATAACAAATGAAGGCATTAAAATAATTATGTTTGTTTAACTGTTTTTACAGGTCCAGACTAAGCATTTTCCGATGTGGAGATGACATCCATCATTAAAAAAACATTAACTTTAGTTAGACAGTATTACTGAGGAAACTTTAATTTATTTTATTGTTAATATACCCTTTTAACACTTTAGATACAAAACTGTGTTGAGTGTGTAGTGGTGCTCTTCCGACATGTTTCCATGATACTAACATGAGTATTTGTTGTTTTTTTTATTACCAGGATTGTAATTCAGTTATTAAAAATGACTTTACATTCACGTCACAAGCAGACTCTATGCAAGGCAGACACTAATAAACTCTGTAATTCCTTATAAAGTGGACGGTGCTTTATGTGTTTCTGTGGGACCCTCGTCCCGCGCGCACCGCGAAATTGCACACACGAGGCGGTGGATAAAGAAATTCATACAGGCAAAATCATATAAAAGCACCAAAAAAAAAAAGAACTGGCCACAGATTCGCAGCACCGCAGTGGCCCTTCACATCCGCTGTGCGTTTTTCCTGACCCGGAAAGACGGGGCGCGTGCTACTCTGGTCTGAAAATGTCGAGTGTGTGACAGCGACGCAACACAATTCGATTGCAGCGGTCAGTCTGAGGTGTCCGTCCTGGTCCCGGCACCGGCTCTCGTTTTGGACCGAGTGACGACCTCCGAGCACGAGGGAACGCTGGCGGGGGACGGTGGCGTCCTGCCTCCTCCCTCGTCCCCCCTACGGCCTCTCCGGCCGAGGTGCTGGTCGCAGTGCCTCTCGAACGTGGCCATCTTGGTGAAGGTCTTGTTGCACACCCTGCAGTGGTACGGGCGCTCGGCGCGGTGAACCAGCAGGCGCAGCTGCAGGTGGGACGAGCGGGCGAAGGCCGTCCGGCACACGCCGCAGCACAGCGGGCCGCGCCCGGCGTGGCTCCCCTGGTGCCGCGCCAGCGCGGCGGCCGACCGGAACATCTTGCTGCACCGGCGGCAGCCGAAACCGCCGCTCCCCGGACTCCAGGGCCTGGTGGGTGAGGAGGTGGGCGGAGGAGCGGAAGCCCTTGCCGCAGGTCTCGCAGCGGAAGGGCCGCTCCCCCGTGTGCAGGCGCTGGTGCATGACGAGCCCCGCCTTCTGGGCGAAGGCCTTCTCGCACGCGGTGCACTTGAACGGCCTCTCCCCCGTGTGGAGACGCCGGTGGGTCTTCAGGTGCGAGGCGCGGCCGAAGCTCTTGCCGCAGTCGGCGCACTTGAAGGGCTTCTCGCCGCTGTGGACGGCTTTGTGGCGCACCAGCTGAGACGGCTGCAGGAACAGCTTGCCGCAGACGGTGCACTTGAACTTCCTCTCGCAGGCGTGGGAGCGCAGGTGTAGCGCCAGGTGGGAGGGGGAGACGAAGGTCTTGGCGCAGGAGGGGCAGCTCCGGGCGCGGCCGTACGGCCCCTCCCTGCCGTGAAGCCGTTGGTGCCTGGTTAGGGTCGGGGCCTGAGCGAAGGTTTCGCCACAGACGTGGCACGGAAAGGGACCGTGCGAGGTGTGGAGATCCACGTTCGGGCCGTCATGCTGCGTCCTCTGGTCCAGCGGGACGTGGGCTGAATGGCCGCTGCTCATCATTACTCCAGGGCCCCGCCCAGCTGTTAAAAAAAACACATTCGCAAATGGCCGTATTAGGTTGGTAGTAGCCTAGTGGGTAACACACTTGCCTATGAACCAGAAGACCCATGTTCAAATCCCACGTACTACCATTGTGTCCCCGAGCAAGACCCTTAACCCTGAGTGTCTCCAGGGGGGGACTGTCCCTGTAACTACTGATCGTCACTCTGGATAAGGGCGTCTGGTAAATGCTGTAAATGTAAATATTAGCTATATATCCACCACTGGTATGCCAGAAACAAGGCAGCAATAAATAAAAAAAAGAATACTAATTAAATTCATATAAATGAAATGCAAATACGTATCTTTGTTCATTAAAATACGACCTTTTTTAGGGCGTGACACTTCACCTCCTGGTATTCAGTGTTGTGGGCGCAGGGTGGGGACACACATTCGAACCCACAACCTTGGAGGCGTGAGGCCACGCCCTGGTGACGGTTGGTAGATGCAAATTCCACTCCCATTTGGGAGATAACGCGACCCACGCGTGGGCAAAGTGATCCAGGCAGAAATTACACGGTTTAACCGCAGACGCGCAGAAGACGGATTTATAGCGCACGAAGCCGTCCGAGGCCCCCGTCATTTACAAGATGATGGTCCGAGACTCACGTCACGCCGTGCGGCAGCGGAGGAGCGGGGTGATGGCGGCGGCGGCGGCGGCGTCTCGCTTCTCGCCGGTGACGCAGGACGTGGAATGAACGCGCCCTCACGCCCCCGTCAGCTGGGCCGCGTCCGCGGAGCCCGTAACGTTTGGACGCGTTCGGTCGGGCCGGGGCGGCGCGGAGCGCTGCGCAAGCTGCGGAACGCGCCGTTCTTCTTATTTCACCGTTCATAGTTACATAAACCCCCTTTTGCAAGGGTGCAATACAGGGTGGTGGTGGACACACTCGCCTATGAACCAGAAGACCCAGGTTCAAACCCCACTTACTACCATTGTGTCCCTGAGCAAGACACTTAACCCTGAGTGTCTCCAGGGGGGGACTGTCCCTGTAACTACTGATTGTAAGTCGCTCTGGATAAGGGCGTCTGGTAAATGCTGTAAATGTAAATGCAAGGGAACGCAAAACAGTTTGCATCAAACGTTTTGCTCTGATCTCTTTGGGGATGCGTAGTTGTGCAGAAACGTTTAAGACTAGTATGTCCGCCTCTCAGAAGATCTGGGTCTGTTATTATTATTTTTTTTTATTTTTTTATTTCCATTCAGAGCATAAATATATCCAGAATTTTTTTAATCTGTCACTTTGCTGTGAAATATCACCAGTTATTACATGCAGAGTGCACTTAAAATCTACGTTCCCATTAGGCTGGTAGACGCCTAGTCGGTAATAAACTGACCAATGAACACACTCACCCAGAAGACCACAGTCGCAGGTTCGAACCCCACTTACTACCACTGTGTCCCTGAGCAACACACTAAACCCTGAGTGTCTCCTGGGGGGACTGTCCCTGTAACTACTGGATAATGTAAAATTATCAGTGAATGTACATTTAAAAGACAAAAGCTGAAACCATCAGGTAAAAGGCATTGTGTTTATTAAGAAACCATGTTAACATAAAGACAAATAATCATCCTTCTTCCATGTGTCCATAAATGCTTTCAGAATAACTTCAGGGTAAGGGCCCAGGCTTTAAAATGTGCTTTTTTTACCCTTTAAATAAATCCAGTCCCAGTGTCTAATGTACAATAGAAAAACATGGCATGGTCCTTTTTTCTGTTGTTTTTTGGATCTGATTCCTGAAGAATATTCTACATTTTGGGGGGACCAGGGTGGACAAGCAGACGCGACGAGTCCATCGGGACCCCTGATAATAACTTACACAAATTCTGTACATAATTACACCAGGCTCACTGCCCGTCTCCGAATGGCAAGGGAGGAGAAGAGAGGCGCTGCGTTTTTAAAACTCTTTCGCTCCGGGCTTCTGGAGGGAAGGCCCTGGGTGGGGAAAAAATTAAAAAATTCTGTACAGTATTTCCCCTGCCCTTCCACCATGAGATGTTTTTGTTCCTGATAATATGACGCCTTGGACACTAATGATAATGATGAAGCAAGAAGGTGTGGTGAGAACAAAAAAAAGCTAGAAAATATAGCGTGTTAGGTGGCTTTGGTCAATTTCCGTTGTTTTTTGAGAAACCACCCACGACACTTTTACATTCATCAGTAGAACAGACATCCTAACACTCACGCATGGTAGATAACGCCGCATCAGCCATTCTTAACACAAACCTGGTTTTTAGAACATGTTTTGATGATTAGTTTTTCAGGCGTTGAAAACGACTAAACTATTCCACATCCCAGTCCAAACCATCAATAATTGGGAACAATGACTGAGATGCTACTTCCAGTTAGAAATGGGAGAGCAAAAAAGGCAAATTTTCAAGGGGTCAAGTAAACGTTTTCATGTCCTGTGCAAACTTTTAAACCGAACTCCACCTACACGCTGGTCAAAAATATCAACTGAAGCGTTGAAAGGAATTGAAAACTCAGAGCAGGCATCTGGAAATATTTTAGGCTCTTTTTTTTTTTTTTTTTAGAACAATGGTCAAGGAATGATTGAATAAAGTGTTTGATTCCTTTTTTAACATCACTACAGGGCAGTTGGCAAATCACTGTAGATCTTATTGCATTTATGTATTTGTGAACAATATCTAACATTCATATAGTGAAAATATTCCATATATTGGCAAAATATTTAGCTTTAAGAAGAAAACAAAATGTGGTTCAAATGTTTGGCAAGGATGAATAAAACATCAGAATGCGCTAAAGTCACATCCTGGTCCCAACTAGTGCCACGCTAGACCCTTCTGGTGTTGTTCGTGTTGAGCTGTAAGCCCTGCAGGATCATGGGAGCAGGACCAGTGCATGGACGAACGTTCTGGTGATGAAAAGAATAATTAAAACGGGGGGTTAATCGGTCGCTCGCCTTTGCCAAAGAAATCAAATAAAATGCATTCTTGCTTCAAGGCATTCTAACAGTCTGATAGAAAAATAAACACACTGCATAGCTCCATCGAGTTAGAACCAAAAAAAAAAAAAGGAGAAGGTCTATATATCTGCTGAGGAAGTCGAATGGGGGAAGAGAGCCACAGTGAAGATCCTTTCACTGTCCTCCTCCTCATCCTTCTCCCCCCTCCATTCCGCCGTGTGCAAAAACTCTGTATCACATGTTGTAGGCTACATAGATGGGATCCAGCTGGTCGGCCAGGAAGCCGTCGCGTAAGTGCATGCGCTGCTTCTCCCCCCGGGAGTTGATGGGAATGACGCCGGGGTCCACCACCACCACCACCCCCACGATCAGGTAGTGCTCCTCCAGCACGACGTTGGTGACCAGGGCTACCAGGTCCAGGGCCTCCTGCTCTGGGCCTTCCAGCTCCACCACCACCACCAGCAGGTTGGTCCACGTGAACACGGCACTGTGGAACACAGACACGCATCTCTGACTTAGTCTGAATAATATCAATTGAAATATGTTTATATATTATAAATGATATTTAAATATTTATGTGTCCTATGTTAGAACTGGATGTATAATTAACAATATGAAGCAGGGCTCTACATGCCACGTGAATACTGTGCACAGCTACTCACCACTCCGCTATGCTCTTGTGAGAGCGGATGACTGAGGTCTCGATGTCGATGGGATGGTATCTCATACCCCGCAGTTCCAGCGTCTCGTCGAGGGAGCCGACTACATACAAGGCGTCATGTCGCTCTGAAAAACGGGCACAACAAAGGACAGCTGTGAGCAGCGTGCAGAGGGGAATTGGTGTGTAGGATTTACATTTACGGCATTTAGCAGACGCCCTTATCCAGAGTGACTTACAGTTACAGGGACAGTCCCCCCTGGAGACACACAGGGTTAAGTGTCTTGCTCAGGGATACAATGGTAGTAAGTGGGGTTTGAACCTGGGACTTTGTCTTCTGATTCATAAGTGAGTGTGTTACCCACAAGGCTACTAGCAGTAATGGAGGGGTCATTTACATTTATCAAATGGCATTACCAAGAGCAGTCAGTAGTTATAGGGACAGTCTGCCTGGAGACACTCAGGGTTAAGTGTCTTGCTCAGGGATACAATGGTAGTAAGTGGGGTTTGAACCTGGGACTTTGTCTTCTGATTCATAAGTAAGTGTGTTACCCACAAGGCTACTAGCAGTAATGGAGGGGTCATTTACATTTATCAAATGGCATTACCCAGAGCAGTCAGTAGTTACAGGGACAGTCCGCCTGGAGACACTCAGGGTTACGTGTCTTGCCAGGACACAATGGTAGTGGGTAGTAACCTGGGTCTTCTGGTGTATAGGCGAGCTCCTCCTAGGCTACTACCAGCATTTAAACCGGTGACTAAATACTGACCACCACTGGCATCCGTCAGCTCCGTCCGGCGGAGGAAGCCCAAGTACCCTGTGCGAGCCCACACCGTCTGTGTGTCCCCGAAACTGAGCTTGGTGTTGAAGTGATCCGCATGCAGAGCCTCTTCTCCATAAACAGTGTAATATCCTGTGGCGTTGTGGGGGCTGCTGACCCAGACCTGTAAAAACACAGGGCTGCACGCTCAGCATGTCATGCTCAAACTGACTTCGGATATAACAGAGAAGTTGTTCCTCAAACAAAACAAAATCTCCTTAAATTACACCAAATAATAATCAGCCTTAAAATCTTAAGTAACTAAGGGTTTATCACCACATAAAGTATTGCAGTATTAATCTGTATCAATCCCCCCTCCCACCTCTACTGATAATCAGGTATTAATGAACTGAATCTGAGCCGAAAGAAATTCATAACATGAAATAATTATATTGCTGATAAATGCTGATAGACGCTCCATTTTATACATTTTGTTTCAGCCATTTTTGGCCTGTTATGGCTGTTGGGTAGAGAATATTTACATTTACAGCATTTATCAGACGCCCTTATCCAGAGAGACTTACAACCAGTAGTTACAAGTACAGTCCACCTGGAGACAGTGTCTTGCTCAGGGACACAATGGTAGTAGGTGGGATTTGAACCTGGGTCTTCTGGTTCATAGGCAAGTAGCCACTAGGCTTCTACCACCCCTTGCATAGGGCTTATGATGCATATGACTCTATGATTTTATACAAATACACTTATTAATACTTGTTAATACTTGTACTAATCTCTGTTCACATTCTGTGGATTGCAGTGACTCACCTCTCCAAGATGGGAATCTCCCAGCGGGCCTTTGGTCTCCGTGTTAGCTATAATCACCTTCACTCCAGGAAGTATCTGGAGAGCCCAGAGAAAAAAATGCTATCATCTCATTGGACAAGCAACATGAGTGTAGACCAGCAATGTGACTCTGATGCAGGGTTAAGCTTGGAGCTCTGTAGCACACATACCTTCCCAGACTCCATCAGAGGCAGGCTGTGTGGCGAGCCTCTCTCCACCAGACGCACTCTTTAAATACGAAACATCGAAACAATGTTTGTTGGGGTACAAATGATTAATAAAAAATACAACCTTGAAGGAGCCTACCGGTCATGGCGTAAAGCCCTCATGTCCACGTAGACAGTGGTGGGGTCGGGGCCCGCTGTACCCTGTGTGAAGAAGAGAAGGTCCATCAGAACAACTTTCACAAGCTGACATGGCAAAAACTAGCTGAGCAGGATGATAGCCATCCCATAATGCATATAGTCAAATTAGTGATCACAAGAAATGAAAAATATATTTTGTTATTAGGGCTGTCAAATAATAAAATTTGTTGACTAATTAAGTTCATGTTTTTGCAACAAATTAATATTCAAGTGACAACCAATCAAATCAAGTTATGCCAATTGCCATGCAAGCATGCTGGCCAGAGATTATTGTGTTGAGGCGAGCAAGAAAAAACAATTGGTTGCCTCTCCTTTGCTCCCTGCATGGCAGACACACCCAACATTAAATACATATAACCACAGTGTTACCTTTCATTATGGAATTATCATCAGCTCATTAATAATACTTATCTATTCCGTCAAATCTTTTTATGCCACACAAGGCAGGATTTGTCTGTATTTCCATCACTTATATACCCCAGGAGTAACCCAAGCCATAATAATTTATTTGGGCAGTAGCTTCAAAACGGCATGTACGGTCAGCAAAAAAGCACAGACCACACAGTCAGAAGCTAATTCCTGATTGGTCCATGCAGTCGACATTTCTATCTTCTCTGTAAGGCAGGTTGCACCAGCCTTCATCACATTATAAACTCTGTCCCAGACATCGCAGATGGAGAAATCTGTACAGTACGACTTTACTGCTTAAATTAACTCAAAATAAACAGATGTGAGTTCTTAGGCGCATTCAAAAGCAAAAGCTTCCTGCAGAAAGAGCCAATAGCCAAGAACCCAGCCAAGACTCAGGTCTCTACAGAGACCAATAAAACACATGAGCTACAGCGGCAGCAGAGCACGTGGACACGCTGCAAGCATTTAAATGAAATTAAAAGCCAGTTAGAAAGATGAATTAGTGTGGGCTGTGGAATAAATTACAGGTTTTAATCAGTATGTAATTGATTTTCCTGCTACTGAAGGAGAAAACGGTATCCGGACAAGTGATCTTTCAGTATTTGGCAATCTTCTTTGCAATTTCTAAAGATGAAAATCAATCCAGTAATTTAAAGTACGATGAATAAGTCAACTCCTTTTAGAATAAAAATAAAGTGAAGCGATTGTCATTGTGAAACACTGTAGCACAGCACACGTTGTGCACAACGAAATGTGTCCTCTGCTTTTAACCATCACCCTTGGTGAGCAGTGGGCAGACATGACAGGTGCCCGGGGAGCAGTGTGTGGGGACGGTGCTTTGCTCAGTTGCACCATGGCGGCTCGGCAACCTTCTGATTACGGGGCCGCTTCCTTAACCGCTAGGCCACCGCTGCTATCTAAGTAAGTAAGTAAGTAAGTAATAAGGGGACATGGTCATGCATTAACCCACAAAGACACACAGACAAGTGCTGTCCCTGCCAGAAGCGACGTCGCCAACTCCGCTCAAACCTGCAACCACCCCGACCATCACTGTACCTGCTCAGCCAACTTCCCCAGTCTGTTGGGCTGACAGGGGCACGTGGCGAGGGACAGAGAGACAGAGTGATGCACACGCAAAACCACATCCAGCCCAACAAGGAAACAAGAAAAACAAAACAGCAGAAAGAAAAAACAGTCATAATAGATCATGTCATTGTTGTCAATAAAGGTATAAATAAATGGGAGATTAAGTGAAGAAAAAAAGGAGGCCCTGCCATTATTACAGGTTTTTAGGATTATTAGCTACCTTGGACCACAGCAACCTCTGAAAAGCCCAACCCTACATTAGTAGACTCCTCACCTGCAGGCAGATGGCCACGTTGACCCTGCAGCCGAAGGTGGTGCTGACGGCTCTGGGTGAAAGCCCCAGGTCCTTGAAGATCTTGGAGAAGGACTGGGTGAGGGTGATTCGCGGCCTCTCCTCCGCTACCACCATGCACGTGCGCACGCATGACAGATTCACGTTCCGCAGCTGCAGCAAGACGCATGGCGCATGGCATGAGAGACTAAACATAAAATCTAGAGAGAATTAACATTAAACGAGGTGGTGTACGGCACTGACCCGTAAAGCCTCCGTCTGCGCACCCAGGCCTTTAGTACACATCTCCATGATGGAGTAGGAGCAGAAGGTGACCCGCACTTTGTACTGACTGACAGCGGAGAGCCACAGAGACACGTTGGTCTCAAGCTCCAGAGGAGGGACCAGGATGGACTGGTGGCCTGAGTACACACTGCACACACACACACACACACACACACACACACAACCAGACCAGTTTACAAGTGGTGTGTGTCTGTAATATAATGCCATAATGTACACTGCTCAAAAAAATAAAGGAAAGATCAAAATGAATGAAATATTCTTATTAAATACTTGTGTTCTTTATACAGTTGAATGTGATGACAATAAAATCACACAAAAATTAGAGCCCATAGTCCATAGCATTAATGCCTTCGACTTGCAGGACCTGCTGACACACTCCAGCCACATGAGGTCTAGCATTGTCTTGCATTCGGAGGAACCCAGGGCCAAACCGTACCAGCATATGGTCTCACAGGGGGTCTGAGTATCTCATCTCGGTACCTAATGGCAGTCAGGCTACCTCTGGCCAGCACATGGAGGGCTGTGCGGCCCCCCCAAAGAAATGCCACCCTACACAATTACTGAGCCACTGCCAAACTGGTCATGCTGGAGGATGTGACGGGCAGCAGAGGATGTGACGGCACCTCCAGATTGTCACATGTGCTCAGTATGAACCTGCTTTCATCTGTGATGAGCAAAGGGCGCCAGTGGCGAGTTTGCCAATCTTGGTGTTCTCTTACAGGTGCCAAACATGCTGCACGGTGTTGGGCTGTAAGCACAACCTCCACCTGTGGATGTCGGGCCCTCATACCACCCTCATGGACCGTTTCAGCAGACACATTTGTGGCCTGCTGGAGGTCAGAGCAGGGCTCTGGCAGCGCTTCTCCTGTTCATCCTTGCACAAAGGCGGAGGTAGCGGTCCTGCTGCTGGGTTGTTGCCCTCCTACGGCCTCATCCACGTCTCATGAAGTATTGGCCTGTCTCCTGGTTGTGCCGCTATGCTCTGGACACTACGCTGACAGACACAGCGAACCTTCTTGCCACAGCTTGCACTGATGTGCCATCCTGGATGAGCTGCACTACCTGAGCCACTTGTGTGGGTTGTACACTCCGTCTCATGGTACCACTAGAGTGAAAGTACCACCAGCATTCAAAAGTGACCAAAACATCAGTGAAACATAGAAAGTGAGAAGTGGCCTGTGGTCCCCACCTGCAGAACCACGCCTTTATTGGGATGTCCTGCTAATTGTCTACAATTTCCACATGTTGTCTATTCTATTTGCACAACCGCATGAGAAATTGATTGTCAATCAGTGTTGCTTCCTAAGTGGATTGTTGATTGACTTGGAGTTAAATTGTGTAGTGTTCCCTTTATTTTTTGGAGCAGTGTACATTCACTATGAAAATCTGAAACTCTATATCTAAAAACTAAGAATGAAATAACCATGAAATGACCTAAATTATTGTTCCTTATCGGATATTATCATAAACCTATTATTATGAAAAACGTAACTTCCAGGAAAATATAGGTTACACATCCAGATAAAAGTATTGTAATTCAGACATCTTTATAAATATTGTGATTAAACAGAACCATAATCAGCAGCAGTCACCTGCACAGGCACCAGAGGGCGAATCCCAGGCCGCAGTAGGGGTCCAGGCAGATGGCGATCTGGCGCGAGGGGTACAGCTCACACTGCAGCTTAATGGAGCGACACAAGGCACTGGTGGCAGCATGGGACATCTGAGACACAACAGGCAAACCAAGGAACATGACAACAGGGAACCCCGGGGAACGCTCTCAGAGCATCAACATGCTTTATTCTGATTCAAACGAGGCACTGGATCCGAGACACCAGCAGGTGGCGCCATTTTCCAGAATAAAACAATCTTAATGATAATCAGTGTGAGAAATGCAGCATTTTAGCATTATATTACGGCATTATTAAAAAAAAAAAAAAAAAGTCTAAATGTACCGGTTGCTAGAGAGTTTGCCATTTATTTAGTAGTAGAAAAGCAATGGCAAGCAGACATCCATGACTCTCAAAATCTTGCTAGAATATATGGTATTTTATAGTGTTTTATTAAATAGTGTTATGAAAGTGTAATTTCTTTTCATTGATTTCATCAAATTCAAAGGTTATGAAACTAAGGAATTAAGTTTTTGCTGAAGACTAGTCTGAAGAAGGGAAAAAAAAAAAAAAAGACTCTCAGCTTTTGACTTAATCCTGCATGATTTACAGCCTTTCTTCATCTGAAATGGTTCTAATCCTCTAAGAAGGAGCCGAGATTTGGCTCACATTAGTTTTGGAGTCAAGATGAGTGTTCAGTTCGGCCCTCTTCGCCAGTCTATCCTACCTTCACCCCTGCCAGGATGCCCGTGGTAGACACACTGAAGTCCAGATATGCCAGCATCTCTGGGGTGGGAGGTTTGTAGATCTGGAGTGGCCTCTTCCTCGGGAGGTCATCTGGACACATGGAGATTCCGTTGAATCAAATGAACACTGATTTTCTGTTCAGTGTTCGTTATTTCTTAACCTAGTTTTGGACACATGTGGACCGCCTGCTCCAGCAATGGGGTCATTTTTTATTTTTAACACACTGGCAAGTATTTAACTGCTTTATCCACAATGGCTCAAACAGAAAATGATGCAAGATCCTGTGACTGAATTTCACAATAGTTCTTGAGCAGGACCCATGACATGAGATTGTTTAACAGTTCTCCCAGCCTGTCTATGGTCCTGCAGTGCAAGGACCATTAAGACCTATAGAAAAGCTTACAAAATCATGGCACCTTTAAGACAGAACATGTGTACCTGTGTCCAGCACCAAGGGCCACGTTTTAACGTCCACGGCTGCTGCCGCCTCTTTGGATTTCAACAGCTTCATTATTGCTTGGGTGGTCAGAATGCACACTGACTTACTGACCTACACACACACACACACACACACACACACACATTAAGGGTCAAAAAAGACACAAAGCACATATACGTCTGCTTGACTTTTATTTATTTTACCTCAACAATCATTTTAACAGTGGGCAGGGTGGTGGCCAGGTTCTGTGGGTGGGGCGGCCTGACGGTCACAGGCACGCAGCCTGCATACAGGCAGCCATAGAAGCTGGCGATCAGGTCAATGCCTGCGGGACAGAGAACAAACATAATAATTCATCATAATTAACTGTAAGTCTCCTGTATCCATTTGAACATTTCAGTGGAAAAAGGCATTACAGAGGATGTTTTTTTTATTATTTGTTCCTAGGTGGCTATAATTGTTGCCAGGCAACCTTAATTGATGAACTGCATTACATGGTTGAACAATAATTTCTATTGATTGCAGATAAATGAGATATTTCTGTAAATTAGCTTATGTTTAATCCCCCTTTTGATAAAAGTAATAAATCACTGCAGGCTGAGAGATAACGGGATTTATTTCAGTGCTTCATGTGGTGTCTAACCACACATCCTCACCACGCTGAAATCAACATTTTCTTCATTAATAACATGTTTTCATACCCCTTTGAGAACACAAAGAAAACAGATGCATATAAAACACAGGATGAGGGTGGGGAGTCTTACCAGGGGGGTAAACCAGGGCCACATGATCCCCCGTATTTAACCTGCCTTTCTCCATCAGCACCACAGCAACACGCTCCGCCCGCTTGTGCAGCTGCAGGCAAGATGCCGCACTGGCAACAGTGCCCTGGTTTAAAAAAAAAAAGACATGCCCATGCTCAGTTTCAACTGCATGGTTTGACACTCTTTTGCACTCACAAAACTGCACTCTGTTACCTTGGCATTTAGCAGCAGGAAGAGAGGGTGGTCGGGCGTGGCCTGCGCCCTCCACTGAAGCACATCCTGCATGTAGAGGAACTGGAACGGGAAACAAGAGAGCGATCAGAACACGGTACGGTGTCGGAAACTGCAGTTCCGTCCCCTGAGTGTCACGGGAAATGGAAATGAGGTCCTGATGGGGTTACATGGGAGCAGAATGGACCTTACCTGCCTCCGCTCTGGTGTGTGGGTAAGGGTGGTATGGGGATGGGCGTGTACCTTACGTGCCTGGTCATTATCCTCGAGCTGAGCCACGTCTCGCCCGCAGGCCTGAGCGATGCGCTTCCCCGCCACCAGGTTCCCCACGATCATCGAGGCGGGACCCACCTCTGCCCAAAACAGGGTCGCGGTCAGTACCATTGCAGAGAAGAGGGGACAGAGGGACACACAGTGAAAGACAGAGGCAAACACACCTGTGCCCGGCTGCTTCTGCCTGGGTTTGGGCAGGTTGGTGACGCAGGTGTGGGGACACATGAGCACATTGCAGGGATGCAGCGCCCCCTCCAGGAAGCGCTGCTTGGTCTCGGAGATGTGGATGCCCCCCAGTGGCGCTTTGGGGAGCGTGTTGGCGGGAACCAGTGCCAGGCAGTAGACCCCAACTTGATGGATGCTGTCTATGGCCTGTCGAGTTGAAGAGAATTAGGACCAATTGGGTATTTATACGGTACAGTTTGAAAGCAATCTTCCCAACAGTGACATTTACCTAAAAGTAAAACACAAATAACAATAATTAAATGTGTAAAATTAAAACAAAATAAGAATGATTAACATGTGAAAGTAGCAGTAATTACAATTATACATTTTCTACAAGCAAAAAGCCACAGATTGAGAACAAGGTTGTGATGCTGCTGTGAGAAGAACAGAGTCCCTTTCTCTACATGCGGAATGTCAGTATTTTATGAAAATAAGGAAATTCGGTAATAAATGCTTTGGGTGTGCAGGCCTACCTGCAGAACTCTGCTCATCCACTGGAAACTGTCCTCCTCCGAGGCATCGGGCCGCTGCTCAGCGACCACCACAATCCTCTCATCGTGTAGAACGGAGACAGAGAAGACAGCAATCCTACACACACACACACACACACACAACCTCAGTTCAGCATATGGAGCTAACAACAAAGCATCACTTCTAAAAGATAACATCTTGCTTTTTTACCCTCACCTGCCTCTGTACACAAACTTCATGGGTTCCACTGCCAGTGCTGTGGCAACCACATCATCGGCGTTGTGCCTCCGCCCACTCACCACCATCAAGCCATCCATCTTTCCCACCACAAACACTAGGTTGTCCTGGAAACAGATTATTTAATAAAAGATTTTATTTAATTTTTTTTTTTATATGTGAGTGAACCTGGGTTACAGGGACTCACCGGTCCAATGAAGCCCATTAACGACGTCCGGGTGAAGGGCCTGTCGCTGATGGGGGATCCGGACGACGTCACTGGGATTGTCTGAAGAAACGCACAGAGTCGTGTGTTTGACCATCACACGGCCACCAGGTACACTCCCTCCTCTGCCAAAAGCGTGTGCATTCTGCTCACCTCAAAAATGTTCTTGGTCATGCCAGGAAGGCCGTAGTACGCGACTCCGATGGTGCCGGAGCTGACGCAGATCTCGCCAACTTCATCCGTCTGGCACAGATAAGGCGTGCCCTCCACCCGTACCACACACACCCGAGCTGCGGGCACAAGCTCACTGATCACTGATCAACATTATTAGCAACATAAAAAAAAGGTCTTAAGTGCCCAATCAATGCTTTTATCGCCCCTTCTGATCTCAAAATTGCATTATTATGCTGAACAGGAAAACACACATTGAAATATTAACAGTCCACTCATTTTAATACAATGATGCATTGATGGCACTTGCACTGCAAATCTACTGGGAACGTGTTTAAAGCATTTCATAAAGGCCAATCAAGTTTCAGTCATATGCTTTATAAATGATGCCTTACGGGCAGCCACTTAATTGTATCTGCCAAATCGAAGCTTGTTTTGTAGTAAATTACGGTGAAATGTAGCGCGTGGCACTAATGGACATTTGGCCGGCCGCCTGACAGACGTACCCCCGGGCATGGCCTGGCCCACATCCTGCACCGTCAGCACCGACAGCTTCTCCTCTGTGTCCACGCGAATCACGCCGTGACTCAGGCCGCTCATCGACAGCACCGCCTTCCCTGGAGGAGGGATGCCCATCTCTGGAGGTCTGCCGGACACGAAACGAACTGATTTAAATAAAGAGTCAGAACACGAGGCCGTGGGCAAAAGTACGGACGTGCAGTAGCATGACTAACCTCCGGATGGCGACGGTCATGGATTCCGGCGAGCTGGCACATGGGCAGATGACCTCCGGCCTCAGGCCTCTGGACTGGAACACGTTTAAGAAGGCATCACAGGATGATATTGACCCTGCAACGAAAGACGTATATCCGGTGATTCTAAGTTGTGAATTAGGTGAATTCTATGTTTCAAGTTCAAGTTCGGTTCAAGTTTAGCTTAGTTGTTATTTCATCTACATACACGTAAGACAGTACGTAGTGACCCAAAACAACGTTTTCGGGACCTGGTGCTACATGCAACATTTAAACACCGACTGACAAAGTGCACGTGTGCGACATAGACAAACGTGGCTACACGAAGTGCAAAAACAAAGCGGACAGACAGCGCTAAAAACCAGCGAAATTAATAATGAAGGTTCACAGAAACGTACACACGCCGGCGGCTGCGTTTTGACACTCACATGGGTTGGCGCCATCTGCTACTATAAGCATCCGAAGTGAGATCAGGCTGATGTCCCTCTGGTCTCTCTGAGCCAGCAGTGACCAGTGCATGTCCCTTGACTTCACCACGGCCACCCGAGCTGTTCAGTTCACACACACATTATCTCACAATTTCATTTGTTATCCTTTAGCGTATTTTGTAATATTATGTAATACGCTAACTTAAGAAATATTAATAACAATAACACCAATAATAATATGTTACTTTGCAATAATGATAGGGACCACTTGTGTAATGTACAATTTGTAAATCGTAGGTCATTCATATGATATAACATTGTTATAAGCCAATAGGAACCCCTGGCATTGTGAACAACACAACTAAACGCTGATCACTGAGGTCAATTTGAGTCTTTTTATGTAACCCACCCACGGACACACCCTCACCTTTGTAAGTGTGAACTTTCTGTATCCAGGAGAGCGGGTTGACCTTCATCAATGAGTAGGGAATGCTGATCACGTGCATCCGATTCATCACACTCTGCCATCCAAACACAACATCACCAGTCACACGGTGTATGAGTGTGTGTGTGTGTGTGTGTGTGTTTCCAACAGAAAGCAAAATTCTGTAACCATCCAATTTGTGTGAATTCTTTAAGTGATGAAATAGCTGGGAGAGACAGAGTAACTAAACTCACCGCCAGCACAGCGTGCCACAGCCCCGCATCTCTTTTGAAGTCCAGGACGTTCGTTATGGTCTCCCCTGAAGAGCAGAAACACAGCACCTACTCACCTACTCTTCCTCTACTACCGCTGCCTGAAGCAGCAGCCTATTCGTTAAACAGTGCTGACTGATCACTTACATTAGTCGGCTCAAAAATTTACTACACAACTGAAAAATTGTGAATTAGCTAAATTTGGCCAAATTATTTAAAACAGCATGCGTCATCTCCATACATCACTCTCTAAACCAGAAAGAGTGTCATTTAGGCCACAACAGAGGCATTAACTGGCCATTAACTGGGCAAAAACTGTGGTACTTGCTGCAACAGCAGCTCTCCAGAGATCTAGAGAAAGTTGGCCGGGCCCCCGCTCCTTCACACAGTGACTGTCACCAACCTTCCGTGTATCCACAGGCCTGGGTAAGCGCGTGACAATGAGACAACATGGCAGCATGGGAGATGGTGATGCCCATGGTGCTGCCCTCTTTACTCGTCTTGTACTGTGGAGGGAAGAATGTGTGAAGACAATAAAAAATTGAAATAAAAAATTTACATTCACAGCATTTGACAGACAAGCCTTCACTGAAGCCGGGTTTCATAACATCATAGAATACTTTATTATTATTTAAAAATTAGTTCAATCGATATTATAAATCAAATGTATTTATTAAATGCAAACTGAGGATCTTACCTCAATGTAAGCAATCTCATTACTGGCGTCCCTTATGGGCGGGTGCCAGTCTTTCGGGGGCTTCACAACATGTTTGCCATCTGTTACGAACCAGAGCAATCTCGGCCAGCCTTGAACACACACACACACACGAACATCAGAAGAAGAACTATGTGCTTGCAGAGGTTTAGCAGTTAACAAGAAACACTTGCAATTTCCTACCTTTAAAGGTCGCGACCTCGCCCGTCTGTGCCTTGGGCAGGCCTTTCTGGCAGGCGTCAGTGGTCAGTGCCAGAGTGACGCCACAGCTGCCCAGCAGGAAGCCAATCTGTTGACTTCCTGCATCCTGATGGGCGAACAGACAGACAGAGAGCGAGACGGAGAGAAAATAAAACGGTCACTTCCCATTTCCTGCAGCTGTCATTCACACCAACAGGGGTCACGTAAAAAAAAAAAAAAAAAAAAAAAAGTTATTCAACATGAAAGCAAGCAAATAGCTGTTATTCTCACAAAAAAAGTTTTTTTTATTCAAACTCTACACTTTCATTAGATCAAAGCTTAAAACCATTGGCTTACTGGCTCTGAAACTAAGTGTATTTAATCAACCTTTCAGTGCATATATATCAGACATATGTGGAAAAAAAACAATGAAATACATCTTCTTAACCCTACTTGTCCTTAGTTTTATTTTAATAAAAAAAGAAATAGTGGTGTACCCCCTGCTAAAGACCATCTTAGTTCAACGGTACAATATATAAAATATATATATAAATAAACAATTCAAGTAGTACTAATAATCCAACAGTTCAGTTTCCAACTGTATCCTATTTCCATCAGATTGGAAATTGAAACTTTATCAGCCTTTGAATATCAAACACCGATTTTTTTTTTTTGTATTGAAACAATGTTTCAGAATATTTTGCCTCTACAATTTTGCTGTAAATAATTTCAGTGTATAATTTCCAATGCCAATAAAAAAAATTAATAATATTATTCAGTTTGCTCAAATTCAATTTTTAAATTTCCGGCTCAGGCTCATGATGCTCCACTGTACTGATTATCTTTTTTTTTTTAAGTTATCGTAATGTCCTCCAGAAGTTAACTAAAAGCCTGCACACACCGAAATGTGACAGATCTGCTTCGCAAAATAAGCCAATCAGGATGCTGTTTGTCTGTGGAATCGGAAACACACAGTCATCGACACAATCACACAATCTCTCTCTCTGTCTCTCATTCTATCATGTGAGTGCTTGATGCAAACATTAATGTCTCCCATGCATGCTCTAATTTCAGGATATTTAATGAAATTTGCAGGCATCAACATGTGGGACATTCTGGGAGATTCCGGGAAACTTGGGATTTCTGGCAGTCGTGTGTCTTTGTAACGTAAGAACAAAATGCTAATTTCTACCATTTCTGCCCAAGGCTGATCACTGAGATCGAGCTGAATATTTTCACGATCATCAATCAAGCTCGAATAAATGCCCAGCCCGTAAACACAGACCACAAATCAGTTAGCAATCATAAAAATATGATGCCTTGTAGAAGCTGAATGTTTTTTTTCATCATGATTGAATGTTCTAATTAATAATTAATGATTCTGAGGCTGTTCACCCTGGAATAATGTCTAGGATATTGCTCAATTTTCCTGATCCTTCTGAAAATAAATATTTATCAAATCATTTGCCATTATTTTATAGATTTGTGAAGATAATTTCTTTATCATCCTGACCAAGTCAAAGACAACAGGATGGGTGTCCTGCTGATCAGCTCATCCATACAGGAAGTGACAGTAATGGTGTAGCAACTATGGACACCAAACATTCCACTGAACATTCAGTTTGTCCAAAGTGGACCAGAAGATGGAGTTAAAAGAAAAAGAGCCAGCAGAGCATAAGAGATCAGATTTGTTTGATCAGATACTGCGTCTGTGTGTGTGTACAGGGTGGAGGAGGCTCTCAGCTCCAGCCCTGCGATTGGTCGCTTGTGTTGGAGAAGCGGACCAGCAGGCTCTTTTTCAGGAGTAATCAAACCGAGACGCTCCCTGAATCATAACGAGACCTGGATCCCATTGGTTAAGCCGCAAGCTGACAAGGCTTAAATAAACGGCAGGGTTTGATCAGGGTGCGGTAAGGTCACGCGCGGCAGTCAGAGCACTTAGCTCATCCATTCCAGACTAATCACCCCTTCTGGAAGATCCTTGGACATAACAGTTTACAGAATCTAAGCATGCGGCGCGTTAATCTAGAGAGATGAAGAGCAAACTTGGGGAGGACGACGTTTAATCGCCCGAACGCCAGCTCACTGCTGCGGCATGACTAAAGCTGCCAGGTGAACTCTGAGTGAACTCTGCATCGGTGCTGAGACGAGTCCACTGAAATAAAACAGACGAATAGAACAAAAAGCAAACACTGCATCAAAGAAAACCAAAAAAATATATATCTGATTCATTATTGTCATAATCCCAATCTAAAAATGACCATATATGCTACGGAATTTAAGGTAAAGTGATGCTGGTGGTTATGACTAAACCTCCAGAATCCAGAATCACCTACAACAAATAAAAAAGTAACTGCAATACAGTAATGCATCTTTTATACAGTCAACGCCAGGTTGGTGCTGTAGGTTTACCTTTTTCAAATTAAATTACTAGAACAAAAGGTGCACAGGTAGATCGTTTAGAACGTTCCAGTGGAGCTATTACAATATATTATACAGACTATGTAACATATTATATATTATATCTATAATATATAAAAACAGTAAGCAACATCATCCAGCAGCCAGGTAAGGTTTCAGAAGCTTCACTTTATGCTTTGACCCATTAAATAAGGTTAATAAGCGTGCTGATATTATGCGATCTTATAACACCTCTCAGCACATCACAATGCACCGTTTCAACGACATGTGGTATAATATTTCTCATTATGCCTTAAGAACAACACTGGGCTTGCTGTTTCTGCATATGTTGTGGAATAATAACATCTGTGTCAGACTCGGCGTGTTGAAATGAGACACGGCCATGCCGCCGCGATGTCATCAGTATTCTTTTCAGCGCTGCGGCATGACAGCAAAACCTCAGTTTGGCTTCAGGCTCAAAACTGCACTCTGAATCTGAAGCTCTGGCGCAGAAATTAACCCAAAGCCCAAGCGTGTATCCAGAACCCACATAAATTAAATATCCCTTTTTTTCCAGACAGCAGGAGGTCACGTAAGGATAACCCCATCATCGGCAGCAGGGGGCGCCACTGCTCTTCAGCACGGGGGGGGGCAAGGCGCATTACCTTCCTCGTGAGGGGAACTTCGATGGGAACCGGCACCAGCTCTGCTAAGAGGCAGCCATAGAACGCCACCATGAACATCACCGGGTCGTTGTTGGGGAACACGAGAGCGACCTACCAGAAAAAATTAAAGATTCAGCAACGTATCGTCACACCAGGCACAGTGGGGCGTGGCACTCACTCGGTCACCGGGCCGCAGCAGGGGCTCGTTGCGGGAGCTCAGCTTGTTGAGCAGCGTGTAGGCCAGCTTCTGACTCCTCGTCCACAGCTTGCCTGAGGGGACAACGGCACGCTTTGTTGTGAAGCACTGGTGTGACGGAAATGACTGCAAACTAGAACCAAACTGTACGCTGAAAGTCTAACAATAACAACCATAATAATAATCATCAGAAGTAACCTAACATGCCAAAATAAGAAATATATAAGTGGGCTAAAAACAACAATAAAACTGCCTTTGTACCATATGTCAGCGTGTAAACGGCTTTGCCAGCGTTGTCCAGTGCGGTGAGGCAGGGGCTCTTGGGATACATGGTGCCCCAACGCTGAAGAGAGGCCAGGAGGGCCGGGGGCCAGTTGGTGACCACGCCCAGCGGGTCTCCTTCTAATGGGCTCATCTGGGTCCCCTCTGGTTTGGGCTGGTTTGGGTCTGGCTGCTGAACTACAATGGGTTAGAATACACAACACACAACATATACTGGGATGGTGGCATGGTTTGGCTATACAAGCTCTCAACAACCACAACACTTCATTGAACTATAATACACTTCAGCACTTTCATTTTTCAATCACTTCTGGACTCAATCCCTCCAGAATCCTTGCACAAACCTTTTAACTCTTGCACAAATTTTTACTTTGACTTCCCTCATTTGCGCACCTTCACCCTACCTGTTATGCATATTTTATGTTAAAAACATAAAAGTGTAATATTTGGTTATGTTTGCAATATTTGCATATTGGTCCACTGTATCCTTGCAATATTTGCAATACTGTGGTCTGTAGCAGTCGCTAAAGCATTTCACTGCATATCATACCGTGTATGAATTTGAATTTGGGAGGCGGTAAAATCAATCATTTTTTAATAAAAATTAAATAATTAATAAGAACACAACTTAAGAACATGACATCTGAAAGCCTCCTAAGTGTACACACACACACACATATATATAAATTAAAGTACACCCCTCTGTTTTTATGTGTTGATGTATTTGCTCTAGAGCCGTTAGGCATCATAATATTTGTTTAGTAGAAATTCCACCCGCGCCCACAGGGCAGCCGTTAGTGGGCGGAGGAAGCGGTTGGTATGGTAATGTGATGTGGCCTTCGTTACTGAAGGCATCCCACCCATTTCTGCGTGCTTCCTGGACGCTCCCTAAATCCCGCCTGCAGGTTCGCCGGCTTCTTCTCACACACGTCATTAGACTGATGAAGCTGAGTGGATAGAACCGCGATTTGTTCTTAATTTACCGGGGTTCACACTCGTGCCATTTTTGCTTTGGTGGCTTTGGTGGTCCCCATTGCAGTACATCTCTAAAAAACCCTCGACAATGCTAAAGCAAGAGTTTATGCTGGGATATATATCCTAGAATTGTATTCATTAAATCTAAATAGATTTTCCTCAGTCTGTACAAGCTAACTAAATCCTAGCAGTTCTGGCTCCCTCTGCCGGTCGCCACCTTGAAAACCTCCGCACTCGTCTACTCCTGTTCCATCGGAAGTGGACCCTGGGGAAGAGAGGAGAGTGTGTGTTTAAAAGGTATTAAGTGTGTTAAACACATACCGTCCAGAAGCTCCTCAAAGTCGTCCACGAAGAACTCGCGCAGCGGCGGCCGCTTCGGCCTCTTCAGCGTGTTCAGCAGCTGCTGGATCTTGGAGGAGACGCGGCTGTTCACTGGGACTCCTGCAGCAGAGCCAGAGCGAGGGGGCGGGCGAGCGAGCGAGTGAGCGAGAAGAAGGGAAAAGGAGAGAAAAAAAAAAAAAAAAGGGTTGGTGTGACAGTATCAGAGCCTCAGCTGTCAATCAGCCAGCGTGTGAATGGCCCTCGAAGTCTGCCGGGGGGTCAGAGGTAGACATCGCTCAGACGAGCCACCTGAGCCGCCGCCGGTCTGCCGGGAGAGGACCGGGCCCCGCTGCCTAGCAACACGCCGGTCCCCCGGCAACTTCATCAGTCATTCATAAGTCTCTCTATCAACAACACACGCGCGTCACTTTCAACATGAACCTGATTTAAACACATTTAAAGCAGTATTCGGGAGACAGCCCATACATGGTGGAACTGGATGGATATTCATTATAAAGCTGTTTTTAATCTGAGTGTTTGTGGTTAATATGTGTTTTGCAAAAATTCTTTGGCTTGAATTACATTTTCTGTTCATAATTTTATGCTGAAACCCTCAAGTCAAGCTGCTTCAAGATTTATTCAGGCACATGATGAAAGTATTATTCCCCTGTCTATTCGGTGTAACGAGAAGGAGCACAAGAGAAGAGGAGAGGATATCAGCCGGGGTGACCTCGCCCAGAGACTGGACGAAGGTGTGAGACACAGCTGGTAGCCACTGTACTGGAACACACACACACACACACACACACACACACAGCCACACAGATCAGCATCCAGCAGTACATCCAGCCGAATCACAACACACTACTACTGCCACTGACAGCAATTACCCCAATCATTACACACACACCATCAACATCATCATCATCTTCATCACAGGGGTGGGAAACGTCAATTATGTTGTCCACAATACAGTCGATCCTGACATAACTGGTCAACTGAAACCACATCACACTTTTAGTCCAGAACTAGGCTTAGTCCATGAACAGGAACAAAAAGAACTTGTGTAAGTGTAACTGTATCATCTATCTGTAGAACGGATGTTTCTCCACAATTCACAACATCGTGGGAAAAAATGAAAAAAACAGTTTTGCACTCGTTTTGCAACAGAGTGAGATAAGCTCAGCGACCAGACAGACAGTAAGCGGCAGGCACAGACACAACAGACCAGCAGGGGTGTCGGCAGAAGAACGGGAATAGAAATAAATACCCTCCGGTACAGCACCGATTCCGGAACGCTTCCCGTGAAAGCCTGAGGAAGAGGAAGAGTGTGGGTGAGCATGCGGAGAGGAGAGTCTCTTAAAACAGGACACCATTGCTCCACCAAAACCCAGCAAATGCATTCATTCAATCTCTGAAGCACAATGTGTGTGCGTTTTGTATATTCGTATTGATCAAAATCTAAATTTCACAGATGCTAATGAAATATTGTTGTTGTTTTGGTAGTCAGCCATATTTTCATGGTCCAAAATAGGGATGTAACAGGATTAAAGCATGGGATAAAATGGATAGTGATACAATTTTTTTACATTAAAAAGCAAAGCCTTCCCCAATGTTGCCTTGGTGCACTATGAAGTGCAGAATGGGATTTCGGCCAATCTCAGAACGTATCCGTTAAATGCAGAAGACACGTTTCATTGTGTGCCCCATGTGCTGTGCTGCAGTGTTTCACAATGTCAGAAACAATCACTTTCACTTTCTAAGAGCTTTTCAATTCCTACCTTTTGCCCATTAAGGCATGCAATGGGCTTCTAATTCTGGGGCAGTGGTGGCCGAGCGATTAAGGTACCGGCCCTGTAATCAGAAGGTTGCCGGTTCGAATCCGGAACCGCCAAGGTGCCACTGAGGTGCTACTGAGTAAAGCACCGTCCCCACACACTGCTCCCCGGGTGCCTGTCATGGCTGCCCACTGCTCACCAAGGGTCATGGTTAAAAGCAGAGGACACATTTCGTTGTGTCACCGTGTGCTGTGCTGCAGTGTATTACAATGACAATCACTTCACTTAACTAACTGAACATGCAGCTGTATTTTATCACTGTTCTGAACTAGTCAGTTTAGTCTTTTATCACATGCCTTTATTTACAGTTCTTTATAATCAGTAGTTACAGGGACAGTCGCCCTGGGGACACTCAGGGTTAAGTGTCTTGCTCAGGGACACAATGGTGTCTTTTGGTTCATAGAGGAGGGTGTTACCCACTTTGCTACTACCACCTAGTCTTCTTCTCTGTTACCTGAAAGTGAATAAAACAGGGGCAGATGGGCGACAGTATAAGAGTGTGAGCTCCAGGAGCTCCTCAGTCTCTTCGCACTCAGCAGGAGACGCGGCGTACGGTTGATCTGCACCGCCTCGCAGCGGGGCAGCGCTCGACGCACACCGCTTAACACATCACGTCCCGCAACAACCTCAGCATGTCCTCCATCAGCTGGCTCGAGCTCGAGTTCTGATATGACGCGGATCGGCCGTTTCAGCGGTGAAAGTGGTGGAGTCGGTGATGGAGGGGGAAGGAGAGAGTCCTGCCGGCCACCCATTGGCTGCGTCCACGGACGCGTCACGGGGAAGGTGCTCTGTATCCATGGATACACGCGGCCTGACGTTTCGTAGCGTTAAAGGTAGCGAGGCGGCCGGCTCTGGGCGGAGGAGGTGGGTGGGGGTGGGGGGCACTCACCGTCGCCGGTTTCCATGACACTGGCGTGGTTGAAGCCGCGGGGATGGCCTCGCACCGAGGCCACCTGGGGCCGCTCCGCATGCATCGAGCGCTCCGACAGGCCTGTCACGTCAGGGGGCGCCGAGTGATTATCTGCAGCAGGGCGTCAGAGGGTGAGTGGGGGTCACCGTGTGCATGCATGTGAGGGTGAGTGTGTGTGTGTGTGTGTGTGTGTGTGTGTGTGTATGCACATGTGCATGCAAGCACACCTACGGCCTCTACACACTTCTGATCACACTTTATATTGAAACTACTGAAACAACTTCTAATAAAAGCCTGGATCCACCAAGTACAAATATGCAAAAATCACTTCAACTCGAATAAAAGCATTTCTGAAATATGTGTACAAAAAGAAGCATGAATACTCTAGCCATTTCAATGGCCACTCTATATAAAGCTATGCATTTATTTAAAGATAAATTAAGTTTTTTTTTTTTTTTTTTTTTTAATTTTCAAATGCTACGCTCTGGTTCCAAATCCAATCTGAGACACAGTTCGCTGTTCGCTCTTTTCACTAGATTCCTCGGCCATGACTAAAAGGGACTGTCTGCCGGTCGGCCGTACCGCCCGCAGGCCTGCGCTGCAACAGTGCCGCCGTTGAGCGTTATTTACAGCCACGGTCTGAGACGTCGCTTCAAAAAGTGACCTCGGGGGACGGAGGAGGAAAGGGGAGGGGGGCAGGCACGGTGAGGTGTGGGCTGTGGCTGGAAGGCGAGAGTGGCCCGAGTCCTACATTTACATTTCAAGTCCTTCTACCATTCACAAGACAGATTATTTGTCAGGCATAGGCCCAGATGCATTACAAGGCCGTCAGCCACATGCTCACTGCAGCCACTGGCAATTTAATAAAAAAAAAATTTTTACTCTGAGAGCTCCGGCCCGTCCACTAAGGGAACACCAGGAGCCAGACAGCTCTTATAATTATTCTCATAATCATTACTATTATTATGATTGTTGTGACATTTTCATGGCTGCTTTTGACTTTGACTGGCCACAACCTACAGAGGCACGGCCCAGGATTGATTCGTTTAAGTAGGTCGAATGCATGCTAAGTGGACCTCCCTGAGCAAGAACCACACAATAGCGACCCCATGGGCAGACACATTATGCATACATTATGCATTTTGACTATTATTTTCATTACACTGTGTGTGAATGTCTGTTGGAAAACACAAGTCATGCAATCGTTAAAAGTTAAGTAAAGCAAAGCGATTGTCACTTGTGATACACAGCCGCACAGCACACGGGGCACACAGTGAAATTTGTCCTCTGTATTTAACCCATCACCCTTGGTGGGCAGTGGGCAGCAATTCCATAGAGCCTTATGGATAAATCTTAGTAGTTTCTGTCCGTTCGCATTACGTACAGATCGTACGATTTCGACTACTAAGATTTCACCGTAAGGCTCTCCGGAATTGTTCTAAGGCCTTACAAATTAGTTTAACGATTACATGGCTTACTTCTTTTCCAATAGACCTTCACACACAGTGCTCAGGAAGGTTCACTTAGCACAAAGCACTCATGAGGAGGGTTCTAACACTGATGAAACCTTAGTGGACACTGGACACCTGTGTTTGCGATGGGCGAGTACTGACCTAAGTGGGTGTGTGCCATGAGGTCGGCCAATACAGTGTTGGCGGCAGAGTTGGCAGCGTGGGGTCTCCCTCCAGGGTGGGATGAGGTGGAGGATGCGGAGGATGAGGTGGAGGAGCCCTGGATGACCCTGTTAAACCAGTGCTCCACGTTGGGGTGGGCCTGGTAGGGGGTGGAGGAGGCAATCCGTCCCTGCCGCCGCAGCGAGCCCTCGTCTTCCGAAGCCGATGAGGTGTCTGCGAGGTGGGGAGAGGGCAGTCAGCGTCACAGGAAAGAAAAGAAAAAAAAACAGGAACGAAAGAAAGAAAGAAAAAAAAAAAAAAAAGAAGGGTGGGAACGGAAGCGATGTCCAATCAACATCAGAGCTGGCGAGGAGGTGATGAAGAGGAGGATGAGGGTCATTTACGAATGAAGCTGAGCTCTGATGTTAAATGTCGTGCACATGGTCCAATGAGGAGCGATTCAAAGATCCAGCAGATGCATTTTCTAAATCGCACATCACCCTTCTGCTAGAGGTCAATACTTTAAGAGCACGTGTCGAAACATGATATAATGACATTATAAGAGCACGCCAGTCATGGGCTAATAAATCAATTCCCGCTAATTAGGCACAGACGGCGGCGAACTGCAGGAGTTCAGTGGTCATGTGATGATGTGTTTGTTCCAGTAACGGATTTACAGTAGAGCCCCTGGTTCTACATGATCATTAGCGTGCAGCAGACGCTTGTTAAGATGAATTGCGGCACTCGCAGGCTGAAACGTTAGAAGAAGATTTTACAGTTGATGAACTTTTTATTTCAGCTCTAAAACTAAACCAAAGAACCTAAAAACAAAGGCAGAACCCAAAACTCTGCAACAAATAAACTCGAACCACCACCCAGAGCTGCTTGCTACTGCAGAATGGTTTAGCCCAGATTGCACAAATTATTTTGGTGGTTTATTTGGCGGAACCGACTCAGATCAAAATCTCTGAATGAACTATTTTGTTTGCTCCCTGAAAGTAAAATGCGTATTTCGTCTGGAGCGCATCTTGCCATTACAAATTGTCTGGTTTTCCTCTCAATTCCTTCAGTTGCCCACACGACCCTGAACCCGTACACCGAAAATCAAATGGGGTGAATCGGACCTCAAAAGAACTTTCACAAATCACTTTCCACGGCAGGTAAACCCGAGCTGACTTTAACTCAGCACATAACTCAAATCCAGCTGAGAAATGAACACCAAAAAATGGTAAAAACCACAGAAATTTTTTTATTTTTATTAAAACAGTTTTCAACGTGCAAAACTTGCCTGTTTCTCAGGCATGCTGAACAAGGAAATTTTTCTTATTTTCTTTTTAAGCAAACACATGGAACAAAACAATCCAGATTCACCAGATTTTCTCCAGAATACTCCCTTTTTGAAAGCCGAAAATGTGACGTACCGCGGTACGACTTACTTTTACCGCCACCATCGTGTTCCAGAGCAGCACAGTTAATTAGCGAGTGCGGTCAGTTCATTGAAGTGCCCGGTACACTCGTTCCATGCCGGCATGGACTGGTGCAGAGATGGAGTGCGGTTTGTGCAGAGGTCAGCGGCGAGACGCCATGAAGTCACCACGTCCAACGCAACGTTTTCTTCGTCACCCATTCAGACGCGCGCCATCTGCAGATCTCATTATTACTGACGCCCGTTTTCCCAGGTCCAGACAGAAGCCACTTTATTGGTCCTCTTCCTCCGGCTACGAAACGGCAGTAAAAAAAAAAAACAGGGATGCTCGTGAGCTCTAGGGCTGCGACAGCCATTAATATCTTACACAACTTCACGTGTTTGTGTGTAGGCACGTGTCTATCCAAAGAGATTTACATTTACTTTTTACAGCATTTACCAGACGCCCTTATCCAGAGCGACTTACAATCAGTAGTTACAGGGGACAGTCCCCCCCTGGAGACACTCAGGGTTAAGTGTCTTGCTCAGGGACACGATGGTAGTAAGTGGGATTTGAACCTGGGTCTTCTAGTTAATAGGTGAGTGTGTTACCCTAGGCTACTACCACCACCACCAAGAGATGGAGGAATGGAAAGGAGAAGAACATCTAGAAAACCAAGTAATATCCCGGGGTCTGAATAAATCAAGACTCCTGACGTGCCTCTCGCGGACGTGCAGCACACGCTTCGTTCGGAAAATCCACATGTCTGACGGACCAGAGATGAAGCAGCCAAGTTGAAAGTGAATGGAAAGTGAAAACCGCAGGAAAAGAGCAGAGCGAGAAGCTTTCTACCCCATCAGACTTTATGAGTCAATTATATTCACACACACACACACACACGACTACTATAAAAATAGAAAAATTCAGATGGCAAAAACACAGAAAAGCACATCGAAACAGACTCGCTGGCTAAAAATGTGAAATTTGAATTGTTATGGCTAATTGGTGCGTATATGATAGAGAAAATCTGAAATAGAGATCAGCAGAAGAGATTTACTATTCCTGCCCATTTGCATGCATGTCCTCTAGCTCACAGCTTCTGGTTTTGAGATCTGTGGTGCATTTGTAGCTTTTTTTTCCTTTTTACGGTCCTGTTGCTCCATTTTAATTGCTCAGCAGTAGCTAGGAGGAGCGCTGCAGCATTCCATTCGGAATTCGCTGGCCTGGAGTGGGTGTACACTAGAGAGGGCATGCTGGCATTAATGAGCGAGAGAAAGAGTTTATTAGCAGGGTGCAGTTTGTTAGGAATTTAACATCCCGTTACAGTACAACCTACTGTGCTGCAGAACGTTCCAGAACATCAGCATTTCAATAGAACCGTGTCCTTGCAACCTGGGCAAGGAGGCATCACTAAATGAACCCTAACAGGACAGGACCGCATCAAGCATCTAGACAGACGGCCAGCATGGAGTCTGTCCGGAATGCCTAATGGGAAAATGCTGCCTAGTCTGAGTGATGCACAGCTTCTCAGAGGACGATACAAGAGCAAGAGTGTGTGTGTGTGTGTGTGTGTGTGTGTGTGTGTGTGTGTGTGTGTGTGTGTGTGTAACTAAGGATGAGGGGCGGTGACATGCAGTCTGTAGGTAATGCAGATTAATTCATGTTTAATTATGCCATTAATCACCCACTGGGTGAGATTACTGTGGAGAGTGTCCACTCAAATTAGAACCAAACCAGAGGAGACAGACAACTTCATCACCATGTCCATCAGCATCATCATCATCCTCACCGTGCTCTACACAATCAAGCACAGTCACTAAAATATAGAATTAAATGTGTAACTCTATCTCAAATTAAAAAGAATTGTCCAAGACGTAACCTAATCTTAAATTAATAGTTAATGTCTATTAGTTTTCCCCCCTCAAAAAAATCTCAGAGCGACCTTGAGGCAGCAGAGGGAGGGTGAAAGCAGCAACGAGAACAAGAGAGAAAAAGAAACCAGCTTTCATTACACAACCAGAAAGCACAGCTCATGCAAAAAAAAAAAAAAAAAAAAAAAAAAAAAAAAACTTTAAAGTCAGCAGGCTGCCACTGACAGGAGAAGCAAAAACAGTCGGAATAGTTACGACTAAAGAGTTCGGCAGCGACCTTGATCCCATTATGAGAAGATGCTCACGGCCCGAAGTCGTGCGGCCTTGCGTAGGCAAGATTTCATCATATTTTGTTCATGCATATTCAACAGCTCCATCAGAATGCGGGCCTGTGACCCTGTGTCCAAGGCAACGGAAAAAACTGAATCCGGATAAGCAAGGATACGAAAAAAGAAATCGGATAAAAATTGGGTGGCAGCACCCAATAATCAAAGCAAAATGGGTGTGGATGACACCACAGCAGTGTGAGACGTTACCCAGTTTCCCATTAAGGATACACTGGCATGTCCCAGAATATTTTCTCATGCCTGGCTTTATAAATTACAACCCAGCGCCTTGGCCCATTCGGCCCGAGATCGGCCATCCTTGTTAACGGCTCTGCCAAAAAAACAGCTCTATGAATCTAGTACTTGCTTAATTAGCTTCAACTTTTTACAGCTTCATGTGCTTACAAGGATTGTGTCATCATTGCAAGTTGCTTCGGATAAAAGCCGCTTCGAAAATTTGTGGGTGGGTGCTGTGGGTGCTTCACTGGCACCCCAAAGAAGGTCAGAATTAGCAAATATATGGATTTACGTTATGAGGTTTGCGTTAGTTACAGATGGGGCCTTTGCTGGGTGTCATTATAATGAGAGTGTGTGGGTGTGTGAGGGTGTGTGTTGGCTTGCATTGGGGCCACAATGGGAGCAGGGGACCGTGCCGCAATTCCCATAGGGGACTGAATGCGTCTCCTTCTGCTACCCTGAACTCTAACCTCTGAACCTTTAATCTGGTTAACCCTCACAGCGAGGGTCCCTGCTCTAAAAGAGACGTAAAGCAGGCCCTGGGCGTTTAGTCCCCTCGTCCTTCTAAGTTCATTAAATCGACCTAAAAACGCCCTGGCAATGTCCACCGAGAACTCCCCGCTACAATGGTCTGTAACATACACTAATTAGGGTGGGCCAGATATTTAATAAACGATAAAAACACGTTTCCTTGCTTTCTCCACTGCGTTGATAACATTTTTAAAGCTTGTATCTCTAAAGTTGGGAAAATAATTCATAATATAATCACATTTTGAGTCACAATTTATTTCCCAATAACAAACATTAAATCATGTAAAAACACATACAAATACATGTAATCTTCATGAAAACTCCCCTTGTTAAATGGCGGATGACCTCAACCACAACACAAATAGAAACAGAACACAGACGAGGGGTCAGCTATGCAACACATCCCATCATGCAGCGTTTATGTAAAATGTGTGGGAAGACTGCCTGGAACCGAACAGAACCTCTCAGTGGGGGAAAATGGACCCATTCACACAAAAATATTCGTCACCTAAACGGCCGCCGCCAGCGGGTCTCGGTGAAGGCCGTCCTTGCAGGCCGATGGACGGGATTTGTGGTCTGATATTCTACCGGGGCTTCCACGCTGCAGGACTGTTTACGGGGTGTGGCTGGCTACCTACCTGGCGGCGTGCAGGCCTCCACCGACGACTGGACTAGAACAGAGCGGCGCTTCGACGGCATCGGCATCTTCCTCTCTTTGTATTTGGCCAAGGCAGCCTGTACAGCTTCTGTGTGCAGGTCTGAAAACAGAAAATAACACTTTGTACAGCGAAAACACACTGATTGCGCTGATTATAATGCCAATAATATAGAAAAAAATCTATCTGATTGCAATTCAGGTTACATGAACAATGTTCAAATGACCCCCATCGCAGGTCTGTTATTACCAAACAATGATTGCAAAGCAAAAAGTGATTAATTACAGCCCATCACAATTAACATATTGTGAGAATGTGAATGCAACAGGGCTGATGAGGGGGTCCTTACCGGATCGGAAGCGTTCATCCCGTGCATTGGGAGCACGGGATTTGTTCTGCTTGGAGCCGACAGGAGCAGCCTGTGACGACGTCTGGATTCTGTGTTCTAGCTGTAGTGATGGATCTACACCTAAACAAAAGAGAGTGAGAAGGATGAGTGATCTGGCATAACAACCATCTTAGCAGACTGGACCGGCGTGCAATCATTCCAAAAAGTATTGCAATAAGCTCCCTGTGCCACCCGGACATTAAATCCCAGAGTTTCGAGGGTCTCAATCTTCACGCGTAACGCAACACCCTCAAATCAATGGACGTGACAGAGCATAGCAGACAAGCTCCCAAAATGAAACATTACGGTATTTACGAGTCGCTATCAATCCCATGGCAGGTTCATGGAGACGACGCGGGTCCAGTTACAGTCTGGGGCACCAGAGGAGAAAACGGGAAATACAGAACAGAGCATGTTCAGCATGTTCTGTACGCTTTGTACAAACTGACCTTGGCAAATACACAAATACACATGATGACACATTAAATTCCTTACAATGTCAGGATCTTTTCTGTGTCTATAACTACAAATGATTAAACAGGAGATCTGAGGATATATCAGTGTTCGTGACTCAGAACCAGGTCAAAACCATGTTTATCGGAGACCCCATTCCATTTGCAGCAGGGGAGGCATGATTGGGCTGAAAATTGCTCAATTTGCACGCCTGAAATGTGCTTCTGTCCGTGAAAGCAGAAACAGACAAGGAGCAAAGAACACAAAGGAAAAAAAAAACAGACAACTCAGTTTGTTCTTTGAATTGCTCCAACTTTTGAGGACATCTCAATGATGGCTTATACTTCCAGTTTTATTCAGAAGACAGAAATGAAAGGTTAGAGCCATTTATCAGGGATAAATGGCCTAAAAGATAGTGCTTAATGTATTCATGAATCATATTATAAAATTAATGTGCAAAAGAACATACAATATACATAAAGAGCATATGCAAACTATTCAGGTTACCAACTGTTGGTATAATATGATGTAATATATAATAACATGATATAAATATAATATTTAATTGACCAAAAAAAAAAATTGAAAAAAAAAAAAAAGACGTCTGTCTGTCTCTCTCTCTCTCTATATATGTATGTGTGTGTGTATATATATATATATATATATATATATATATACACACACACACACACACACACACACACACACACACACACACACACACACACACACAGTACAGGCCAAAAGTTTGGACACACCTTCGCATTCAATGTGTTTTCTTTATTTTCATGACCATTTACGTTGGTAGATTCTCACTGAAGGCATCAAAACTATGAATGAACACATGTGGAGTTATGTACTTAACAAAAAGTGGAGACCTGGCCTCCACAGTCACCGGACCTGAACCCAATCCAGATGGTTTGTGGTGAGCTGGACCCCAACAAGTGCTAAACACCTCTGGGAACTCCTTCAAGACTGTTGGAAAACCATTTCCGGTGGCGACCTCTTGAAGCTCATCGAGAGAATGCCAAGAGTGTGCAAAGCAGAAACTAGAATATAATATATGATTAGAATATAAAACATGATTTCAGTTATGTCACCTTTTTTGTTTAAGTACATAACTGTTCATTCATAGTTTTGGCCTGTACTGTTTGTAGGTATGTGTGTGTTGTGTCTTTTTCTGTGTGTGTGTGTGTGTGTGTGTATATATATATATCAAAATAAAAATCTCTCTCTCAAACCTGGCACACCAGAGAGACGGAAAGTAAACAGAAGGACAAAAGAAGGCACATGTGCACAATTCTGCAAGCACATTTTTGTATGCTGTTCTGTTTGGTGACAACGGTTTTTTACTTTTTAAAAACTTTTACAGGCACTTTGTAATATTCAGGGGTGCAAGCAAATAGATTTAAATATTGTTAAATATTGATATTTAACATATGTAATAAAGATAATATATATTACGATGACATGGGGGTTCTGCTGGAAGCGGGTTCCTCTGACCTCCGTGTTTTGCACCAGTTCCAGCCAGTTCTGGTCAGGCCTGAATGCCACACATTGTCAGTCCGGTTCACACATCAGCAGGCCTGAGATCACAAGAAGCGCGGGTGGGCTCCAGCAAACATCCACAGTTCTCACCCGGCCCCACGTGACGACCCCAACAACGCAGGCTGGCCACACGCGGCCACGGTTGACACCGCATGTCCTTCAAACAACGGACCGAGGACACGACGCTCCAAAAAAACGCGTGAACGCGCCCACCCTCTAGTTGCCAGGTAGAAACGGCCTACGCTGAACAGTGACATCAGACCCAATCCGGGATCCTACAGGCTGTTATTAGTTATCCTGATCATTCCAGACAAAACAGCAAAATGGCTGCTTCTAAACCTACTCAACTGATTGGAAGAATGCTTGTTTTGTCCGGTGCTCGGGGTACAACAGAAAGAAAATCTACTTACTGGCGTACCTGGCACAAAGCAGCTTTTTCATCCGGCCGAAGGACCGGAATTATGTCAGGAAACGGCCACGCCGATTAAACGCAGCGAACACATCGCTGCCGCCTCACGTGGACATGCAAAAGCGCGTTCCGAGGTCTTACGCCGGCTCACGTGAGACCTGCCGGCTTCGGGCGATTTATTTATTTATTAACAGCTAACGCTGATGGGACAGGCCGCATGGTGGAGAGGTATTCAGAAAAGCAAAAACCATCTGATAGACGTCCGCAGTGTTGGTGAGAAGGCAGAGGTTCTTTGGTTTGAAGCCGGCTCAAACCAAAACCATACCTTTGCAGAGGACGGGTTAGACTGAGGCCACCGCAGAGCCTTATGAAACATTCATCCGCAGTCATTGTGGCCCGGATGAAACAGCATATGGATGAATACACACATTCCTCTGAGGTCATCGGGGTGCAGGTACCATTTTTTAGGAAGGGTTTCTCTCCAGTGCCAAAAGGCTCAATCTAAACTATACTAATCAATCGAAACAAATTTTAACTGCAAGATGGAGATCAAATGGACAAAAATACCCTTTCGAAAATAACTCGAAAACAGAATTTCAGAGATTACGAAAACTTTATACTGTGAAATATTTTCAGGTTATTTTATTGTCAAGAATAAAATCAGAAAAAAAACACTCTGCTTTTTTTAAATAAGCTTGTAAAGTCTCCTGTAACAGACCCTGGCCTTCAAGACCTTCGGATGAACGCTAAAACGGACAGGCACGTCCCATCTACACCAGGCCACTGACCCTCGACCTGCGCCGAGTCACATGACGGACCATCTGAACACCGGCCCTTTGCGCTCAATATTTTGAATTTCGATGGACGCATGACAGGGTTGACCCCTGCCTCGGGCCATTTTGAAAACTTTAAACAGGTTCTTAGAGTACATGCACACTGTGCACAAATACCGCAGAACGCAATGAACACTGCAGCCCAATACTTCAGATGTTGTGAGGAAAAAACACACACAAACGCACACACACACACTTTCCATAAAATCCCAAGTATTCTGACAGGGACGGAGCCGAGGTCCACGGCTGAATTACAGCGGGTATCTCGCCCGGCCTCGCAACAGCAATAAAACCCTGACCAGCCTTCCCACCACCAAATCAATCGGCACTCGGCTCCAAGGTCGAGTTGTGCTTTCCGTCTTCCAGTTACACCGAGGCATGATGGGATTGCTCTGGAGAGCCGAGTGTGATTTGCGAGGGCGCGGCTGCCTCACCTTGAATCTGCGGTATGTATGGGGAGAGCAGCTTTCCGCGCTTCTTCTCATAGCCCTTCTGGGTGATGTCCCCTGTGGAGAAACAGAAAGAAAGAGTGAAATCCTTCGTAACTTCGCAGAACACCAGCCCACATCCCAGAGTTCACCGTTCGCTCTCCTGCACGCCCAAAACCAAGGGACCCATTTGGCGTTAAAGTTGTCAGATGCCACATGAATCAGTTCTGACACTCGCTGAACGGCTGCAAAAATTGCAAATATAAACACAAGACGATGCATTAAATCTGAGTCCCACTGACACCAAGGCCATCGTTTATTATTCGGATTTTCGAAAGGATAATTCAACAAAGCATTGGTGCATTGGCCTATAAAATTATTATTAATCGCAGAGGTCCCTTCATCCTTGTCTAGTTTTAAAGAACCCACTTTTGGAACACAAACTGGCCTGCAAAGTGTAGCGCACATTCACACACTCAACACACACTAACCCCAGGCTGGGTACAAAAGACCCTCAATTCATTCACGCACAATGCAGAGAGGGCGACAGCAGACCGCCAAACTCTCAGACGGTAATGCAAATGGACGCTCATTCCTGAGCAGCAACTCCTGAATCGTCCAACTGAGGACGTGGAGATAAAAAAAAAAAGCAAAAATATGCTGACTACACACAAAATATGCAAACTAGATTACAAGGCTGCCTAAACTAATGGGGCTGCTCAGGTTTCTCCACCGCCTGACACATATAAACGCACAAAAACGATACGAATAATAGAGTTAATGATTTCTTCGATGAAATTGCCCGCTTAGAAAAAGCCCAGCCAGAAACGTCCAAAAACTGCACAGATGGCCATAGCGAAGGGATCTGAGATTCCCACGTGAGAGAGGGAATGTTTTCCATATGGGACTCAGCGCCCCACTCCAGCGGTGGCCTGGACCAAATCGCTGTAACCCTACAGTGACATCAATATCCAGGCCAGTGCAATATCCATCAATCACGTGCGCGCTGGCTCTGAGCAATAACTGCTGAACTGGGGGGGGTCAGAGGTCAGGTGTGGCGCAGAGTTGAAACATTTGCGCAGAGCTGCAGTGCAGTGTGAGAAAGTGGGTGTGTCTGTCTTCGTTTGTGTGTGTGTGGGTCACAAAGCCTGCTGACTGTCCCTGTAAAACGGCCAATATTCACGCAACGATGAATTCACAATAAACGATTGTTTTAAAGTGAGATTTATCTCATTTAACTTACAAGGTTTGCTTTGATGTGAATATTTTGAGGTGTCCAAGGCGTGTCCTCATAAAACATGGTGAGGGTCAGCATGTATGCTTGTGGTGGTTAAGACTGTGTCTGTGTGTGTTGCAGTGTGTGACTGCCTCTGCATGCATGAGTTCGCATCCACACGCAGTTGCTGAACTTTGAGAAGCTCCTTTGTATCTGAATGGAAGTGTGTGTGTGTGTGTGTGTGTGTGTGTGTGTGTGTGTGTTTAAAGTGTCCAGATGTGAAATCTCCTCATTAAAAGATCTGGAGTCCAGTTAAAAGATTAAAAGATATTCTTCCCATCTTCCCCCCCATACAGATGCACTCTCGTCCCAGATCATTCGGAAAAAGGCTTTTTCTGCTCCAAAACAAAAGGCATATTGATTCGTGAGACGGCCCAGGATGCTGACTGACAACACTAAAGAGGGACGGGGGGCTCCACATCAGCCTTCGACATGTCCCCACCAAGGGCCGTTTCTCACCCACCCGGCCGGGTGACAAGCCGCCACCCCCCCCTCACAATGAGCTGAGTTGCTGGGAAAACAAGCTACTGACACAGCTGGGCAACAGGGACGGGACACATCAGGATCGCCCGTAAACTACGAACCAAAAGCAAAGTGGCCTTTTCTCTTCCTGGTCCTTTATATATATTTCAAAAACTACAGTTGGGAGCTGGTTGAAATAACAGTTCATCACTCCTACATATGACCTTTAATAAACTATTAATACATATTAACTGGGCATGTTTTGCAAAAGTCTAAATAATAAAGCCATTTTGGTGGGGTTATAATCCCTGGTTTATAACGGTAAACTAATCTGAATCCTTAGTTTGGCATCATGAGATGTGTTCATCACCATCATGACCTCCGATATTAAAAGGTGTGTGCTGAGCAGAAAAGGGCATTTAAATAAGTTACAGAATTCAAAATTGCATTTACGTAATTTTTGTTGAATATAGGCAGCTTGGTGTGTTGAATGGAACAATCCAGAACCGCAACTCCATCAGCTTTTATTTAATCACTTAAACTCTTAATTTTCAAGCCAAAAATCTTGAAATTTACACTCGCCTGGTATGTTTTGTACGTTAGCAATCTGACACAGACTTCGCAAAGATTGTACGTTTTAGAATGTTGCACATTTTCAGAACTGAAGAAGTTATGAGCAAAACAAAAACAGTCACTGGGAACTAGGGGTGTGTATTGGCGAGGATCTCACAATACGATATGCATCACGCCGTACAGCGCCACCTACAGGAGTGGAGGTGCCACTGAGCAAAGCGGCGCCTGTCATGACTGCCCGCTGCTCACCAAGGGTGATGGATAAATACAGAGGACACATTTCGCTGTGTCACCGTGTGCTGTGTATCACAGTGAAAAACACTTCACTTTCACTTTTAAAGACAGCACCGCCCGGTGGACCAAATTTGTAAACAAAAATATCGATATTTGATGTCCTTGAATGGATACAATATCATGACATATTGCTGTTGGAATATTTTCTAAACCCCCCTATAAGAACAAGGATAAATGACTTAATAATAAAGTACCTAAATACACATCTACTGCAGTATATGCAATTAACAAAATTCCCTGATAATTCCCCGACTTGGCACCCAAATTTTATCTAATTTTCCTGTCTGGAAATGCCTTTACAATAGTTCCCGAATATGCCAGAATATGCCCTGACCCGTGGGAACCCTGTGTAATTCCTGTAGTGTCGATTTACTGTGCACAGTTGTCAACAAATTCGTCTACCAAGCTGCTGACCCACGGATCGTCTTGCCGAGAGGAAATAAAACGAAGTGCACAGGTTGTCAATGAGGAGACAGAATAAACCGGCTGAAGCCATGCTGACAAGAAGCCGGTCTCGGTCCGGCTCGTTTGGGTCTCCAGCAAAGGTGCTGGTGGGGTGGCAAAGTCCGGTGGAGCTCGGCACAGATGCCTGAGTCACTCCGGCCGCTAGAATAGGAACAGTGTGGGGCAGGCCGGCTGCAGGTGGACGGGGACAATGCGGCTCTGTGGCCCAGCTTTGACGGGCTGAGCCGGCGCGGGCTTTGTCTGGCGGAACGGCGAACGCGGTGGAACACGGAGACCCGAACACAATAGAGCAGCTTTTCTCCTCTACAGAGCACAGCTAACATCCTCATCTACACACTCACACACACACACAGCCCAATCAGTCCCAAACACACTCACACCAACACCCACACCAAGCCCAAGTTGGCTGGGTTCTGTCTCAGGGCGGGTAAACAAGTATGTTAAGAAGGATCCAGGAGAGGTTTATCAAGGTTTTATTTCTTTTCTTAATAAGATTTTCCAAACGAAATCCATCAGATATTTCAATCCTGAACATGGTCCCTGAACTCTTCTTACCTGTAGTTTGTTTTTGACAAAAACTCACCAATTTAAGTAAAAACAGTCATATAACACTGACCACTATATATAATACTAACTATTGCATAAAGTGTCTTCATACAATTGAATTTCAATAGATTTTGCCAGTCTCCACCATATATTTAATTAAATTGAATTATATCTGTAGCACTGCACAACATTTGAAGCTATCATGTGCTGGTTAGACAGCTGTTTAACCCCTAACCTGATGGGAGTCACAGGTCAATACACTCCTCGGTGACAGCGGTACATGAGCTTCCAAAATGGCAATTAAGGGCCTGACGTCCTACTTCTTCAAAGCCTGGTTCAGACGATAGGCGGAGTCTCGCTAATGGCAACGGAGAGGAAACCGGGAGCTGGATTAGAGATAAGCACCTGGGGTGGAGGAGCGGTTCCCCACGAGGGTCCCGTCTCCGGGCTGCTTCCTTGGCAACGGGGAAAAAAATGATGACTGCTGAGCTCATCTGGCAGGTCTGGTTGGAAACCCGGCGCGACCGTCTCCTCCCCTCACCTCATGCCCTCCAGATTCGGTTCATCCCAGCCCGGCCCTGACCTACATTTTTGCCCTTGGGGATGATCCCTCTCGACCCGTGGAGCCCAGGATAAGAATCGCTCGCTCTGAATTTTAATTGGCAGGTAGTAGCTCTGGAGACGGGGGGGGGGGGGGGGGGGGGGGGGGGGGGGGGGTGGGGGGGGGGGGGGGGGGGTGGAAGGGGGGTGTTAAAAAGCCTCAGACCCATTAGCTTTGATCTGAAGGGGTGACTGTAATTGATGGACGGGCCGTTGGTGCGGAGACAGAGAGAGAAGCTGAGGGACATCTTCCAGAGGAGGAAAAACCATCCATCGGAAATCTGCAGTTATTCCTTCCAGTTCAGCACCAGCTATAGAGGACTCATACGAGTCCAACTATTGGTTTTGCGGACAGTGATGAGAGTGAAGTTGGATGAAATGGCTTCTAATGCATTCAGAGAAAGTTGCAAAACCCACACGAACCAAAACAGAAAAAGCCACAGACCGGCCGCGCTTTTTCGTTTTTTTGAGGAAAGCTTAGCGATCCGCCGATAATCAACGGAATTGCGGGCAAAATGGCAAACGCATCCATCTTCCGCTCCCCACAAAGAGCGTATTCATTACGCGCGGCTGTGAAGGTACACACCGAGAGCCAATCACAGGGCCTTTGTGGGTTTTACAAACGATGCAAACTGCGAGTTACTGCTTCATTGTGTGGGTGCGCGCACACACACGCATCCAAGTGTAAAGCCTCTGAACACAAGCGCGGGCATTTATGTGTAGAATTCAGTGGCGACCCAGGTGCAGATTTCAGAACACACACACACACACACACACACACACACACACTGGTAGGCTGCTCGATGACTCCTGTGGAACCCCATCACACCCAGTGGACCCCTACACACATAAGCAGCCAGCTTGTGTGTATGTGTGTGTGATGTCAGAATTTCTCACAGCCTTGCGTCCATCACCATCCTCCGTTCCTATGGAAACGATATCCCATCGCACCTCAGACGGAAGACGACCATCTGTAATTGTGGAGCATGGCCGCTGACAGCTCGTCAGAATGATGGGGTTCAACTCCGCGCCCCTATATGTTGGAAATCTCAAAATGAAATCGGACGCAGGAATTCCTGGGCTTTCAACCGGAGACCATCCGCCGATCCCCAATTCCAAAGGGGAAAGCTCCCAACTCCCACCCGAACCCCACCAGCGCCAAGTCCGGCGTTCCTCCGCGCCCGTCGCCGCGCCGATAAATATTTGGAGAGCTCCTGATTTCTGCCAGCGAGGGAGTGTGTGTATGTGTGTGTGTGTGTGTGTGTGTGTGTGTGTGTGTGTCTGAAAATCTCCCCCGACAGCCGCGAAACAATTACCCAGCAAAACGGTTCCACGCTGCAGCCCGCTGCCAAGCTGTGAAGCATCCAGCCCTGTGCGAGCCTGTTCTGCACTCATCATAACCGCATTATTTATTCATATTCACACAAGCAATGCCACGCGATGCATTCAGTCCGTGCGAATCGTTAGCAGGAGATCCAGTTTATCCAGGTAATGAATGAATTGAGTCCTAAAGCGACAAGTTCGTCCCAATAAACCGCCGTTGCTGGTTCGCAGTGGCACGAATGCGCATGCAAACAGCGTACATCTGCAAAAATAAGATAAGTAACACTGTGTAGAGTCACTGTGCAGAAGACACACACACGCACACACACACACACACACACTCAAGGTTACCTCAGCATCTTCCTTCCTTGTCAGTTCAGAACTCCAGTAGAAAGAGAAATGAGAGCAGGAGCGGGTGCGAGTTCGGTTCAGGGAGCCGGGAGACCAATCAATGGCCTTCTCTCTCTCTCTCTCTCTCACACACACACACACACACACACACACACACTCACATGCATGCATGCAGGGTTTCAGCTCCAGCTAAAGCCACAGCAGGTCGCCTCAGCAGCAGGGCGGTCGGTCAGACGGCGTTTCAGGCCGGCCGCAGACGGAGAGCAGCGCGCCATGTGCGCATGCCGGAGCCGGAGGGGCGGGGTTAATGAGGGGGTAGAGCGGAGGTCCACGGCGAGGGCCAGCGCCGAGCGCCACCGGCTGCCAGGACGAGCCGCGGTGAAGGCCGGGCCCTGACTGGAGGCGCTCTTTGTTCTTTTTCGGAGAGAGTCAGTCCACCAGCCGCCTCCCTCCAACACACACACACACACACACACACACACACAACCTTCTCTAAACAGACTCCCCCTCCCACCCTCTCTCTCTCTCTCTCTCTCTGCTCCTCCCTACACCCCAACCAGGTCTCCACACAAAGACAAGACGGGCTGAGGGATTAGTGTGTCAAAGCAGAACCTCACCCCCACATACCAAACACACAGACACACGGACGTCCGATGGGGATCATTTCACACACTCGCCCTGAGAAAGCGGCGGAAACTTAACAGCGAGATGGCTATCATGTCCTCCTCCTCCAGCTCCTCCAACCCCGACACACACCGGCACACACACTCTGAACCAAACTACGAGAGGGGAAGAAAATGTACCCCCTTTATTCCACTCAGAGGAAAAGAATTAATGCCACAGTGTAGAAAAAGTAGTGATATAAGAACTTTTTACCGCCTGCTGCAGCATATTCCTTTCTTAGCTCATAGTGTTTTGTGGAAAGTCCAGCAACGGTGATTGGCACAGTACACGTTGGTGTACGCAATAACCATATAAAGTCATATCAGCTATCAATGCACAGTCAAAGCACAAAGCAGGACGCTGCGCAACTAAAGCAAGACAAATGAGATCATTGACAGCTTGAGGGGTCCGTAAAAAAAAAAAATTATCACGGGACTGTACTGAGGGGTCCATGATATGGAGAAAAGGGGGGATCCTTTGTCAGAGGACATACCATCGGCGTCTGGAACCCGCAGAACGTCTGATCCTATCAGCCGAGGTGCGAATTGCACCACCAACTCACGGCTCATGCAGACAGACACACACAGACACACACAACCCCCTCAACGGACCAAACACGTGCACACACACACACACACACACACACACACACACGCGGTGCCGACAGACAGCGTGTCTAATCAGATTAAAGCAGAGAAAGAGCAGGCAGAATCCAGAAAATCGGGCAATATTTCCCCATCGGCACCATTTTCTGAACATTTACAGCATTTACATTTACAGCATTTATCAGACGCCCTTATCCAGAGCGACTGGATAAGAACAGCCAAGCCAATAAAATCTATACACCGTTAAACCTGCAAAACACGTTGCTGAACACGTTAGAACACTGCATTCTCCTTAATATGCCATTTCCATCTGAATACAGTGGCTCGCCATTAAACGACTTCATTATGATAATGTCATTAATGTGCAGTCATTATTACGGAATTGATTGCTCAGGTCCTGTGTAATTAAAACGAGAAGAATAATGATCGGCGCGGCCTACAGGACATTCTCGTCACGGCGTGCGAGTTCTTGTGCCTCAGTGTATCAGTGCACACACACACACACACACACACACACACCACAGGAGGGGTTGGAGGCTAAAGCTGGGGGGGGGGGGGTGGGATACGGGGGCGAGGGGGGTGTGGTCACAATCAGCCACAAGCAATTGGAAATGAATAGCTGCACATCAATTAGGCTAAACGGGGTCTGATGAACAAAGAGCGATGAGGACACAAAGCGGAGCTGTAGACTGAGGCGGGCTGCACTTCCTCTCAGCCCAGGTCAGGTTCCCCGTCAAGCACAAAGACAAAGGGAGCCATTACAGACGTGCCAGATTGGCTAAGTGGTCGATACATTCGGAAAATATCTGTGAAATGTATTTCTAGACCACATTTGCAGTGATGCACCAGGATGGCCAATACTGTAATTCATAGTATACTGTACTGAGGCATGGATGTCATTATACAGCACAAACAGATCATTTCTGGCTTTCTGGGTTGTCTGTTATCATTTGATGAATATTTCTTGGTCACCAACATCTGGACCCTGTACTGGAGCGTCACTTTTAATATATATCGTTTTCGTCATCGTGATACACGGCAAACGCAGCACACGGTGACCCGGGGACACAAAACGTGTGTGCTCATTTTAACCATCACCCTTAGTGAGCAGTGGGCAGCCACGAAAGGCTGCAGCTAGTGGCGACGGAGCTTTCATCAAGGGGACCTCAGTGGCACCTTGGCAGTTCCGGATTCGAACCCGCTACCTTTTGGCTACAAGTCCGCTTCCTTAACCGCTAGGCCACCGCTGCCCCATAACAGAGCAACTTGAGGTGAAAAGACCCATGGAAACATTGCTGTGGACATCTCAGGCTGCCATGGCTGCGAGAAAGTAACTAAACACGAGAACAGCCGTAACCATACGGCATCAGGGAGGGTCTCACCCTGATTTACGTCCCCTCTAAAGACGATCCTGCAAACTGGGAGGATGCGCTTGGAAAGCTGGCACGCGGCGTCTTGATGAGATCTGCTGATGGGGCCTGCGGCGGGGAGAAGGCTGGTTTGGCCTCGAGTATGAAGTGCAGTGGAGAAGCAAGTGAGCACCATCTCACTTTACATTTTGTGACTGAGTTGTCTGCTATTGACGCTGTGTGACAGTAGAGAGATGTTAACTGTTTGTTAATGTGTGTGTGTGTGTACTGGAAAAAAAAAAACTAAGTGAAATTATAAGAAATTACGATGTTACAAAAAAGGACACAGGAAGAAAGCCAAAGTGAAGTGATTGTCATTGTGAAACACTGCAGCACAGCACACGGTGACACAGCGAAATGTGTCCTCTGCTTTTAACCATCACCCTTGGTGAGCAGTGGGCAGCCATGACAGGCGCCTCAGTGGCACCTCAATGGTTCGGGTTTCGAACTGTCAACCTTCTGATTATGGGGCCACTTCCCTACTTGCTAGGCCACCACTGACCCACAGTCGCGTCACTTTTAAAAAATGAACAGCAAATGATAAAGTCTCTAACCATCTCATACAGTGCTTCCCCCGGCACACGTCTCAAACATCATGATTAATAACCCCAAAAGACACACACACACACACACACACGCACGCACACACATACACACACACACACAAACACACACAGAGAGAAGGGCGTGCCTGCAGCTGGGTGCTCTGAACTAGAAGAGACTGTGATTACAGCAGTAAAGGGAAAACGGAAGTAAAGCCGACCACAACACACACACACACCCTAAATACACACACCCATACACACCTCTATATATACCACCTTCCTCACACAACCCAAATCCTCAAACAGCCAGTTTATTTACTTAAAGGTCATGGATGTTAAAGTAGGAAATCAAAAGACAAATATGAAACCAGATATTTGTCTGTCTGGTACCAGACAAATATCGTCTTCCTCTGCATCAGTCAACCCCCTCAATTAACGGCCGCGCCAGACGCCGCTCCCGCACGGATCTCCTGCCGCGGCCCACGGCATCGGAGAACAGAAACGCAGAGCGCAGAGCTGGAGACGGCAGGAATTGCAGTGATCAGCGGCGGCGAGGGCGGAGACCGCGGAAAGCCAATTAGTCTCATAACCGATGCAGTGCAGAACACGATCGATTTTACCATAACGATGTTGCTTAGTGGTTTTCTAGTGCTGGTATAGAAATTCTAGTTGGTAGTGAGTGTGGCGGCCTGATCTGAGTACAGTTTATTTTTGTGCGTGTTGGGTGAATGTGTAAATATCTGCATATGTGTGTATGACGGTGGGAAACCGGAGACCCCGGAGGAAACCCAATCAAACGTGGGGAGGCCGGAACCAGGATTCGATGGCTACCACACCCTGAGTAGGATGAGTGTTAGAGCTCGTAAAAAGGGGAACTGAGCGAAAGATGGACATGCCTGACGCATTGAGAGGAGCGGGTTTATGCATCATACGCATATGGCCCATCTGATGTGTGTAGGTGGGTGTGTTTGTCTTCGCTGATCAGTGAGAGACCGTGTGTGGGTGTGTTTATCATTGCTAATCTGTGTTTAGGGTGTGAATGTGTGTGTGTGTGTGTGTGTGTGTGTTTGTGTGTGAAATATTGCCATTTTTAGACTAGAACTGGTCCGCTGTTCCCACGGTACTTTGCAGCCATTGTGAAAACGTTTTTAATCCAGCATTAGACAGCGGGTTCAGGTGTTTCACTTCCTGTTCAGAGTGTAAAGCAAAGCCTGAACCTCCACTGACCCCCGCCTGAGCGTAATGACTGTTATCAGGTAACTGCAGCGGAGAGAGAGGCAGCTCGGGCGAGAGGAAAACCGCACAGGTGTGCGGCGTAATGTACACACACACACACACACACACACCCCTGCTTCTGTCGGTGACAGGTTAATCCCAGCCCAGGCGCAGGGGATGATGGCCACCAACCTACTCCCGAACAACCATCTGTCCACCAGTCAGTCCCATTTTACACAAACACACACAAACACACAAAAAACACACACACCTCCAGGCTTACGCATAATCGTCTGACCGCCTCTGATGTTCTTGGGTTGATATCAGCCTGTGGCCCCACCCACCCCAAGGCCCAGATGGGCCCGCCCAGTTGCCTGCCAGGCCACCCTCCAGTCTGTCTGAATAAACCCCCCCCCACCTCGCTTCCGTTCCCAAATTCCTGCCATTAATTCCAATTCAACGCCAATATCCACTTCAGCTGCGCCCAGAATTGGCTGGATTTAACTGATCGTATTACTCAAACACTAAGAATGTCAATTAAGGAATCCTACATTTATAAAGAGATAAAGAAACAATTCCCAAAATGTATTGTTTTAATGACAAATAAGGGAAATTTGGGGGCAGGGAAATTCTTGTAGTTAAAATAACGGCAACAATGGACGGACTCGTGTCACACAATAAATATTATACCAGAGATTATTTTCTTTCCTCATTATATCTGACAAACCAAAACAAAGTTAAACAAAAACTAGACGATTCCTCAAAATAAAATAATTCACCTTTAAGACTAAATTACTAAAGCCAAATTAAAATAGAACGCAAAGCTGGACTGCATAAAAATAGATGAAATCTACAAACTATAATGAAGGTCCTTATCTGAGACCCATCAAAAAAGAACTTGGATGAGAAACAAAGATTCATTCATTTTCTTTCCCATGATGCATCTCCTTCCTGCTCATTTTCTCCTACAAACTAATGCCCCCCCTCCTCCTCATTAGCAGATTAGACAGATAACTCGGAGCAACGCGGAGCAAAAGTGCAAACAGCAGCTGGATCCCCGCAGCAGGATCTCTGTCGTCACGGCAACCCCTCCACTTCGCTGAGAGCCCAGTGCGCTGATTGGATTGTCCATCAATAATTCAGCAGCGGCGTCGTGTACTCATTTTGCACGCCGTAAACGCCCGTCTCACGGTGACATCCACACCCCCCACGCCATACTGAACACCAATAATTAGGGGGATTGTGCCCCCCCACACTCACCCCAAGAATGTTATGATGGTGAGTCACATCCTTTTATCCCAGGGAGACGCCCACGCCAATGTCCTCGCCAATGGACTGAATGACAAGTTAAAGGAAAAGTACAAAAAATTTGAATGGCAACAAAGTACAGGCTTCTGCAACGTTGCCACGGAAACAAGGTAACCGCAAGGCGTGTGCCGGAGGTCTGTCGGCGGCACCATGGTTTCTTTTGTTATTGAGTCTGAGTCCTTCTCATGCCTGCTGCGGGATTAGTGAATGGGCAGAGTGAATAAATTACCTTGCTGTATATAGTCATTAAACAGGAGTGTGTGACACACACACACACACACACACACACACACTTACTTTCAACACAATGTCTCAAAAAAGCTCGGCAAACATCATCTGCACAAAACTGCACAGAGGCAGATCTACATTCACCAACAGAGGGCGCCAGTGTAACGGCGCACAGACGGTGCCACGCCTCTCCATTCCCACACTGCTGTACGTTATCACCTCACCGGCCAAACACACACCAGCACTGGCCATTCACAATCACACCTGAATGAAAGAACCAACCACAGCACCCATCCCACCCATCCCCTTCCCAACAGCCCGGCCAGCCAAGCTCCATTCATTCTAGATTTTATCTTTTTTTTTTTTTTTTTTTTTTTCGGTCCCTATTTTAAGGCTTTAAGGCCCCTCGGGGGACCTTCCAGCAGGCTGAAGGTGCTCCCACTTTCAGAGATTTACAGCAGGCCCTTCACTGACCCCGTTCAGATGGATCTGACCGTCTCCGGCTAATCACTCAGCCACCCGTCAATATCGTAACTTGCATCCGTTCTCCTACGGAAAACTGTCATTGTGTGAGAAGACGCGCCAAAAAAAAGCACCGAGACACGTTCCGAGAAAGCAGGTGCAAGCAAGTCAAAAGCCTCCAAGCCTCGGATGGGCTGCCGGAACTGGCAGCTGCTCCTTTACGGAATCCGGGAGCCGAGCTGCACCTGAGGTCGGTGTTTCTATGGCGGCGCTGCGGCCTGCGCCTCGGGCGAGAAGGCGGCATTTGCATGCGTTTCCAGGACACCTTTCCCAACATGCAATTCTGATCGCACATGATCAAAAACAAGCAGGCGGAATGGGTGAAGGTCATGAATCGCGAAAGGTCAGAGAGAAAGTCAGAAGAAAAGAGGCGAAAAGAACTGATCACTTCCTTTAATCCTCGAACAGCAGATGTTCAAGGCCATGGATTCTATACTAAATGACAAATCGTTAATAATAAGGAAGTAAAGGAACGTGCAAGACATGGAAAGAGGCCCTACTGCATGCTGCTCTGTTTCACTGCAGCCCGAGACGTTCTCCATTTTCTCAGGGGGCGCAAGGGGAGGCGGAGCAAGAAAGGTCACCTCCACCTGACAACCTGCAGCCAGCGCCGCTCAAGTCACACGGAATATAAAACCGCCACCGGCTCTCGCGGTTCTCGACACACTGGATCCCGTTTAGGATCTCTCTCTCCCGAGGTCTCCTGAAAGAACGCCATTCCTCCCATGGGTGAGGAAAGAGAGGAGCGGGGCTGGGGGGGGGTGGGGTGCTGGTCTTCAGGAGGCCGCGAGAACCTCCTGAACCTCTCCGACTGGGCTGGTGATTTAAAGACGGACCTCCAGCGTCCTAAGGTCTTCAACTAGTCTTTCTTCTTTCTCCTTACTTCCTATTCTGTCCAGGGTAAAACTGCCCAGGAGAGCGTTGTCATGACAACGGCTGCCCCTCCCCCTTGGCGCACCATGCGGGGGCCGTCCGGGAGAGACGGCATCATGATGGATTGATGGAACACATCAAATCAGGGATAAAGGAAAGAGTCAATAAATCACAGGGCAGATGCAGACACGCCCTCCGGCAGACGGTTCGTATCAATCGTCTCAAGGCCACAAAATATAAAAGAAAACTCCATTATTACTCATGATATACAATATGGCTACATCGACTTGGCCAAATGCAAATCTTCTTGCCTACTTGGATGATAATTATCGTTGGTTTCATGAACTGGACATCATGACATCCCAACTGTGATCACTTTAATCACTAAAACGGTGATGCTCAGCAGAGACAGAGAGAGGAAAGAGGTAGAAAGGAGATGGAAAGAGGGAGTAATGGGAAAAGGCGAGTGTGGAATCCGGAGCGCCGGGACGCGGGGAGAGATTGGGCTTTATCTCCGCTTCACACTCCACAGGTCCCTTAGTTGCCAGGCATTTCCTGCCACATTGTGCGGGAATGTTGGCGGCCGCCACAGGAAGTGGGTTCTTTTGTTTCCTATCTCCTTCCTGCCGGCAGCGCTGCAGAACTCTGAGGGGAAGTGGAAAAGAGCGAAGCGGTCCTGGCTGTGTGTCGGAGGGGACGGGGACTCTCCAAGAACACGGAGGGTCCCGGGGACAAGGTTGAAGCTTTCAGCAAAAAAATTAATAAACTCGTCGTGGCAACACAAACTCAAGCTCAAATATCTAATAGTTATTTAATACTGAATATTGTTAAATTAAAACAGACTTTATCCATTGGTCACATTTTTGAAGCAGAAAAAAAAAAGTTATAACTTAGTTCAAAATATTTAATGTATGAATCAATTTGTGATTTCATTTTATGTGTAACAAACAAAGCGTTTGTGAAAGTTGACCCATTTTGAAATTATGGAGAAAAACAACCACGGGGTTGTGTCCAAAAGTTTCCAGAAAGTTCCTGAAAAAGTCTGCTGGACACGTGGCCTGACCTGTGACCCCGCTGTCCCCAGTGTGGAGGGGAAGCAGGAAGTGGGGTTTAGCGTATCAGACTCGTTGGACGGGTGCAGCAGCACCTTTGTTCTCAGTCATGCAGGAAGAGCTGCGGGTGTCGGAGTGTGTGTGTGTGTGTGTGTGTGTGTGTATACACACGGCACCATCCCTCTATAACCAGTTCCTCTGGCTGGACCAGTATGAGTGGGAGCAGTGTGTGTGTGTATGTGTGTGTGTGTATAGGGCCGTGGGATCGAATGCTCCATGTAGAGCAGGAGGAGGTGTAACTACATCAGAAGGAACATTCCCTCCGTTCCACCCCAGACCCTCTGCCACAGGTCCAGCCTCAGCCTCCGGTACCGGTGACACAATGCTGCGTGTGAGGGACGGGGAGTGAAAATCTGCCCCACTGTGGTTTGACTAGGTGCTCAGGTCACATGGCCAGCTTCACCCCACATACCACAGCAGTAAAAGGAAGTGTGTGAAGCTGTGTGTGTGTGTGTGTGTTGGGTGAACGGGGTCGCGGGTCGTGTGGAGTACAGCTCAGCCGGACGGCCCGCCCCGGCCCTGCTGAAAGCTTAATGGTGTGTGATAATCGCAGCCACCGATCTCAGAGAGCCACGGGAGGTGGACGCCGCGGCACATCAGCCCATATCAGCCACGTTGAAGCCGAAGGGGAAAGCAGATCGGAGGCAGGTACAGGCAGGCACAAAGAGGAACGCTTCCCGTACTCAGCCTTCCATTGTACTCCACACCGGAAAAGGAAAATCAGGAAAACTGGGACTTCCAAATCGGAATTTCACGCAGATGTTATGGATGGGTGTATGGAACTTTCCATATTGGTAAATCATACTAATAGGAACAAATCCATTTCAAAATATCAAGCAAGAATTAGAAACCAACCTAATGGCAACACTGGATGGACGGGCAGATGGATGGATGGAATGCTTCCATTTCTACAGAAAGCCATGTTGGTAACTTACTGGTAAATGGTAGTAGGACCATATCGGAATTAGGTGTTGGAATTTCAGGTTGTGTCATTGTTTCACAGCCGACCAGAGGTTTACCAGTATGAGTGAGCAGTCAACAGGGGGTAGAAAACATCAGACGACTGACCGTATGAATCGTCGCTCCTCATTTCTTACGCATTTTTGGAGGACCGTGAACTGAGTCTATAAGTCTCACTTCATTTATTTGTGCATTTGGAAGGAAAAAAGAATCACATCCAACATCATTTCTGTTAACGTGGTATCGATATGTTGGCGCCCCGTGGGTCCAAGATAATGTGGAAAACAAACAGCGCCGTTCCAGCTACACCTCTCGAGTGGCTCCGCCCACCTCATCAGTCACACGCCGCCGACTGGACTTCAGCAACGGGCTGGTCGGAGATGATGAGTTTCGGTGAGCATCGGTCATCGTGACTCAATGGGAGCAGCAGAACGACTGCGGGGAAGTTATTTGTCCTGGATTTTGAACGGAATATGCAGCAACAAATAGAATAAAATTAAATGAGCAAAAACATAAAATAATACAAATTCAGTTCTGAGATATGTTATTTTTGCTGAATTATTAATGTAATGTGATCACACACACACTGATATACTAAGTGGACAGGATGAAAGTTACATATAATCAAGAAAAACATGATCAGTGATTCTATATCGATACATGCAAGAAACTGTGGGTGACTGACAAGGAGACGAATATCCTGCAGCGCTGATATTGATTATCTGACGCCGCGTTTTACTGCCAACAAACAGAACGGACGGCTTCTGAGGTGTGATCGGGACGTCCTCTGGTCGCTCACTCCCTGCTGTAGGCTTTCTTCACACGCACACACACACACAAGCCAGGTACACACCCAACAACACACACATCTTAAACCAGAAGAAAGGCCATTATTACTGGATTGCCGAGAGATTTTCCCCCGAACAAAACCTGCACCCACGCCGCCGGGACCTCGATGAAAGAACTGAGACGGGCTTTAGTAAATATTGACCAGAGGGGTGTGTGGTGGTCCTTCCTAAACCGCAAACTGTTAACCAAGCAGTTCAGGAACTCCGCTAAAACACCAGGTTAAAAACGACGTTCGCATTCCTATAGTTGGTTATTATACAGAAAAGTTCCAATTGTTCGTCCACATACTTAAACTGGGTGTGGCCTGACTAAGCTTTATAAGAAGAACTTGCTTCACTCATTTGACTTCAGTCTTGATGGGATTTGCGGTACAATTATGAAATTTATGATGCGTTATGGTTAAGCGTGTTGGGCTTGTTCACTAATGGCAAAAAAAAAAAAAAAAAAAAAAACATTTGAGGAAAAACTAATTTTAAACATTCATCAATGCCTTGACACAAGATTTTAATAATGCATGACTGGAGGAAGGATCACTATGTGCTGCCATATTGATTTATCGTCCCATCTGTACTGCAATTTATCTGCACGTTCACTGTAATTTAAAAAAAAATAAAAAATTCAGGCCAAAAAACATTTGAACACATTCTACTGCCAAATTTTATTGAGAACATGAAAGTGGAGGTCAGCAGGGCGTTCAGTTTTTACTGAAGTTCATAATTATGCTTGTGTAGTAGTTAGGTAAGGTCCTTTGGCCTGGTGTTTAGCCTCGAGCCAGGAAAGTGAGCAGCCCCACACACACACACACACACACACACACACTCGAGATCCATGCTAATCCCACTAATCCACACAGCGCACTGGGGGCGAACAAATAAAGAGATAAGTACAAATTTAAACAGGGGCCCTCATCTGGGATTATGAACCACGGAACAAGACGTTTCTCTAATAAACTACATGGACAAGGGGAGCGGTGCCTGGGAATTTAGCGCGTGATTTAACCCTTCGTAGAGCTGTGAAGGCCCGCGCCAGACAGGAACACACACTCGTTCGCTTCCTTTCACAACGGTGCACACACCAGGCGCGAAACACCTGGTACAAACTAAGAGCCTTATCAGGCCTCTTAGTTTGTAAACTCGATATTCTATAGAAATCGAACGAGAATTGCTGGTGTCTTCCTATTGTAAGTCGCTTTGGATAAAAGCGTCTGCTAAATAAAGTAAAGTAAAGTAAAGAAACGTTCCAACACGCCGACACAAATGCAGGAGACTAACCTGCGTTCAAGTCCTCAAATCGAAGAGGGGTGTGGGGAATGTCCACGTGTGACAAGGGCCTTGAGCGAAGCAGCAATAAATGAAAGAGAAAAAAACTATTTTTTGGTACATAAGAGGACCAGACTTCAGGAGGGGCGGAGCTACATCGCCTCCGTTAACAACACAGACTTCACACCATGTGTCCGCTTCATGGTCGACAGACTGAGAGACGGAGAGAATGAGTGTGTGTGGGTGTGTGTGGCTGGTGGGGACGTTAGCGTGAGAGCTGTGACCGCCCCCCCCGCCCTCGACAGGAAGTAGGGAACTTCAGGGGTCGGGGAGCCCCACCCCCACCCAACAGTGCTATCGGTGCCCTCCCACAGACAAAACACACACAGGCACCTGGCCAACTGCTTAACCCTTCCTCTGCACACACACACACACACACACACACACACACACACACACACACACACCCTACACCAAAGCATGCAAAGACAGACACGGCAAACCACAACACACTTACAAGGCCAGCCATTCACAGCTTAACCCTCACAAAAACACACACACACTCTCACCCACAGCCTTCCAACTTGTGCGAGTGTGGAGTCCAGCATCTTAGCTACAGGGTCGGGCTGGGCGACATGATGATATTAAACCGTGAACGATTCTGTAAGCCACATTATGACCACTGTTACTAAAATAACAATCGTGATTTTACGGTCGTGAACTATTATTTTTAGATATCGCCCAGGAAATAACAGTTTACAGTTTACCAGGGTTTCTGTTGGCTGGGAAGGAAAAGGAAAGCCCCCCTCTCTCTCTCTGCACCTGCTCTACACAGGAAACGCTCCGTGCATGAATATGCTCGACCCATAATAGAAGATCTCACATATTTCACAGTTTAACTGTACACAGTGTACACAGTAGATGAAAAATAAATGGTTTGTTGTGCCTAAAACACTCATGTCTGTACAATATTCATACGTTCCAATACAGAAAGTCTGAATTATTCCTAATGTCCTCTATTAAGGATAGGATAATAGCATTGCAGAAAATAGTTAATTAAGTACAAGAATCATCTTTAAAAAGATCATTTGTTTTTGCTGTTTACACATGGTGCGATTTTTACGTAAATGTTTTGCTTTATGTTGTTGTTCACCTTTTCAGATTAAACGTGCAACCGGTTTTCGGGTCTCCGGAGATCCCAACGCCGCAGCAACACACTTTTTTCCCCATTTAAGGGCAGATCAGTAAAGTGGCGCTTTCATTCGGTGCTACATCACCAGATTGTTGCGGCGCTCCGTCATCCTGCTGCGAGCGCAGAAAACGGAGCGCCGCCGTAAACGTGGTCACAACGCTGCGGTTACATCATCTTAAAAACATCCGTCAAGTCCTCACTCTCTGCGAGAGTGTGTGTGTGTGTGTGTGTGTGTGTGGTAGTTTTTCTCAAAAAAAAAAAAAAAAAACAACATAACCCTCAAGTAACTTACATTACGTCAAATCACACACTTTGTAGTAAGAAAATGTGGCCGTTTCTAAATTTAAATGAAACAACTTGTCACTGAGACCTTCAGAACCTGCCTGTTGCCATCATTTAGTGGCCCATCATTATAGTAGTGGTAGTAGCCTAGTGGGTGACACACTCGCCTATGAACCAGAAGACCCGGGTTCAAATCCCACTTACTACCATCGTGTCCCTGAGCAAGACATTTAACCCTGAGTGTCTCCAGGGAGGACTGTCCCTGGACAAGGGCATCTGTAAATGTAATGAAAATGTAATTATAAAACTGTTAGCCCCGCCCACTGTCTACTCTCGAATAGGCCTGTGGAAATGTTCGTCTCAGCAGCAAACGAGCCGTGACTCAACCCTGTTCTCCGGGCCTGACGTAGCGAGGGGTGAACATGAGGGCAAGCCCAGAGCCGAGACCGGCCCCAGATGAGCTCATGGGTCCTCAGGAAGAACAACAGGACCCACTCAAGTGAGCTGACAGCTGGGAGGCCAGGAGTTGGTCTCCTGCTGTCTGGTATCTGGATCTCCGTCGGGCCGTCTCGGAGCGCGGCGCTTTTTCCATGCAGCGCGCATCGCTCCTTGTTTCCTTGCGGTTTTCTTTCTTTACTGAATAAGGATGTTTGTGGACTCGAGTGTGTGTGTGTGTTGTGTAAATTGAACCTCGCCCCATTGCTAGACAAAGCCAGCATATAATTCAGTTCGCTGGCTGACAAAACCGCCTTATAAATGGTGTGTGAGGGAAGAGAAAAGACAGAACGAGAGGAGACGGGCACTGAGCCAGGTGGTCCAGCCGCGGCACTCTGGACAGCCTGGGCCCCCGGGGACGAGGGAGGGGGCGGGTCTACACTGTGATGTTCATGGGCTTTTCATTCCAGTCTTTTCTCTGCTCAACACCATTCATCACCTAGACACGCACAGACGTGTGTACTATGGCCTGGAAATTAAAATGGTGCATTCATAAACTCCTCATAATTTTTGATGAGTATGTTATCAAAATCAACGGGCTCCACCACAGACACCAGACTTGGCAGTGTTGCCTCACACACACACACACTCACACAAGGTTCGTGCATACACACGCATACAAAAAGACTACACATATCAAACACACACACACAATTCAGCCATGCACTGTGGTTGCGTAGTGGCGATAATGTCTGTAACCATTTATGTGTAGGAGACACAGGTTAAAGGTCAAAGCATGTGCATGCGGTGTACAGCCACATTTAGAAGAAACAAAAAGGTTTATTAAGGTCTTAAAGTTACACAGAGCAGAACAACAATATAATTTTTTGGTTTTGTATTAGATTTGACGGTAATCTCCAACCACAGCACAGCTCTTCACAGGGCGAAGGCCGAACGCCAGTGCAGCTGCTTCGCTCGGACATCAAAGGGCGGGTCTGCAAGGCCACCGGGGGCTTTGAACTGCTTCCTGCTGGGGTTAAAGCAGGTGCCCCTGGACACATAAACGTCGCGGGCGCCATGATCGATAGGCCGGGTTGGAAGGGGGGGGGGGTCTCCGCCTCCTCCCTCTCATCTCTGCACGAGTCAGGTCTGGGACCTTCAGCCCTCGCTCTCCTCTGCAGCAGTGCTGACAGCTGACCTCAGCGCTCAAAGCCCAATGTCGACGGTGACGGGACATCAGCGCGCACAGTTTGGTGGGATAACACGTGTTATAAAGCCTTTATAAGCGTGCATTTTTCTCCACCCACCGACACAGCCGTTCTTAAACACACAGAGGAGTATTAAACGCCCTTTGTAAACTGTTAATACCTCGGTTCCGTTTCAATCCCGACTAAACGAGGGACAAAACTCGATAGTGTGATTCATCTGGCGCGCCGCGTGAAAGTGCGTGGGATTTCGGGACACCGAGTAAGACATTTTCCACACAGTCTCAGGTCCCGCCCCCGGCACGCCTGTGACGCCAGCAGGAACCGGCGGTGAAGGGAGATCACAGGGCCGCTGACGGACGTGTCCTCCTGCAGGGCCGCAGATAAGACTGTTTACGCTGGATACCCCACCAAACAATGGTGCTTCCATGATTCCGCACGTGGGTCCCGCTAACCAATCGCATGGCGATCCGTCCAATCACATGCTCTACAGTGCTCCAGCAGGCTTAGCCAGGCTTTAAAAGATCACAACGAACATCAAACAATTACGGGATGGCTGGGACCATCAACAGTTGACCTATGAAAAAGGGGACAAACTGTACGCCATCATAGTGGCAAAATATAAGAAAAGGTGTGAATAAAGCAGAGGAGCAGTGGATTTTGGGGTAGAGGGAACGTTTTGATGGTTTGGCTCCACTGTAAGTGAGAATGATAGCGAGTGATCACCATTCTCCGATGAAGACATTTTAATGAGATACGACCTGCTGCCTACATTTACATTTACAGCAGAATTTATCAGACGCCCTTATCCAGAGCGACTTACAATCAGTAGTTACAGGGAGTGTGGAGACACTCAGGGTTAATTGTCCTGCTCAGGGACACAATGGTAGTAAGTGGGGTTTGAACCTGGGTCTTCTACCCACTAGGCTACTAGTACTTATGCCTACTTACACCACCATCGTAGTTAAGACAACAAACGGCCAATGTCTTTCGGAAGAAAGCGGAACAAAGATGTGAAAAGAGTGCTGAACTATTTAAGAGACCCTTGGTGTTTCCAGAATTCAGTGGGGCTCCTGAAACCTGAATATGGCTGACAGAGCCACATCCTGCAATTTCATTAAATTAAGATGTTTTTCAAATATTTTTGTGCTCTCTGGCGCAACTCGTGAGTTCTTATGCTCGTCCAAAACCTTATGGAAAGACAATTGTGCTTTTATGTATGGAATAGGATGTGACACACCTCACCACACACACCACACACTAACACTGCTGCGTTTATTTCCACTGTTTTCAGCAGGACGGGTGCAGAGTTCCTGCAGAGGCGACGACACACTACCAAGCCGTCACAGCAACTGAGAGCCATGAGTCATTACAGTCATTACAGAGAAAACACACACACACACACAGACATAGTAAACAGTGAGTATGATTCCATGTTACACAAAAAGCAAGCTTTAAAGCAGACAGTCAAATGTCCCACAAAGAGTTTTCACTCTCCCTCTCCCTCTCTCACACACACACACACACACACACACACACACACACAGACATAGTAAACAGACAGATATTGTAAACTGTGAGTATGATTCCAACACACAATCTACCCACAAACACACAAAGCAAACTGTACAGCAGTCAAATGTCCCACAAAGAGTTGTTCGCTCACTCGCTCATTATTTCTCATTCACACACACACACACACACACACACACAGTCACAGACAGACATAGTAAACTGTCAGTATGATTCCGTCTTACACATAATCTACCCACATACAAAAAAAGGAAACTGTAAAGCAGAGAGTCAAATGTCCCACAAAGAGTTGTTCGCTCACTCGCTCATTATTTCTCATTCACACACACACACACACACACACACACACACACACACACACACACACAGTCACAGACAGACATAGTAAACTGTCAGTATGATTCCGTCTTACATATAATCTACCCACATACACACAAAGGAAACTGTAAAGCAGAGAGTCAAATGTCCCACAAAGAGTTGTTCGCTCACTCGCTCATTATCTCTCACACATAGACACACACTCCTGACTCATCAGTCAGGCTGAGGACAGCCGCCAATATTCTACACCACAGAACCACACACCCCACAGTAGTGGAAAACAGAGAGCGAGTGAGTGAGTGTGTGTGTGTGTGAGAGAGAGAGAGAGAGGGACAGGGAGAAAGAGAGAGAGAGAAAGTCAAGTGTCTTCAAGTGGGAAACTTCAATACTTCATTTCATTTCAGCTCATAAAATCGGCAGAAATATCCAGCCAGCGTGCTGAAGAGTCCGCGGAAAGGATTTCCTCCTGCTGCTCATGGCAGAAAAGCAGCTTCAGCTGGATTCCGCCGCCCCCCGAAGCCCACCTGAAGCCCACCTGAACGGCGTAATTAAAACCGACTCCGCCGGCGGCCTCAAACCTATCGGCTTACGCCGGCTGAGAGATTTACACCTCCGCCTGATGCGCACACACCCCGTCCGCCCACATTCATCCTTCTTTCTCACACGGGCCGGGTTGTCGGAGCAGCCGTATCGTTCGTGGCCCCGCGGCCGCCGACACGCAGCGGGAGAAAGAAGCCTTTTCTCTGCTGTCTGCTCCCACATTCATATGGATGAGCAATGGTCATTCCAGAACGTTCCGTCAACTCAAGCCTGCTAACCTGCACATGACCCAAGAGAATCTGTTAGAAAGATGGGACAAAAGATGCCTTTCTGTGTGTGTGTGTGTGTGTGTGTGTGTGTGTGTGTGTGTGTGTGTGTGTGTGTGACAGAAAGAGTTCAGATGAATATCTCAAGAACCTAAAACCGACCTGCAGATCCATGTACAATGATACATGCCCACTAATACCATCACAATCAAGGCTCAATATATCTGATATATTACACCAAAACACATTTGGTCATGTTCTTTAAAGGTGCAGTGGTGGCCTAGCACTTAAGGAAGCGGCCCCGTAATCAGAAGGTTGCCGGTTCGAATCCCAATCTGCCAAGGTGCCACTGAGGTGCCACTGAGCAAAGCACCGTCCCCACACACTGCTCCCCGGGGACATAAATATAAATATCTTTCTATGCATTTTTTAGAGCCTGATGCACTATTCAATTTAACATCTATAAACAAACAAAAAAAGTGCAATGGACCATTTCCATTTCCAGAGAATAACCCTTTAAACATACCAGGTGGTTTCTACAGTTCTGCATTTGATGAACAGTTTGATTATCGAGTATTACACCTCATTTTAATTATATTGGAGTTTACCAATAACAAGTTAAATGTTTTGATCTTCAAAAAAAAAAAATAATAATCTTAAATGTACACCCTGATCACATGTCAGATGCGGTGTCTTGAAAACAGCTACCCTGCAGGATATTTTAGAAAGCACCATGCATTATTCTTTCACCATATCTACATATTCATTGAAATGGCTTACAATGCCATAGCAAAATGACAGCAGCATCGGGGATCCAACATCCAACCATCGTGTGTCAACTGGAAGAAGAAGAGGAGGAGAAAAATACACCTGGTCGGGTTTAACACCCTAAGGTGAGCGGCGGCTATTCTGAGAAAAGCCCTGTGTCAGTGCCGAAAAACATGGGGCTCAGTGAAGGCAGAATATTTTTATGAAAAGAACAGAGACGATTTATGACACAAACAGAACATGCACACCTACAACCAAACAACATGCTGCTGGTGAGGCCTGTTCCATCTTGCCCATAAAAACGAAGCCGCGGTGGAAAGCATTCACTTTTTTTTTTTTTTACTCAGAGTCTGGCCAGGAGGGAGAGGCGTTCGCATGAAATTATAACTAGCTCATTTTCAAAGAAGCAACGAACACCGACCTCGGCGAACCCTGTTGATCTTAAATTTCTGCCGGCCTCAAGGGCTTTTTCCGAACCCATTACATTCCTGAGAAGTTTCTGGCCACAGAGCATCGACTGGCGGGATATTTCTGGGGAGGGGCGCTGCCCACCACCGAGTCGTGGCGCTGTGAGGAGTAAAAAATACCCTGATTTGACTCCCAAGAGCACCTCTGGGTGACTGCGCTGCTGAGACCATCACAGAAATCCGATCTGGTGAGCAGCAGTCCTCTGGTCATAAATCAGTCAGTGAGCTTAACAAACAGTAGAGCATTGTTATATATAGAAACATTTACATTTACAGCATTTATCAGACGCCCTTATCCAGAGCGACTTACAATCAGTAGTTACAGGGACTGTCCCCCCCTGGAGACACTCAGGGTTAAGTGTCTTGCTCAGGGACACAATGGTAGTAAGTGGGGTTTGAACCTGGGTCTTCTGGTTCATTGGCGAGTGTGTTACCCACTAGACTACTACCAAACATTTTTATGATTCATAATAGTGATAATTTTTACATGAGGTTGATGGCAGCTGACACACTGTGACATACTGCAACACTTAAACTTAGCACATAGCATAAAATATCTGTGTGTGTGTGTGTGTGTGTGTGTGTACATTGATAAAAGAAAACTAAAGATATCCATATAGCTACAGATATGTATTTATATATATATAATGTATAGATAGATAAATAGACTGATATGCACCATCATTATGCATACATACTTACTTAAAGGTATTCATGTAAAAAAACATTTTAAAAACTCCAGTTTTGAGGGTGCATACCAGAATTGGTTAAAAAAAAAAAAAAAAACATTTAAACAAGGGTGGAAACTAAATCGGTAGCATAATAAAAAACAGGCGTGGTCCGAATTCCTGAAATCCCATTCCTTTTTTCTTTTTTTTTTTTGTCTGTACTTACAGTTCCATCCAGCTGGGGGGGGGGCGAGATAGAAAAATAATTAATTACAAAAATAAACCTGCTAATGTGGCGCGGCGACGAGAAGAGAAGCGTCTGAGAGGGACTCGCACGTTGACATGAAGCAGAGCGAAGGAGGAAGAAGGCGGGAGGAGAAGGGACACGGTGGCTGGAAGAAGAGGGGAAGACAGGAGCCACGCTCGGGACTGGGGATGTGCGGAGACCGCAGCGATCGATAATATTTCTTCTGGGGGGTGGGGGTGAGGAAGTCAGAGACCCAGTTCATGTTATGAGGGCGGGTTTCGCAGGTTAGAGCCACAGACGCCATCTGAAGGACTCTAGAGGTCGGGGCCTACGGTGTTGAGGGTGAAGGGGAGTCGCTGCTGCTGTCCCTGCGGGACTCTGGATCAATACTCAATTAGACAATGCTCCACTGGACAGAAAACACACAGCACACAAAAAAAAAAAAACACAACACATTTTCACTGAAGGCACGGAGGTGTTCAACTAGAGGTGTTCAACTGACAGGAGCATCAGCTGTGTACTGCTTCAGAATACACACACACACACACACACACACACTCAAAAAGAAAAAACTACAATCTAATTTTAACTCTACCTCAAGACACATCATTGCACACAGATGGTATGCGCGCACACACACACACTTTTACATCTCTCACGGTTGTGCGAGAACTTTTTCAGGCAAAACCTGACCTTACCCCTACATAAGAAATGTAAAGTGAAGACACTTTCAGTTCCTTTTTTTTTTATTGAAAAATTTCCACGTTTTTTTATAATGAGTGTTTTAGGTGGCAACAAAAAATGCATCACACTTGGTGTAGTGTTCAAATTAAAGCTAAAGACGTTTTTATGGCTTTCCTGCTCGATAATATTTCCAGACGTCGGTAACATGGAATTGACTGTGCCATAGTTCCACAACTCACAAAAGGTATGCAGGAGATTATATTCTATATGCAATTAGTATTTTAACAGAGAATCTGCAGAAACAGGGTGATAAGATGAGAAAACGAGGAGACTGCGTGGAGAACAAGGCAGCCCCTGCCTATTACTGTCAGAGGAATCAGGGGCTCCGCAGCGGGCGCCGTCCCTGTTTACTCCCAGCACTCCGGCTGAAATACTGCCACGGGCGGGATCATAAACCACGGCAGCCTCCCCCCATCCCTTTCATTTTCACTTTCCAACGATCCTCCGGAGAGAACCCTGGCGGATGGATACCATGAACCGAGCTTTCAGTGTGCCGCTTCAAAACCGTAACGGGCCAATCAATAAGTAAAAGAAAAGAAGACGACAACACCCGTTTCTCTACGGCACAGATGGAACAAACAGGAGAGTAATGACAGGGGGTTCCTTACAAAGACGCCATAAAAAATCATCTGCACTGATTAACCAGCAACAAGATACAAGATTACATGACCATTCAAATGTCCAGCGTTGGAGGACCGATTCTATCAAAATATGGAAATAATACACTATGTTTTATTATACATTATGTATTATTTTATGTATTATACAATATGTACTTCCAAAAACTTCTGAGCCATTCCAGAACAAATCACCTGAATACAACCCTGGTGAAATTATGTCGAGATGGCAAAATATTCGAAAATAAATAGTGATTGGAAACCGCCGCATGTCTCGAAGCGGAGGAGAAGCGCAACAGGTCCGACTCTAAACCAGCGGCACTGCACAAAGCGCGGGCGCAGCAACATGCGCCCCGAGGCTGAAGGACACCTTAATGGAGTTACAAGGTCACGGGACTTCCAACCTCTAGCTATGAAGTCGGGGTGAGGACGAAGCGCTCACACGGTCCACAGGAGGTGGAACCCCAACTGGGCCGGCAATCTGACCACGGCCCTGCAGGGGACACAAAGTTGTGGTCTTTAAATATGAAACGCAGCGAGCTTATGGTCTGGGCTGGCTGTCATGGTATCTATCCGATCATCGTCATGGACCTTCGCCTTCCTGAATGTAGGAAAATGAGCACGCCTGAGGACAGTCCTTGTAAGCGCCTGTTCATGCACCATGTCATGTTCATGTCTAAAATGGAGGACGTATTCATGCATGTGTGTGTGTGTGTGTGTGTTTGGTTGGTTGGTTGGACTGAGAGGTCCCACACTAATCCAGTTTGGCACCGCCTGCTGACAGCTGGACTGCACTTGTTTCCGAGTCTCGAGCCACTTTCCCACTCCGAACAGCGGAGACAAGTGCTGACACAGGCGAACCCGAAACGCAACGTGACAACTCCGAAATAAGGGCTAACACGGGGCCTAACCGCACTCGCATGGCGGCACAGGGCACATTGCAGTCCGTGTCACTTCCTGTACGGTGACCTGCGATTCGCCACGCCGCTCCCTCGATTAGACACCACTGCACGACAGCAGGCGCGATCAAGGCCTGCTCTGTCTTCCCGGCGCGGAATGCCAACGTGGGAGCCGGAGAGGAATATTAGATTACCGCACCACACTCCGCTCTCTGTCCCGGTCATTGTTCGCGGTCGAGTGTCGGAGATTCCTCGCGAAACTAGCCTACACACTCCACTCAGTCTCCACACGCCATTATTGTGGCTTTATCCAACTGCTCCACTGGCATATAAGCAGAGCTACAGCGGCCTGCCCCGCCTTGTAATGCCACTCCGCACCTGAACAGGCGCTAAGTGAGTTGCTGAAGCCTCAGCTCCGCCCTCAGGCCCGCCCACCGTTCGTTACGTAGTTATTACGTTGTCTGCACAATAAACAGCATTAGCGCCCGATCCGTAAACGTGCCAGATTCCCGATAGTCAAGTCTTGGAGTGCTGCGATAATCCACAGCAAACACCCCAATATCAGCTTGACGGAATCCTATTCTCTGGCGGTTACCGCAAAGGACGGTAGAGTCAGAAAAATAAGGTGATTCAAAAAAGGTGGTGCGGCCTTTGTTGAGGAATAACGGTATACGGACATTTTGAACACTGTCCCAGATACCAGGGAACAGAGCATGTCTCAAGTTCCCAAAAACCTCCGCAACCGCACAAGCACCGGTTTAATTAAAGTCCAAGTCAAGCCCTGGTAGACATAATTAGCATGTAAACGCCAGTATTTGCACAGTCATTAGGCACGGTGGTGAGGATGAGCGGGGTCGGGCCGAGCAAACCTCCAGCCAGGACCGTCAGCTTTTAACCGCGACTCACTTCCTGTCCAGTAGGTGAAATATTAATTATGGGCATCGGCCCGAAGCCTGCGTTCAAGAGCAGAAAAAAAAAAGAGCTTCTTATCAGCACACAGACATCTCATTCTGTGGACATTTGGTGCAAAAGACATTTTGCATAATTTGTTCCCATTTTAAGAGGGATGGCAAGAAAACCGGACGTGCGGAGAACAGAAGTCGCGGTGGGATTCGGTGGCCTGGGACATGCCTCCCGTGCGGCGTATTAATGCATTTTCGTCTTGGGCAGAGAGAAAGCCTCCTTGCGTGCCCTGAGTGCTCCCATCCCCCTCCAAACCCATCCAGACATCCACAGCCAAATGTAAGCAGAATTGTCCTCTTCTTTTTTTTTTTTTTTTGGTTTGTTATTTGGAGGGGTTTTTATTCCTGTGACCCAGTTTCTTTGGGTTTGAGGGGAAGTCCGATAACTTCTGCTAAATTAAAAGTTTCACCTTATTTTATTACTGATCTGATTAAACATGGATCTGTCCCCTCCTCTTGACGACCCGTTACTTAAATCCCCCAAAATACATCCCGCAGAATTGGCCTCATAATGACAGGATGCGTATGAGCACAGCTCCGGCAGAAAAATATATATTTACCAGCGCGGGGAGAAAGCGGAATAACACACTGGGTGGATGGCATATGATTTACGACACCAAACCAGGCCACCAAGCCACTTCTTCTAGAAGGATTTGTGCAGTGCACTTCTGATCCATCAGAAGACTTCCATGTAAGCTGAAGGGTCTAAAACTAAACTAAAAAAAAAGTGACAATAATAAACCTGTGCTTTCTTAAGTATTTTCTGCTGAGTCTGTGGTCAGCAACACCTCTGCAGATCTCATCAGGGGTCATCAGGTGAAAGCAGTGAGGGGTCCCGCCAATCGGAGAGCCCGACTGCAATGCCACCAAGCTGAGCAGACTGAGAAGATGGCCAGGCAGATGGTGGCAGCGAGAGCTCTGGACAGTTGACAGTAGCTGTTTGCTCGTTTGGCTTGGATTCTGGTGACCGCCGAGATCAAACATCCTACGTCCTCACAGCCCGGGCATCATGCAGTCGTCAGTGGCAGTCGCTCCCTGCGAGGTAATGAGCTCCCATTGCCCACGAAAACCAGCTGGGCTTCAGCAATGGATCCTCACACTCACTAGATTCGGCATCAAAATAGCTCTTATTAATATTTGACTTTTTTTCCCCAAAGATGACATGTTTGAGCTTTCTGGAATAGAAATGTGATCGAATAGATCACAGCCTTATTGGTCAACACTGCACTGACCATCACCCAGCAAAAATTCAGCTTTCGTGATGGTTGGGACACTCAAGAGCTGGAGTGGAAAATAAATATATATAAGTACAATATACAAAACACAAAACACACAAGCACGCTGCACATGAGTCAAAATGTAAAATGTATAGATGATGGCACAAGAACATTCACAAGTTTTATTACATTATTTCCCGTGCATTATTGACAATTAATTGCATTCATTTTGAGATTAATCAACTATCCCAATTCTCATTATCAGAATTTCATGCATACATATGGCCCTCTCCAGTAGAAAAGTCATGCGTGTGAAGGAAGGAAGGAAGGGTTCCAGCTCTATGCCAAATTGGAAGTGAATGACTAAGGGTTTTAAAAGGGGAAAGGAAGCACATCAATAAACAATCAGAACTAAATGAAACACACACACACACACACACACACTCACTCACAAAAGTCTAAGCAGCATACCGCAGGGCGCTCTCAATCCTCTCTTGGCTGAAAGGTGTGGTCTTGAAATATTTATGACCCCCACACGAGCCCCTTTTCTTCACAACCGCAGGCAAGCAGCTTCTTATCCCCGAGCAGCGTCTGAGCCTCCGACCCAAACTGCCACCCCGAGCCACAAACTTTTTCTCATAAAGAGCCCATTAAGGTGCAAGTCAGCGCCGTCCTTTGTAGAGCAGAAGATCTGCTGGCCTGATGCTCAATACCTGCGTGCGAGTTCATCTTGCACGAGGAGGACATGCGTCAAACCACCGTGTCCCATTATTCTGAGGTGAACAATTTAAAGCATCGTGTTCGTCGCAGATTGGACTGTCAACTCGAAAATGGCCATAGGTGTGAGTGGGTGGTTTGTGTGCCGTTTCACCCGTTCAAGCCTGGTGAGTAGCACAACCGCCATTAAGGTAAATACATTTACATTGACAATTACGTAGTAGTTACAGGGACAGTCCCCCCCTGGAGCAACTCAGGGTTAAGTGCCTTGCTCAGGGACACAATGGTAGTAAGCGGGACTTGAACCTGGGTCTTCTGGTTCATATACGAGTGTGTTACCCACTACATTTCATTTACATTTACAGCATTTATCAGACGTCCTTATCCAGAGCGACTTACAATCAGTAGTTACAGGGACAGTCCCCCCCTGGAGCAACTCAGGGTTAAGTGTCTTTCTCAGGGACACAATGGTAGTAAGTGGGATTTGAACCTGGGTCTTCTGGTTCACAGGCGAGTTTCTTACCCACTAGGCCACTATTACCACCAAATATAGACTTTGTTGTGAAGCTCCCTCAATATTGATCGAAGACATGTCCAATTTCGCGAGCTACGTATGTGACCAATTCAGCATGCCAGGTTTTGTTCAAATCCGTGGTTGAAACCATGGCAGCCGTAACGATGGCCGTGGTTTGAAGGCTCTCCGGCATTGTGGCGGTGGGAGAGTGGGAATGGGTTTCTCTTTGTACAGTTCTGTACTGGTTAAATATGTAAAATAATAATGTCAAAAAAAAAATCTGAGACGAAGGCGTGACCGCGTGACAACACCCCGGCCTTCACCTCGCCGCGAAGAGCCGGCCGCGGGGACCGCTAACTCGGCGGTGTTGTTGCAACATTTTCTGCTCGTTTATCAGAGCGGTGCGCTCCGGCCAACTTCCCACAAAGCCTCCTCCGCCCCTGGAGCTGGGCCACGAGCGCTCGTAGCCGGCATGCCAAACAATTAGGCCGGAACAAAATAACGTGGAAGAAAGCGGCCGAGTTGAAAAGGTCAAGGATTCTTGCGAACGAATATTCAGAGGGAGCCGAGGCCGAACAAGGCTCTCGCAGTCATATGGAGACCTGGTCTGAAGCCGCTCTCGGTGGAGGGGCGAGGAGCGAACAAACACCAAAACCGCACGGACGAAGCGCATGTTTGGACGGCGATGGGTGAACCGGCCGCGAGCCTGCAGGCGCCTGGCCTACCGCAGGGTCAAATGGGAATGGCCTGCTGACAGGCTGTCGGCGGGGCTACACAACCATTACAGGCACGGGGGACACATCCAACAGGGACCTGGTGCTGACAACACAAAAATATCGTGGCATATTGAGAAGTTGACTTACACGGTAAATCAACTGTCACACATAGCGATAAAGTAGTTGTATTGGAATCATGCTGTATAACAAGAGTTATATCTAGGGATGGGTATCCTTAACGTTTTTAACGGTATTACAACTTCTACTGATACCTCTAATCGATTCGGTACTTTAACGGTCGTCTAATCGGGACTTTTTTTTTTTTATTTAAAAAAAGAAAACAAAAGAAATTGAGAGAAAAAATAAAAAAAATCTTCTAGCAAATAATTTTACAATGATTTAAAGGAACGTAAATGGAACACGCGGGTAGGCTGCAAAAGAACTAGCAGCTTTTAACCCTCCTTCTGGACAAAAATTGTCCGGGACCGAGGGTTCGGGCGAAGTGGAACCATACTTTGGATCGTTTGGCTCTCTCCGCCACAGTTACTTACATTTACATTTACGGCATTTATTAGACGCCCTTATCCAGTGCGACTTACAATCAGTAGTTACAGGGACAGTCTCCCCCTGGAGCAACTCAGGGTTAAGTGTCTTTCTCAGGGACGCAATGGTAGTAAGTGGGATTTGAACCTGGGTCTTCTGGTTCATAGGCGAGTGTGTTACCCACTAGGCTACCACCACCACTTCACAAGTGCGAGCTCTCTCATGTTGTGCGCTGAAAAAACAACATTTCGTGGAGACGAAGAACGAATATTATCCCAAATTACGAAAGGCTGGTCTGGAAAAATATGCTAGGTAATGTTTATTTGACAATTTTTTTTATTATTTCTCCAGTACCGACAACAGAACTGTTAACGTCAGAGCTTATCGATACTTCGGTCTTTTATAATTAGGCACCGGGACCGATTAAGTACCGGGTTTCAGATATATTTGGAAATTTACGAACACGAAACCATTCAAAAAATGGTTGGTCAATGCTAATGTTCAGAGTGAACATATTGAATCCACAGAAACTGCGATTACATGTGCAGCCTCAGACATCACTAATAAATCCTTGGCCTTTGAAGGGATCTTGCAAAAGTGAAAAAAAAAAAAATAAAATAAAATTTTTAAATCTCAGGAATTTTGACATGTTGATGCGACACTGAGACACTCTGGGGCTTGAAATGGCAGAAAACTGCAGGACGAGCAATTAGAGAAAAAGATCGATCACCACGGGGAGGCAGTCATGTCCGTCCTACCGGCCTTAACAGGTCTCATTAATCGCCTTCCCCCGGACCGGCCGTGCCACTCAGCCGTACGGACCCCAGGCGCCCCGAGCTTCTCCACTTCTCTGGCTCGAGAAGACGTGGAGGAGCAGAGACGAACCAATCAGACAACCTTAATAAGACCGAGTTGGGTTTTTTTTGGTTTTTTTCCTAATTACAAAACGAACACCGCCTCCCTCGGCGAGACCCAGGGGGTGGCGCTCTCGCTTCTGAACATCCAGTAAGCAAAATTAATAATTTAGGTAAAGACTACCGAGACTACGACTCAAATGATCATAGAGAGAGAGGGAGAGAAAAACACACACACACACACACACATTTTTATTAGCCTGGAATGTAAAACGAATCAAGCTACGGCTGTAGAATAAGAATGCAGATGAAATACAGCCAAGCCGATTGTCGGCAAAACAAACTCCTTGACGTAATTTAGGATTAAGACGGCAAATCTACAGCATTTCGTTGGACTGCTGCACCGGATCACGCCGATTAACCAGCGTCACAATCCTAGTCACGAGGCTGGTGCTTATATACCAGTCTAATAAGGTTCACAATTTCGCACGATTCACAGATTTGTCAGAGCGTTCCGTACACAGTGGCAGCCTAGCGGTTAAGGAAGCGGCCCCTGTAATCAGAAGGTCGCCGGTTCGAATCCCGATCCGTCAAGGTGCCACTGAGCAAAGCACCGTCCCCACACATCTGCTCCCCGGGCGCCTGTCATGGCCGCCCACTGCTCACTCAGGGTGATGGGTTAAATGCAGAGGACAAATTTCACTGTGTGCACCGTGTGCTGCGCTGCTGTGTATCACAAGTGACAATCACTTCACTTCACCTTTAGAAAAAAAAATGGTGTCAGATCAACTGTGCGTTAATTGCATCCTGTTGCCAGTTCAGGGCTGAAGGTGAGCAGAAACATTCTGTTTCCCTCATACAGGATAAATCCGGGTGAATTTTGTGGAATTAAATGGAGAACATTCATATGCGATGAAGGAACCCGGCATAAGCCTCGTGCAAATCAGCGGACCATACGGAAAGGATGGGCGGCCAAGATTTGCTGCTCCAGCGTGAGGCGTGCTGCACTGCTGAACGCTGAAGGTGGGAGACAGGAAGCGCGGGGTGCTGAGCAACAAAAAAAAAAAAAAAAGAAAATTTCACAGAATATTACGTTCCAGCGTCCTTTTTACTGTCAAAAAAAACCACGGGCCTACCAAATTCTGTTCCGGTAATGTGTACGCACCCCCGGGACAGGACATGAACTTGCTTCGATGTGTGAGATCTATTTAGAGGATTATTAAAAATACATAGGACGAAAGAAATAAATAAAACACCGCACAGGCTCGGCCGAACTCGGCCGTCGCCGCGTCCCGCAAGTCCACAGAAACTGGGACAGATTGCGTCGAGCGCAGCAAGGAAGGACAAGCGGGGCGAATCGGAATATGTTCTGCTCGTTTTGGTAATTAATGCGTAATGAAGTGTGCCGGCCTGGTTCTAACGCGGCGTGGAGGAAGTAGAAAAGCAGAGGCGGGGATTAATGGGTGTCACCGGAGTCCAATCTAACTGCACAACTCCTCGTTTGGCTTCGCGGACGGAACCCCCAAGGCCCACGTGACCCCCCCATTAATAGCCCGCCGGTTGTCAGGGAGCGTCGGGAGTCGGCAGGACGGGAAGAGGAAGCGGTGCCGAGAAGAAAGAAAAAAAAAAAGGGGCGTGGCAGCCCATCCTGAGCCCAGCCGGTGGGCTGCTGAACGAATCCCGCATCCTCGCGCCCCGTTCCCGGAACGTGACGGCAACGTCACGGGCACTTCGGCGGGGGCGCGCGTGAGCCGGCCCGGTGACAAACTAGGTCTGCGCGCACACAGTCCCCAATCTAATCAAACCCGATATAGGCCAATAGTGAGTATGCGCGACCTAACACGGACCTTATGTCAGAGCCGGCAGCACGACACCCGCACCGTCCCTTAGCATAAAGTGAAGTGGTTGACACAGCGGCACAGCACACGGTGCACACAGTGAAATGTGTCCTCTGCATTTAACCCATCACCCTTTGGTGAACAGTGGGCGGCCATGACAGGCGCCCGGGGAGCAGCGTGGGGGGACTCGAACCGGCGACCTTCCGATTACGGGGCCGCTTCCTTAACCGCTAGGGCCACCACGGCGAGTGCGGAACGCGGGTGGCTTGCCGCCTGGAGCCTCGGCATCATGCCCCACAAAAACGGCAGACGTTAAACCGCCGACTTTGATTTAACCGGATCGACGGTCGCCAGACGCGACCGACTACAGGTCAGTTTCAGACAAGCACAGCGCAAGCGTCTACGTCCAAGCGAACCTGGAAGGACCGTGTTGCTTCTCCCCCACTTCTGAGGTACCCCAGAGGCGAATCTGACCATTATCTTACAGAGCTGGAACAGTAACATAACACCTATAATTCTTCCCCATGAAAAGCCACCATCTTTTGCGTTCTACTGTTTGGCGAGATAAGGACAATGAGATAGAGACAGAGAGACAGAGAGATAGAGAGAGAGAGAGAGAGAGAGAGAGAGAACATTTCCTCTCCAGAAAGCAGTCTGCAGTCCGCGCTGCCAGCGGGAAAAAAAAGGGCCTCGCCGATTTCTCTTGTTGTTCCAACATCAGAACGCGTGCAAGACAGGCCCATCCAGGCGGCGTGGGCCGGGGCGCTGCTAAAAACGATGCAAACGCAACGCCAAAGTTGGTCGTCTCCGGCTCCGTCTGGGACGGCCGCGCGCTGTAATTACCCGGGAAAACGCGGGGCTGGGGGCCCGTCGGGGTACAGCGGCCCACTTGCTGAAGTTTATTAGAGGATCTGCTTTTTCCCCCTTCACCCACGCTATTGCAGGTCCTGACCCGACCCACGGCCTCCCACTCGGGGGATTAAAAACACTCCTCGCCCTGCAATTTCCGACGAACCCAACTCTGTGGTCAGAGGCAGATGCCCACGTTACGTGACTGAATAACGAATGTGATGCCAAAAACCCCCGGGCCACCGATCCCGGAGCACGACCTTCCCGGGGACCCGTGGAGCGCCACGGCTCAGTGCCTTTGCACGTCGCCCGTCGGGTTCGGCGCAAAGGGTGCCGGCGAAGTTGGCATCAAAACCTGCGCCCGTCTGCTTCAGCGGTGCAAGGCAGGCAGCACCGTAAAAGAAAGTTGCGGCCCAAGGTCCCCGTTTGCTGCAGTGTCATTGACCGGGTGGCATTAGCAGCCCACTGCAGCTTTAAACAGCCCGCCACACTCAGGTATAAAACGGGCCACGCCTCCTCTGTAGCAAATTAAATAATAAGAAGAATAATAATAGGACAGATGTCACCCAGCGCAGCCGTGATTCGGGGAGGTGACCGTCCCATGTCTAACGATGTTTTGACACGACGACGGTTCGAAGGTCGGATCTGTTCGGGTGGAAGTGCCTCCATACCTTCGGAGAGCTCCAGCTCCAGCTCCGCCAGCTTCTCCCGGACCTCCGCCGGCAGGGTCATCGCGACGGCCGGGCCGGGCTCCAGCACCACCGTCAGTAATCCCGCGGAGCCGCGCTCGGCCATGTCGCCCCGGTCCAGTTCACTGATGAGGGGCGAGGTCCTCCGGACTCGGCGGCGGCGGCGGTACCCGGATCGGCTGCATAGGGGCTCCGGATCCGCCCGCCCGCCCACCAGCTTGACGCGAGAGCGGGACTCGCGGACGCCCTGCGCCGGCGTCGGCTCTCCTTCCTCGAAGAGGGGGGCGACTGGAAGAAGGCGAGGCGGCGGCGGCGGGAGGGGGAGCGGAAACTCATGCAACTCCGCAGCTCCTCACCGCGCCGCCATTGCAGCAGGAGCGACTGAGGGCTGGAGGAGGAGGAGGAGGAGGAGGAGGAGGGAGGGCGGAACGGCTGCGCGTGCACCGCCGCGCTCGCGCGCACGTCCGCCGGTCCCGAGCTCACCTAGGCGCCGGTGGCGTGACGTCACGGCACGCGCGTCGCGCGCCTCCGTCGCGCGCCTCCGTCGATTTTTCCCAATCTAAAATGCGTATAAAACCCATTTACAGTTTAATATGTCATGCAACAAACAAGGAAAAAAAAAAACTTTAAACACTTTAAACTCCTTATTAGGATTTTATAGATAAAAACGCAGTGTGCACCACTAACCATAAAAATACAAGGTTTGTGGTGAAAAAAAAAAACACACAACAAATTTGTTCTCGTCGTTTTCACCACAATTTCGGTATTTATCTTCCGCTCAGTTAGCGCGGCAATGCTGCAGCGCCCTCTGCTGGCCACCTGCGACAAGCGCGCACCGACACACAGAGCGACCAAGTTCTGCGGACGCAGAGTGAAACGCGACTACCTTGAAGACAGAAGTCCAGTTGCCGCGACTCAACTTTCAGACAATTTCACCCGGATGACTGAGAATCTTCACAGACACACAGAGCACCTGCGACACTAAAGCTGCTACAAGAGCTGGCAAACAGTACGGTACAATTAACAACTTTATTGATTTTTTTTTTTGTGCAGCTGATCACTTGCTTTCGTTTTTTTGGTCAGTTCCTAATTTGTCAGCCTTGCTAGTAACATTTACACTTACGGCATTTATCAGACGCCCTTATAAAGAGCAACTTATAGTCATCAGTGACAGGCACAGTCCCCCAGGAGACACTCAGGGTTAAATGTCTTGCTCGGGGACACAATGGTACTAAGAGGGATTTGAACCTGGGTCTTCTGGTTCCGTTCCACTACCATTCCACCGTTATGATAAAAAGAGGGCCTTTCTTAGAGTGTGTCTGAGACTGATGTTGTAAGCGTCCCCAGGATTCTTCTCATTGTGCTCAAATATCTTTCTGTTGACCTCCACGTGTGCATCCAGAAGGTTTGTCTTCCTGCAAGCCATGATGGGAGCAAATCATCACATTTAAGATTTTGTATGATCTTATTTGTAGATTTTCATAAGTGTTTGTCTGTGGACCTATATGGGTCCAACGTACCCCTTGTGGCCCTTCAGTAGCGCGGCGCTCAGGGAGCTGACGTAGACCGACCGGTGGTTCGGCTCCCGCAGCTGCCGCTCGTCTGTCCAGCAGTGGCTCCAGAAGACGTCCGCGTCTGTCGGGAGCGACGCCCCCCCGTAGGACACCGCCGGCCCGTCAGTCTCGAAGTCGTCCCCGCTCGCGCAGTGGCCAGTACATCCACAGTGGACCTCTGGCACCCTGTAGGTCTGGATGAAGAACAGCCTGGGCTTGCCCACAAGCCCCGGGCAGTTTCCGGGACTGAACATGTGCCTGACGGTGTTCAGGCTCGTGCCCGAAGCGCAGGCGTCCGCGGCCAGCAGGCCGGTGGAGGAGTCCCTGCTGATGATGCAGCAGGCGAAGGCGTCTCCTCTGTGATGGTCCCGCTTAGCCACCTCGGCGAGGGCGGCGTGACAGCCGCTCGTGCTCGGCAGCTTATGCAAGATCACGTGGAAGTGCAAGCACCGGAACGTCTGCGCCAGCAGGCCTGTGGGGACGGATTTCATTTTCCACCATTACACACCGGCCAGATGTATAAAAGGATTTATAAAAAAAACTTAATAGACCCTCACCTCCGTCACTGCCAACACAGTCTATGATTACACACGCTCCTCGGGGGTGGGAGTTCACCCTGTATTTATCCAGGGGTTCCTGCCGGAAAAGCCATCAGGTCGCCATCACCACATTGAATGTATTCTAATAGTGATGTCGTGTGTTTAACGCCTCGTAGCAACTCGACTATAAACCGTTGATTTGAAGGTGAAGTGATTGTCACTGTGAAACACTGCAGCACAGCACACGGCGACACAACGAAATGTGTCCTCTGCTTTTAACCATCACCCTTGGTGAGCAGTGTGTGGGGACGGTGGCTCCTTGGCAGTTCGGGATTCGAACCGGCAACCTTCTGATTACGGGGCCACTTCCTTAACCGCTAGGCCACCCACTGGCCCACTAATTTGTTGCTGTCCACCCCTCAATCATTCTATCTTTACTTTGAAAAGTACATATACAACATGAGAAATTAAAGAAATTATTATAATGTTAAAATAATGTTCTGGATATGAATGTATTAAATCATGTGTGTGTGATTGTGACATAAATGAAGGTATTTCACCTGATGGCATGTTCTCTGGATGGTAATGTGTCCTGGGGGGGACAAACACAAGAGAAAGCGCTACATATATTGTGAAGTAAAGTCAGCCTCCAAGCAGAAGTTAAAACTATTTTAAAATGAACGACGAACCACGTGTGTGCTTGCTTTGAGGTTTAGCAAGTTCCTGCTTTCTGTTCCAAAATATCGGGGTGACGCTCGATGACGCAGGGGTCTGTCGGGACAAAAACGAACCGTCACTTACAATTCCTTTGTGAAAAAAAAAGCCACGAAAAGAAAAGGGGAAAGCACGGAAAGCACACCCGAGTGGGGGGGTTTCACTAACCACGTCATGGAACTGTTCCAAAACAGGTTCTCTTCTTGCTGAGGAAACTGGGTGTTAAAAAAAAAAAAGTGGTGTTTTTGACTTTTTAAAATCACATGATGACTAAGTTATTCTATTTTTTTTCACCAGGCTCCAATTCTCGTAACACACCTCAAATGCATTAAACTCTCATTAAACTCTCATTAAGGTTTAAGGTTACTGATAACATGGTGCTCACCCTTCCTCTGATATCGGTCCAGCTTTTTCACAAGATCAGCCCTGTGGATGTTTCTCAAGCACTTTTTTAACAGCTCCACCCTGTCGCTGGACACCTCGCCTCGCTTCTCGAGTTCCACAACCACGTCCAGGAAGCCCTGCAATGTTCATGGAAATGCTGATTCGGCTGCACACCGCTGTGGAAATGCTGTGTGGGTCATGAGTATAGAGGGTGGTGAGGTGGGTCGTCTCGACCCCACACGTTCCACTCGAGTTCAAGTAACCAACTGATTATGAATGGAAATAGACATTCCATTGAGCTACTTAAGTAACAGTTGTATGTACATTACTGTGTAAAAGTCGTAGTTTTTTTTTTTTTTTAAATGCATGCTGATATAAAGAATAGCAGATTAATTGAAGACATTTCTCACCTTCACATTACTCAGTATGTCTTTGGGCAGAATGTCACTGAGCAGGAAAATTAAAGCCCTCAAATCACCCTCTCCAATGTCGTCGCTCAAATCAGCCATCAGCACCCTGAGAAGAGGGAACGTGCGGGGTTTTAAATGGACGTTTCCCAGACGTGCCTGTACCTGTACCTGTACGTGTACGTGTACGTGTACCTGTACTCCGGGACCAGGCGGCCGCGTCGCAGCGTCTCCTCGACCTCGAGCCGGTCGGTCCGCAGCACCTTCCTCAGCAGGTCGAAGCGCTTCACGCTGAAGACGAGCTCCCGGAGGAGCGCGCCGTCTCCGCGCACCGCGTCTCCGAGGCCGGCCGCTCCCAGGCTGGGGTCCGGGGCGCCGCACAGGTACAGCAGGGTCCTCGCCTCCCTGGAGCTGAGCCTCTCGGCGACGTCGTGGACCCTCTGGGCCATCGGAGCGTCTGAGCGCGTCGCCGCGCGTCGCGCCGTGCGCCTTTTACGCACGTGACGCGGGGGGGACACCGTGACGCGACACTTCCTTCGCGGGAAAACCCAAACCGTAGCAGGTTCCGTTTAATTTTTTTTTTTTTTTTTCGTAAATAAACCAAATTCAGGCGACACCTCTGGGGTCGTGAGCGCGGTGACGAAAAGTGCATTTAAAAAGTGAACGCACACATACATTCTCTCAGCACAGACTGCAATTTTAAAGAGACAGAGAGAGGTGTGTGTGTGTATTTTATTGCTAACCTTCCACCAAGGGTCCACAATGATCATAAGAGGGGCCAAAAATCCCTGCTCTGGGAAGTGAAAGTAAAGTGACTGTCACCGCGAAACGCAGGACAGCGACACGGTTCTATTTTTTTTTCTAAAGGTCTTTGGTGTCGTGAGCTTTTTATACTGAAAACGTCGCTCGGTTTTACTTCCCTTATTATTATTCCCTCTTGAACCATTTCAGCCAGGGACTGCAACGTGTCGTTTTGAATGGCTCTGCAGGTGTTACGGAAAATTCAATTCCCCCACGTTCCCCCACGTTCCCCCCCCGGCGCACGCTGATTTCAAATCATGACGTCACACGCTACTGCAACGTCATGCGGCTTCTTTTTACTTAGACGTTCTGTTTGCCTTTTTAATGTCTTGATTCGAAGTAGGGCTGCACGATATTGGGAAAATATGCGATAGTGTTGTTGAATATTGCGATATTTCTTGCAATATAACATTTCCCTATAGAAATGCTTTTTAAATTATTATTATTAGCTATTTAAATTAATTTATATATGTAATGATATTACTAAAACAAACAGGTAATATATATTCAGCTGATCTAGTTAAATCTAAATCAGGCTAAAAAGAAACAATATGTCAAGGAAGTTGCAAATATTTAGACTTCAAAACATTATAAATGACTTAAAACCCTCATCAGAAATTCTGATTTCTGGTTTGCTGTTACAATAGAGCGGCCAACACAATATGAATTGCGTTCAAAAATTACTTTTTATTTACATGTAACCATACACTCATCAAGAGTGTCTTAAAACAAGAGCACCTTTTAAACAAAATATTTCCTTGCCTTATCTGTTTATATATATACAAAAATAAAATAAGAAAATACTATTAAACAAAGTGTACAGGCCTATATTGGTATGTAGTGGAAACACTAACACATTGTCAACATCCACATAAATAAAAATTAATATTGACATGTAAGCATTACATGGCCCGGTCTAGCCAATAGCATTATATCACCTACTTGGGAGGCGGGTATAAAGATAGTAAGGGCCCATCTGACACACAACTGCTAGGCACATAAATTAATGCTGCGTCCGAAGTTGCATACTACTTGAGTAGGTACTACATTTGAATTCATACATACTGTGCTACCGTTAAAACAGCATGTTCTATTCAGTATGAATGGATTTTGGACGTACTACATCCGCGGTGTTGATGTTATTTTTTTTACCTTTACACAGGGCATTTTCTCACAAGTGTAATTTAACCACAATGAACAACATTCTCCTTAAGGTACTTACACTTGAAAAGAGCCGTTTCCCGCCATGTTTCGAATATGACGCCGCCTCAGCCGCTGCCTTTTGGGATAGTGAAGTGTCCATCGAATGCCTACTACAGAATTCGGCTGGAAGTAGTAGGTCATCCGGGTACTTCTCATGAACTGTTTTTCGAATACTATGAATTAAGACATACTACTCGCCTTACATACTGTTTTTCACATATAGTGTGGCGGCGGAGGCCAGCCATGAGTTGGGACCAGCATGCCGTGCGGGTGAGATACATGCTGACGGGACGGGCGCGCCCGGGGACTGCAAATAATTAACCATGTTACGGGTAAATGTGTTCTGTGAAACTTTGCTGATGTGCACATAGGTTTATGTTGAACGTGGACATTTCAATGTAAAATAAACAGTATTGCAGTCTGCAGTATTAAGGTGGAAATGTCAATTCGAATAAGGAGCTGGGAATAGTGAGCCAACTTCAGCATCACTGTGTATTATAAATTCTAATTACACCCATATATGCAGGAAGTGAGCTCAAGGTCCTCGGTGTGCCTGCTTGCTGCCGCTGCTGGGCGGAAGTCTCAGACCTGACGAAATTGGAGGGAGGCGGGCTGCTTCCAAATAAAGCATATTTCATTCATAAGTCATTCAATCAAAACTCATTGAGTCACACATTTTTGCTGGTTTGTGCGTTGGCAATCAGGTTAAAAGCTTTTCTTGTAGTACAAATTATGCAATACACTAGTTGACTTGAAAACAGAAAATCTGTGTACGGAGCAAGTTTCATAGAGAAGAGGCAAATTATTTGTAAATGACATTTATTATTAAATAATTATTTCTTCCATTTAAGACAAACACAAGAACCGAAACGTCCCTCTCTGCGGCTCCACACATGAACGTGCCTAGCACTGGGGGTCAGTGGTCAGATTTCTTAGGAGGAAAGAGGGTGTATTCCACCGCAAGGGCAACTGCAAATGCAATAAATCCCTTCTTAAACCCACGAGCAAGGATGTCTTTGAAGGTGACGGGGACACCGAAGCTTCCCGTGTATCGCCAAGCCTCATTCCTGTAAATGTAACGGCAGAAAAAGCTTCGTTAATAAATGAGGCAGCGGACCCGTAACCGGAAGGTTGCGGTTCTGAATCCCAAACCACCAAGATGCCTCTGAGGTTCCCACCTCAGTAAGGTACTGTCACCACACATTCATTTAACTGGCGATTTGGGTGTTCAGCACACATTCAGAGGTCACCTACCGAGCCCAAGGATCCCTCAGTCCCCTTCGGGCAAGCCGCTGCTGGGTGAATTCGAGTGGAGTGCCCTCCCATTTCCACTGCTTGTAGTCTGGCATTGCCAGTTTACCGTGGCCATGGTGATCCCCACCCATTGCTGGAAGGGGGAAAAAAACAAACATTTCAGTCAATAACAATTAATATCAAAATCATAAGTTATCGTTCATATAGTTTGTCATTTAACAGTGAAACGAGACTACGTTCCTCCCGGTCCATGGTGCAAGAACACAAAAATGGAACACGACTGCAGGTGCTGACATGACAGTGAAAGTGACGTGACTGTCATTGTGAAACACTGCGGCACACAATGACACAACGAAATGTGTCCTCTGCATTTAACCCATCAGTAACCCATGAAAGGCACCTGGGGAGCAGCATTCCTCTAGGACTTATGTTGTGTAGAGACCATGTGCTTATGTTGCTGAGGTGGGTTTTTTTTTTTTTTTTTTTTAATTCTCCTCCTCTCTCCCCACGTGACCCCTTTTTCTCTGTTTTGCCATCCTGACCTGTCTACCACCATATGTCATGTTTGTGTATATGTACGGTCGAGTCGGACAGTTTTTTTCGCTGGTATTTGTGACCAGTGACATGGTGCGTTGCAACAGCAATAAAGGGTTTTTCATCATAATCATCATCATCAGTAAAAAGTCTCATGAATACAAGACAACACTTGCAGCCTGCACACAGCCAGATGTGAACGTTAGTAAAAGCATGTGGACACGGGTCAGAGCATAATCCTACGATACCACACTGCACTTACTCGAATAGATAATACATTTTCAGGGGGGTCAAGACACCTCCTAACCCTGTCTCCAGGGGGTCGGTCATTGTAACTACTGATTGCAAAGCGTCTGCTAAATACTATAAATATTAATATGTACTAATGAACTGTTAGGCCTGCCTGCCCGGCCTCTCAAGCTGTTGGAACAAAATTGTCTTTACGTTCGCGTGACAAAACGATGTCAAAGGAAAACAAATCGTTTTGGCCTAGCCAGCTAGCTAGCTAGCTATCCGGTTAGCCAGCGCGCTACGCGCAGCTATTATCTGGCACACGCGGATGAAGTACTCAGCGTCAGGGGGACATTACAAACAACGCACGCTTTAGAAGCGTGAAATAAATCAGAAAGCAGGAAAAACAGAAGAAAAAAAAAAAACTCACCTCCTGCGGTCACTGGCTGACGGGTGACCTCAACAACGGACGGACACTTCTTCGTCGCCTCAGGACGCCGACGGTGCGCTCTAGACAGGAGCTGCTCGTTGCTGCCCCCTTCCGGAGCGGAGGAGGTTTAAACGGGGAAACTTCCAGGCGATGACTGAACGTCATGTTGAGTCATGGCAACTGGACTTCTTTCTTTAACGTAGAGACGTTTCGTTCTGAATCCACAGAACTTTGTCGATCTGAGGGAAGTTGGCTTGTGGATGCAGAATGACACGTATCTACCTTAAAGAAAGAAGTTTAGTTCCCGTGACTCAACTTTCACGGCCACTCTGAAGCATGTTATATGATGTTTTCCTTGTTTAGGGAAAAGAACATTCTATAGTCTGTATAGGTATTTAAGTTTTAGTGTAAATTTTGCGTGTAATGTATAATACTTTTAATGTGTAATCTTTTGCGATCGCACCATGGGGGGGGTCCGTGTGAAACGGTATTTCAAGACACTGCATACTATGTATACTGTTGTACTGACAATAAACCTCTTGAATCTTCAACCTGGGACTTTGTGCTGTTCTGGTTCATAAGCAAGTGCGTTTCCCACTAGGCCAGAATTTCCCAACCCTGGTCCTGGAGGAACGTCAAAAAGTCTTCACTTGTAGTTTTTTCTTACATAAGTCAGACTATAAGAAAGTTACAAGTTAGTCTAAGTACTCTCTAAAGAGGAAAGTCTTAAGATGCCATTTAAAAATACTCAGCAACTGTACTGTTCTGACCTCAAGGGGAAGTTCATTCCACCACCAAGGAGCCAAGACAGAGAAGAGTCTAGATGAATGTCTTCCTTGTACCTGCAGCGGTGGAGGAACCAGCGAGCAGTACTGGAGGGTACTGCGAGGTATAATAAGGGCTGTGAGGTAGGATGGGGCTGCTCCATGTTTGGCTTTGTAGGCCAGCATCAGTATTTTGAACCTGATGCGTGCAGCTACTGGGAGCCAGTGGAGGGAACGTAGCAGAGGGGCGGTGTGGGAGAATTTGGGAAGGTTGAAGATTAGTCGTGCTGCTGCATTTTGTATTAGTTGTAGAGGTCAGATGGCATTCAGAGGTAGACCTGCTAGAAGGGAGTTACAGTAATCCAGCCGTGAGATTACTAGGGACTGAACCAGTATCTGGGTGGCCTGTGTTGATAGATAAGGACGGATCTGTTTGATATTGTAGAGAAGGAATCTACGTGAGCGAGAAAGATTGGTGATGTGAGTCAAGATGGATAGTTGGTTGTCTATTGTTACTCCAAGGTTGCAATGCTGAGCCCTGAATTCCAAGTCTCTTCAAGAGAGTCTTGTGGTTTACATTTTACATTTACAGCATTTACCAGCACCCTTATCCAGAGCAACTTAAAATCAGTAGTTACAGGGACAGTCCCCCCCCCCGGAGACACTTAGGGTTAAGTTTCTTGCTCAGGGACACAATGGTAGTAAACGGGATTTGAACCTGGGTCTTCTGGTTCATAGGCGAGTGTGTTACCCTCTACCACCCATGCCATTTGCGGGTTGTGGGCAGAGGTTACCTTAACGGCCTAATAATGTGTGGGGCAAATTGTGAAGATATGTGAGTCCAGGACCAGGGTTGGGAAACACTAGGCTACTATCACCCCAAACGTGAATAGTTATTATTAGTATAGAATAGTATTAAACAACAAACTGCTTCCGTTCCATTTTTGTTAGCTCCTCTGCATGCGCACCTGCAACAAAGCGTCCCTCATTCGGGCTTGAGAAAGCTGGCAACTCTAATCAAACGTGTCTTGGTGAAGCGTGAAAAGCGAAGGCACATGGCCATTAAAATGCTTGGGGATGTAAAAATGTGAAATGTAATGGAAGCTGTTTTTTGTTTCATACTATACTATACTCAGTGTTGGGGAGTAACGGAACACATGTTACGTATTACGAATACGAAATAAGAGTACCTGTATTTCGTTACAGTTACCGTTTACATGAGTGATAATCAGAATAGTTACTTTTTAAAAATAAATGGATTACACAGCAGTCTTTTCCTGTTTCATATGTTAGGCTATCCCCTCTCTATCTCCCCTCTAATTTTGCATAACACATGCATAACACAGGTGTTCTGTCGAAACATGCTGCCTATCAAGTTGTGCTACCTAGCGGATCTGCGCATGCACAGTCCCTCATGTTTGCGCTCTGTTTCAGCGCCCATAAATCCATGCTACCCCTGAAATGGTAAATAAATATGATTTAATTCACTATTACACCATGATCTTTATACTCTTACAGTGCACATGGACTGAGTGTGTGTAAGGTGACACGCCATCACCCGGTTTAACCTCGCAGCTTGGAGGGTTTGAGGAGGGCCGCGCGGAGCGGAGACGGCTGTAATTGTAATAGGAAGGTGCGGTCCTAATCTAAAAGAGGGTCATTTTTCTTGTGCAAGGTTACTTTTTATTTTAACTAAGTGATGGAATATGTTAGTGATCATTACAGTAAATACTTTTCAATGGCATATTTTATGTTTGTCTTCCACTTTTCAGCTTTATAAATAAAGAAATGGTTAGGGAAAAAAGGGCTTTTTTATTATCTGTGATTGCTACATTCATGTCGTTGTAAAAAGTATGACAATATATTAAGGAATCCAAAGTATTCAGAATACGTTACTCACATTGAGTAACTTAACAGAATACATTACAAACTACATTTTGTGGAATGTATTCTGTAATCTGTAACGGAATACATTTTAAAAGTAACCTTCCCAACACTGACTATACTAATAATAGATCTACATTTAACACAGTGGTTCATTATTGGTCAACAAGGCACTGATTGGAATGCGGGACTGGAGCTGCCCACAAAAGGGACAAATCAAAATCACCCATATTTGTTGGATGGTCGGCAACCCTACATATTATGACTCCAGTAACCGGACAAATAGTTAACAGAACTGATCGGAAGTGCACCTCTGCTGTACATATATTCACAATAGATATACTGATGGGCCTATAAAAGTGTTGCGCACACAATCAGCACGTCAGAAGAAAGGAAGGGGGACAAGGTCCACTGTAAAACAGATCATTTCATTGGCCGACACAGGTTGTAAAAGTAGTGAGGTGTGCACAAACTAAGGAGTGGCAGGTACAGTCTGGTAAATGAAAGGAAGTATTTTTATTACACAAAAAAGAAGGAATAAGAACTCAGTTTAGGATTATGGCCAATGAACATTGGGCGATATGTGGACTTTTTACGCTGTCAGGTAGGTTTTTTTTACATCCCTTAAAGCTTATTTTATTAAAAATACTAGTCACTGAGCATGCACACATATCGCAAATACCATGTCTTATTCCTTATTCTACATGTACATACAAAATGTATTTATAGCAGGCAGTAGGCTGTGTCTCCTGAGCGCATGGCTGAAGGACAGTGGGGATATGTCGGCTTTTCTGGTTACCTGATCTGTTTTGACTGTAGTCAAGAAAGTCCTGTATAGAACTGGCATACTGGCACCGAGTATTGGGAAATGCAGTGAAAATCGTTGAGTGTTCTGGGGTAAACTAACATCCTTATCGGTGCATGTGAGAGAATTCAGGTATCTGAGCGAAAAAATGTGAGCCATAAATCGTGTGGTGATAGTGGAGCCTTTTTCTTTCTCCAAGTTGTGTCCATTACCTCTGGCATCCACGTGGAGCTTCAAAAGCCTGTTTACGAGGTCGCAAAGGGAGACCCCGTCACCCTGACCTGCGAGTTCAAATCCGCCAAACCAAATAATCCCCTGGTCATCATCACCTGGACTGGTGATCACGACGACCCAAAAGAGCCACATGTGAGCAACGCTTTCATTTTTTTTCTCGCTGCTTTATTACACACCCCACTGCTCCGTTAAACCTTGTCATGAATGGATGCCTTCAGAGGGTCTCATCTACATTCACCTCGTCTGTGCAGATTTCCATTGCGACATACTATTCCAGCGGCCAGCTGGATATTTTTCCAGACTACCGGGATAAGGTCAAGATAGAAACAGATGTGTCGAGGGGCGTGTCCACGCTCACATTCAGTCAGGTCACGCCGCTCGAGAACCGGATCTTTCAATGCAAGGTTCAGATTCCCGGCGATGACGTGGGCCAGCCCTCAGACACGACCCAGCTGGTGGTGCTGAGTGAGAAAACTTCTATTTAATCACTATCATAATTCAGCAGCGCTTAAGACGTACGTTTTTCGCACGAATCCCGTGTTGTTGTTTTGGGGTTTTTTTTATCTCTTGCCACAGTTGCTCCGTCACCACCGATCTGCAAGGTCCTGGGCACAGCAGAGTATGGCCATGACATCAGCCTGACCTGCATGTCTGAGGAGGGCTCCCCAACACCCACCTACAAGTGGCAGAGCTATGATGTGAAGAATATCCCGAGACCCTTTCCACCAAAGACCACGGAAAGTACGTAGCTTGTCGCTGTGGACGATGTATCACCGTACATTTGTGCGTTCTTCCTTATTCATGCTGTCATTGTTCTGTAGAAGATGGCGTTCTGTCCCTCTTCAATGTTTCCATGGAGACGTCAGGATACTACATCTGCACCTCAGCCAATAAGATACGCTCTGTCACGTGCAACCTAACCCTCTCCACTATGCCCAGTGAGCTTGGAAATTAATTTATTCTTCCTCTTGTCTTGCAATTGCGTTTAAAACAACACGACTGCTTCTTATTCCTCATTCAGAGGATCAGTGGTGATTTGACCTTTTTTTGCTGTCTCCAGCCACTATGAAATTTGGTGCGACGCTAGGCATCCTTGGGGGCTGCGTGGCCGGAGTTGTGGTCCTCATTATTCTGATCTACTGCTGCTGCTGCAGGAAAAAGAAGGAACCAGAGTACACCATGGCGTAGGTGTACAAAAGGAATATGAAAATCTGTGTCTATATGTGTGTGGCTTCCTCTATATATAAGACCTAAATGGTAAACTTTGATCTGTCCTGCAGGGAGCCGGAAGTTGTGGAGTTCCAAGAGAAACCGCCTTTGGGGAAAGTAAAGGATGACTTTGAAAATGAGAGCAGTCTTCCGCCCATGGATCCTCCTGATGAGGAAGATCAGGACAGAAAATTTGATCATGACAAAAGCTATGACAACCACAGAGATGTTCGAGCACCAGCAGACAGCGGACGCGACCGCCATGACCGTTATGATGACCATGAAGATCAGACTCATGAACGGGATTATCGTGATAACCGATATGATCGGGATAATCGTTATGATCGCGATAATCGTTATGCTCGTGATGATCGCTATAATCGTTATGATCGTGATGAGCGCTATGATGATCGTCATCACTATGGTGATCAAAGGAATCGGCATGATGACCGGCCTAACCGTAGTAACCAGAGCCTGGATCGACTTAGTGATCACTATAGAGATCAGCGAGATCGTTACGATGATCATCGTAATCGTAGCAACCACAGCCTGGATCGACTTGACGATCGCCATCAACATGATCGTTACCACCGCAGCAACCAGAGCCTAGATCGTCTTGATGATCACTATGGTGATCAACAGAATAGACGTGATTATCGCAACAATCGTAGCAATCAGAGTCTGGATCGAATAGATCATGAAGATCGTGGTGCCCGATGAGCGAGGCTAAAAAACATAATTCTAGATACGGCTAACACAGCATCTCAGCACCATTCTAATGTTCTAATAACAAAAAATACTTTTAGTTTATGTTTCATGTTAAGGGATAAATACTCCTGAATTTTTTTATTCCAATTTTTTTTTCTATATTAATGGAATATACACAACTTGAAAGAACTGTATATTACAATTGCAAATTGAATATAAATATAGTAGAGGCCAAATGTTTGGACACACCTTCTCATTCAATGTGTTTTCTTTATTTTCATGACCATTTACATTGGTAGATTTTCACTGAAGGCATCAAAAATGTGAATGAACACATGTGGAGTTATATACTTAACAAAACTCCTTCAAGACTGTTGGAGAACCATTTCAGGTGATCGAGAGAATGCCAAGAGTGTGCAAAGAAGTAATTAGAGCAAAGAAACTAGAATATAAAACATGTTTTCAGTTATTTCACCTTTTTTTGTTAAGTACATAACTCCACATGTGTTCATTCATAGTTTTGATGCCTTCAGTGAGAATCTACCAACGTAAATGGTCATGAAATGAGAAGGAGTGTCCAAACTTTTGGCCCGTACTGTATATATTGTGTTATATTGTTATTTTCAGCTATTCGTGATGCCATAAAACAACTACACTGTAGGTTTGAGCAAGCCCTGTCCATGTTTTCATTCATTTTGATAACAATAAATGCTTTTAAAAATTCAGACCATGTCTATGGTTTTAAAGGACAAAAAAAAAAAACACATTTCATTATCGTTTACGTGACGTTTATCGTGAAAAAAAAACACCCCACTGCTCTGATGCATCACCACTGCCGATTAGCGGACGAACGACGCAGACTCGCGGCGTGGGGCCGGACCGCGGTGAGACCAGGGAGGGAGGGAGGGAGGGGGCGACCCGGCCAGCGGACGCCGAGGATGACGGGCAGAAAGCGGACGCGCGGAGGGAGAATGGACTGAGGGCGCGTCGCACGTCGGGAAAATGGTCGCCGTGGCGAACTGCTGGACCCTCCTGGCCGTGTCGGGTGAGGTTTCTTTTTTTTTTTTTTTAATTCGTTCGTCCGCCGCGACAGGTTGTCGGATTATTATCCTGCGCGTCTGCGCTCGTCGCACTGCGGGGACACAATGAAACAAACTGGCGACATTTCACCGCTGTCGGCTCGGCTTTGGTTTATTTCTTGTCCATCAAAACTTTTTTTTATTATTATTATTATTTGACTTGTTGCTGGCGCCGAACTTTCGAGACGTGGATTAATTTTGCGACGTTTTAAGGAAAGTTGTCGTACGTCATGACGTCAGAGTGGAGGTCGGGATCCGGTCTAACGGTTCATGTTTAAATCTGAGGGGTGTTAATGCCTGACTAGACCAATGGGATTATAAACCCACCACCGCCCCTCCTGTACAGGGTCCTTTAGAGGGGTGTGTGTGTGTGTGTGTGTTGGGGGGGGTCCTTCCCACTGCCAAACAATGAGTCCGAAACGGGAACAAAAAAAAAGACAAAGGGAAGGCCCGGCTATTTCGGAACTGGGACCTACCTGCTCTGGAGCTAATAAATACTCCGTACCCCAGAACCCCCGCCTCACTTCATTAACCCCTCACCCTCTCTCTCCATACCTCACCAGTCACCCCCCCCCAGCGCAGAGGAATGCGACGTCTCTCCCCCGTCAGGAGGGCGGATTTTATCCGGTCGGCTGCTCCGCTCGCTCCCAGACGCGAGCGGTCACTCCCACAGATGAGCAGGCCCAGATGTTTTTGGGTGTTGCTGGTTCCCG